>NC_138554.1:12322076-12789576 GCF_964273705.1 Natrix helvetica | reverse complement strand
TCAAATCCCAGTAAGGGTATGAGGTTTCCTCGTTTGCATTCCTTGTGAAGAAAAGGAAGAGGGTCACTGATGCTGCATTTATAATTGCGAATCTTATACAAAACCTGACCAAAATTCATCAGAAACATGGCTTTTAGCACCAGCAACAGCACCTTGAATGTAGCAATTCCTCTTTGAGATTCATCTCTAACAGTCTTGGCTATGTGCTACTAGTTACTAGTGACAAATATTCAAGATCAGAAACCAAACTGTAAATATCTCCAGGTTGCAATAGTTTAGGGAATGTTGCTTTCTTCTTTCTCTGGCCATGTTTCATGTCTGGTTTACCTCATCCCTTGAATGGTCGGGTTAATTATTTAATATTCCTCATGAGTTGTATGACCAGCTGTGGAATTGATCTGTAACTGTGGTCAACCTTCTGTGACAAAGAACTCATAGGTTGGTGCAATAGAGATAAAAACATTCCCCACTGAAGTAACATCAGAATGATTGGTGGAAAGTCAATCCTGCCCTTATTTTGGAGGTCTATTCTGGAAGCCTCTTGATTTTTTTCCAAATGAACATGTTAATATTGGCAGTGTGTTCCACAGAGCTAGAGGATGGGTGTCTCATTAAATGGAAAACATAATGCTTTCTTTTTCCGTTGACCAATTAATTTGCAGAGGTTACAAACAACTTAGGAGTGCCATTTTCCCTTGCTTGCCTGCTATTATTTCTAAGTTGTTTTCTCTTTACATTTAATAATGGGAGGGAATAAAGTGTTGAGTTACAGAAAAATGAGCCATATGATCCTTAATATATAGATGTATTTTATTTCAGCTTTGTTTTTCTATCAGACACATATTGTGCACAGTGTATCACTCCCTTTTTGAAAGGTTGATTTGGATCTTTCTGTTGTCAGAATAATTCCTTCTACTGATTAAAATGCATGCAAAAACAATAAGTTTTCCCACTCTTTTTTTCTTTCTTCTATTCTACTCTTTTCCATCATCATAGGACAAACATGAAAATGGTTTCATCATTAAGGGGACCGATCTCACTTTCTCTCTGGACAGAGAATAGGGAAGTGCACCTTCCCCCATTGGAAATCAAGATGAGCAGATTTATAGATATTTACTTTGGTCTTTAAATAAGCCAGATAATAGGCCTATGCATTTAAGACATTTCTTTAAGATGCTGTTATTTGAAATACATTATGTAAATAACTTTTTAAAACTCTCAGTGAACCTATATTATGTACATATAACAAATAATTGTTTTTTTAAAAGTAAAATTTCAACTAAAAAAGTGAGATATATATTTTGAAGGAGAATTAATATTTATTTGTTTTAATTTCCCTGCCCTTTTATTATTTTTATATAAATGAATAATTCAAGGCAGCAAACATGTCTAATATTACTTGCTTCTCAATTTTTCTCCAAAACAGGGGCAAGTCTGAGGTGGAAGTAAATCTCACACTCTCCTAGTTTCTAATTAATGCCTTAATCCCAAAACCAATCTGGCTCCACACTTCTACATATCAGATGCAAAATAGGCAGCAGTGATACAAATTTATGCTATTGTGCCCTTTTTTCTTTTCTTTTGAGCTGATCCTTTTTATTCAAATCAGGCTTCAGCACAATGATGTACAGCTTGGGAGAAAAGATACAAAGCAGTAATCCAGCACTGGAGGCTGTAATGGAGAAGATCTCCACAGCAACCATATATTTTCCTTTCGAACTCAGGTATGCTGGAATAAAGGACAACCAAACACTACAGAAGACCAACATACTGAAGGTGATAAATTTGGCTTCATTGAAAGCATCAGGCAATTTCCTTGCTAGGAAGGCCAGTGTGAAACTAATAATGGCAAGGAAGCCCATATAACCCAAGACACCATAAAACATGAAGGCAGATCCTTTGTTGCACTCCAGAATGATTTCTTCTCCTATTGACTTCATGTCAGCATCTGGGAATGGGGGAGAGATGATCAGCCATATAACACAAATATTAATTTGAATAAAGGAGCAGCAGGATACTATAAAGGGGGCAAGTCTTTTCCCCACCCACTTGGTCATCTTGGACCCTGGCTTGGTAGCCATGAAAGCTAGAACCACAATGATGGTTTTGGCCAAAACACAAGAAATGGCCACTGAGAAGATGATGCCAAAAGCTGTTTGACGAAGGAGACATGTCACCTTGTGAGGTTTCCCAATGAATAGCAACGTACAAAGAAATGATAATAGGAGAGCAACAAGGAGTACATATGTGAGGTTTCGGTTGTTAGCTCTGACAATGGGAGTGTCCTGATGCTTAATAAAGATCCAAAGGACTCCAACTGTGATTAAAGAGAAGAAAAGAGAAGAACTAGCGATAACTATTCCCAAGGTTTCTTTGTAGTTCAAGAATGTTGAAAATTTGGGGAGACACAAAACCTGCTTCTCATTGGGATAGTGATCTTCTGGACATTGAAAACATTCATCCATGTCTATGAAACAAAATGTAGATGTTGAAGTTGCATTGAAAGAATTAAAACCAACTGTACAAGTGTTCAAAGTGAGGACTGCCAATTTATTTCTGAAAAATATATGCCATATATTAAGTTAATTGACATCTACTTCTATTTGCATAAATACAATTCTTGCTATTAATAATGTACATGGTTGCCATTCAATTATCTATCCCTATTTTATACTCCAATCTGCCAAGTGAAAGATTTGGCAGAAAACAGAAATTTTCCCATGATACAAATGACAACCCGATTCATTCAGTGAGATAGATATATACAATATCTCTTACCCTCTTTGTTAGAAATCTTCCCTTCGGGACATCGGAGACAGTCATAGCAACAAAATAGTTTCCCTTCTATCTTAATCTTACTGTAGCCTGAATCGCATTTCCCATTGCACAGTGAAAGTGGTTGGGTCTGTCCATAAATTTAAAAAAAATGAAAAATAGGAAAGATTTATGTTTGAAAAATTGGCATCTCTGAAGTGTCTTTCAGTATTTTCATAAGTATCTTTCCATTGTATTTTTCTTTTTATATAATAATGTGAGATAGCAAAGTCTGGTTTTCGGTTGAAAAGATTTGAACAACGTTTTGCCTCCATGCAAATATATAGACCACAATACTTAATTTCTTGTCAAAACAAATATCATTTTACAGATCCATTATTATATACAAGTGTTCCTTGCCTTTCTTTCTTTTTGAACAACTCTAAGGCTTTTAGAAAATGGGAATGTTTTTGCATAGAAGTTACATGCTAAGTGTAAACTTGTTGCCTACACTTTTCTCTCCACCTACCCTAGATACCTTATTTTGATCATCAATGAATGACTTTCTAAGCCTATCAGCTAGGCTAGATACACATAGTGTCACAGGTCGAAATGAGCACCTCACTGTGCTTACGATGCTTTGTAAAGGCTCTCTGTAGCCTTTAACCATCTCAGCAGAGACTGAAATCCATATTCTTTAGGTCGATGGAGGACTTTGAATAGTAGGAAAGCAGACTTATGGAAATCTACAAAAAACTACTACTGGATGGAACCAATGGAGGAGCTGGCACCTGGATCTGACAAAATTTGATAAGTATGGAAATCATTGAGTAGACTTCACATGGGTACAACTATATCCAGAAATAGTCTGAACAAATGGGGATATCCAGTTGCTTCTACTCTTTGTGGTTGTGGTGACATTCAGAAAACCATTTGCAAGTCGAATGGAAGTTCTCTAGCTGAACAGACGTGGGGGAGGGATGAGCTCTCAAGAGCCTCACATGAACCCTGTCTGACAAACCTATTCCAAGATCCTATTTGGATCATAACCCCCCTGGAGGAGGGGTGAAGAAAGGCCAGCATCTCATGGAGGCAACAGGCCCCTCACAGGTCAGAGATTTGCCCTCTGAATTGGAGCAGGGGTGGCAGCATGGAAACATGGCTGCACAAGAAGCTGGTTTCCAGCCAAAGCAACTCAGTGTGAGGTCGAGATGAAAGACCAGTAAGAAGATTCATTTAACCCACAGTCATAAATCAAAACTTGGAAAAGGCAAAGAATCTTGAGAGTACAAATAATATTAATAGACAGATCTGGATTTTGGCAAAAGGAAAGAAAGAAAGGGAAAATGGAGGGTTCAAACTCTAGCCCCCTAAAAAGCCATCTGTTTGAAACAATTTGGACAGAAAGGGAGAAAGCAGAGAAGTGACAAACACACTCAAATATAAACTCTAAATTTGGTTTTGGACTTGAAATAGAAACCAAACATTCCATGGTGATTTATTTCATCCGAATTTCTTCTAACTAATATATCTTAGGCAACTCAAATTAATGAGAGGTAGAATGCGACAAGGGAGAAAAATCAAGAAAATAGCACTATTTTCTCACTGATAGCTGATAATTTAATCTTTCCTGTCTGGAAATTTAAGTTAGCCAACTGCTTTAAGTGAGAACTTGGAAAAGCAGAAGGCGAAGAGAAAAAACCCTGAATTTGGCTGTATGCAAGTTTGTTCCAATTAATATATTTTCAGCAACTATAACCAATGAGACATGGAAGGTAGCAAAGGAAAAAATAATAACAACATCAAGAACTGGGAAAATACTAAGGGTTTTTTTTCCTTTTCTGCAAAAGAAAGATGGCTCCAGCTTCTCTTTCATTTTCACATTAGATGAATTAGTTAAATTTAAGGTGGACCAGAACTTTAAAATAAGATCTGTATAACTAATTGCAATTTTGGAACTGGACATTAAGGAAGAACAAAAGACCAAGACGGCTCCCTTCAGTCTCCTCCACAGCAACTGAATTAGATAAATTTAAGGTGGACCCGAACTCTGAAATAAGAACTGTATAATTAACTGTAACTTTGGAAAGGGACATTATGGAAAGGAAGGAATTTAAAGAACTATGTGAAATTGTAAAAAATGTGCATAAATCATTAAAATTATTAATAGCAAGCCTAAATAGAATTCTGAACTCAGAGAAGCAGGTATTTAAAGAAGAAGGGAAGGAAGAAGTGGGGGAGATAATGAAGGGGTAGAAACAATGGGAAATATAAAGCAAAGAAAAACATCCATTGGGTCTGGCAGTGGTATGGGGAAAATTGAAAGGGGGGATGTGTCCCAACAAAAGGAAATAAAAAGCAGACAAAAATGTTTCAGAGGTTGAGAGTCGCATAAACAAAATTGAAGAAAAAAATTGAAGGAGGTTATGCCCCAACAAAGGGAAATATAAAAGATCTCTTTGATATTGGTTGAGGAAAATTGAAGAGGGTGGATGTGTTAAAATAAAGAAAAGGGAGAAGGCAGGAATAGAGAAGTGGGACAAAAGACTTACTAGGAAAAAATCAGACAACTAGAAATTGTTATATGCGAAAATGTAAAGCTACGGTAAAAGGTTTGTTCCTAAATATGACAATAAAACTGAATTGTTTAATAATTTAATATGATAATTGAAAGATAACTAAATAAAAGTTAAATATATAGAATATGGATAAATATGAAACTGATATGGGGAGATTGTAAAGCAGAGGTTTGTAATTCACTTTTATACATGATAATTAAACTGAGTTGCTAATTGATTGAATATGACAGTAAAAGGACAATTAAGCATAGGTTAAAATATACGAAACATGGACATATATAGAACTTCTAAGATGATGAACAAAGTGAGATGTGTATTGCTTGTTATTCAATATAGTAGATTAAGGGAATTGTAATGAACATTGAACAGTAAGGATTGCCATTTATAGACAATTAAGGGTAACCTAAACCAAGATATGGAAAAATGGGGAGGGAACATGAAATATACTTACAATGGGAATCTATTGAGATTTAAACACAAAATCACAAAGTGTGGACATGTAAGGATGCATAATTATATAAATATAATGATGAGAATAGGTGGGAATTGTAACCAGGTCTACATCTCGGACAAAATTAGGCTGTGTGTGTGTGTGTATTTTAAAAGCACAATGACTAAATATGTATACTTTTTTCTCGCCCTCTTTTAAAAAAAAGGAGGAAGAAGATATATGTTAAAATTAAATATGTAGATTGAAAAGGAATTATAAATACCATCAACATAAAATGGAACTTGCTCAGAAGCTGAAATACACCAAGTAAATGAGATGATGAGTGTGAAGTAGAGGAGAGAGGTAAGGGAAGAAGAAAAGGATAGGAGAGAAGGCAGGGGGGAAGAGGAGGAGAGAAAGGTTCGCCTGATGCGCCAATTGCGCCCCTTATTGGACCGGGATGCCCTACGCACAGTCACCCATGCGCTAGTGACGTCTCGCCTGGATTACTGCAATGCTCTCTACATGGGGCTTCCCTTGAGATGCACTCGGAGACTACAGTTGGTCCAGAACGCGGCCGCGCGGGTGATTATGGGGAGGACTAGATACTCCCCTGTAACACCTCTCCTGCGCGAGCTACACTGGCTTCCCGTGGTCTACCGAGTGCGTTTCAAGGTTTTGATTATGATCTTTAAAGCGCTCCATGGCACAGGGCCTAGTTATATGCAGGATCGCATCCTGCCTCACACATCCCTACGACCAATTCGCTCACACAGAGAGGGACTTCTCCGGGTGCCGTCCGCCAAACAGTGCCGGGGGGCGACACCCAGGAGCAGAGCCTTCTCTGTGGTGGGCCCAGCCCTGTGGAATGACCTCCCCCGTGACATCAGGATTACTTCCGATCTCCGCTCCTTCCGTGTACAGCTGAAGACCCACCTCTTTCAATTATCTGGCCTGGCTCAATCGTAATTATTCTTATTCCTCCTAACTGGTTTTAAATTGTATTTTAAATGTTAAATTTTAATTTTATATGGGGTTTTTATAATTGGGGTATCTTAATGCGGGTTTTTTAACTGTCTATATGATGTAAATTGTCTACCTCCTCCGAGTTCGAGTCCGTGTTTGTGTATCTGTATGTATGGTCTGTATGTACGCCTATGTGTTTTTATATATTTTCTGTGTTTTATATGCCCCATTGTACGCCGCCCCGAGTCCTACTTGGAAAGGGAGCGGCTAATAAATTCAAACTTATTATAAATTCAAACTTATAAAGAAGGAGTGGAAAGGGGAGAGAGGAGAAGGAGAGAGGAAGGGGAAGTAGAGAAGTGAAGGGTGACAGAGGGAAGAAAGAAGGGAGGGAAGGACAGGAGAGATGGAGAAGAGAGTAATGGGTAAGGTACAAATATGGTGTATGGAGAGTAGAAGAGCCATAATTGTTTTGGGGAGCTGATGGTAAGATGAATTGATGTAAATATTTAATAATACAATGCAATATTAGTTATATAATAGTATACATGTGGTTATATGTTATGAAAATGAAAAAATAAAAATAAAAATAAAAACTTTATTTTTCAATAAATATAAAGAAAACAAAACATATGTATGCTTGTCCTTTGTGTCCTGATCAGTGTACATTTGAGGACCTCATGCAGTGTGATGGAACACAATCAATGTAGCTAGTTTCTGGACAATCTTGCATTTTAGATTTTTAAATGTTTTGCCTTATTTTAACGGTAATGATTCTCATGCAAATGAACCAAAAATCTCGGCTGGAGAGGCTTTAGGGAGAGAATTTAATTCTATTTCTGAAGGTAATTGTGGTGAAATAGCGTAGCTCTAAAGTGAGCTTTAGAAGTAGGAAAAAATGGACTGAGCTCAATATGAGTGGTCCATACCTGGTTAAACCTGCTTGGCCACACAATATCATCTGCATAAATGGTGACCATTTTTTTGTTGGAGTCCTTGAGGTCCATGCTTCCAACTTGGACTTTCTTAAAAGACAAATTTGAAAATGTGATCCAATTGATAATATCAAATCCAGTCTCTAATTCTCCATTTTGATTGAATCTAATTTGTTGCCCGGCACTATTATTAAATGCAATTCTTCCGATAATGTAGTTGAGCTAAATCAGAAAATAAGACAAATAGAGATATATCAGGATATAAAACAGCACTCTTTCTCTCCTTTAAAGTATATAGATATTAAATCCTTTCAATGTATGTAAAACATGAAATATAATAAAAACCACAATAATAAATTACATTACGGATTGTAACAATGATTAGAGAATCTTCATAGCAGCACAATAAAACAGAAGAAATAAAATAGAATACTAGATCAGAACTAATCAGCAATTTAAAAAAGACTATTTCTAGCGGGTTTGTAAAAAAAATAATTGAGATAATTGAGAAAGAAGTTTATATTGAGAAGAGTAAAAAAAGAGTATAAGGGGTGAGTGTTGCAGAAATCTTTAAAATGTTAAACTTGTAATGATGAAGACCATTTCACACTCTTTAAAAGTGTCTAGTACAGAAATGACAATCATCTCCATGGATTTCCTTTAAAAGATATTGAGTATATTTGAGTAAGTTTTGAGTATGTTTTGAGTAGGTTTTTGGATTCTCAAACTTAGCACGTTCAGTAAACAAATAAGAAAAATGTATAAGGAAAATGCAATACCAAATAAGAAAAATAACATATTGGTCTTGGACCAAATAAATATGTAGAATACAATGTTTTAAAATAAATTATATGCTTTCAATCTAAAATAAATCATGTTTAGTCTTACTAAATTATCAATATGCAGGTGTTTGAAAGGCAGAAACAACATTTTTATTTATCTTTAGCTTATAGAGGTTTGTGAGTGTAATGAATTCCTAATTTTATAGGGTTTCTTCATTTTTATATATTTACATAACATTACATATGGATATATTAATGGTATACTGTATTTTATATTTACTTGCTCTTACACCATTAAAAAATAAATAGCAAAATTTATATTTACTAAAACTTCATAGTTTCACCTAGATTAAACAAATGAATTCTTGGAAAAATGATTTTTTTTCTTGAAATCTAGAAGAAAGATACAGTAATACATTTGTATACATTTGGGGACTTTACCTTCCATAAATGTTGATTCAAAAGTTTCCCCTTGATTTTCCCCCATGCTCTGTATTTCATTATAGATGAATAGAAGTCATGCAAAGCATGTGCCACCACATAGATAGCATTGTAGACACTGTAGCTGTGGCCACTCATTTCCATATCAAAGACAGATGTAGGAAGACCCTCCAGTTTCTCCCTTCCAGTACAAGTGGCCCCATTTGCCTTTTCTATTACAGAGGTGTGGAAGGAACACCCAAAGGCATTTTCCCAGAAGGTCTTGATAAAACTGCCTTCCTTTTCCAAGATAGGATTTCTTGTGAGAACAAATTGCTTGAATCCCAATATCTTCTCTGAATGAACTGCAAAAGTTAAAGCCCCATGAAGGAAAACCATGTCCTTATTTCTTTGAAATGGATTTGATGCGAAATCCATCTGGATTGTCATAACCCAGACTTTCCCTTTTGTCCATAGTGGGAAATCATTATCTTTCAACTTACTGGAAAGAAACCTTAGAATTATCATGTCACCACTTTGACCATGAACTACCACCACAGTGACATCACTTTTCATAACCAATCTGTACATGTTAAGTCCTATTTCAATCATCTTTTTCAGATTATCTGGGAAATCTTGCAACGAAGTCAAAGCAGATGCCACTCTGGGTAGCCATGGGAAGCACCCTGCGCAGAAACATTTCACCACTCTCGTTGTCTACTAACAACATCCCCACCCATGTCCACGCGAAATATAGCAATAACTGAGAAATTCCCCTGTACTGAAAGTCCATATTTGGCAACATCTGTTGGTAAAAAGCAGCTTGGTCTTTTGTGCTAATTTCAGGAGCAGCACCATACAATATCTAGAAACAGAGAGATAAACAAAAAAAGAAAAAAAATCACTGTAAAAAATCACTTTAAAGTGAAATCACTGTAAAGTGCAATCATAATCTTTTTCCTATTTTGTCCACTAAATTAGAAACTGAAACCAGATTCCATGTAAATTTCACATTCATATTCAAGATGAGCTAGTGCAGCAGGAATGTTCAGCTTTAGTCATAACTTAAGAAACTAAATTAAATCAGCAGATCTTCATTTGTTCATGGAGATTGTCATCCCATCACTTCCAAGGCTGAGCTGCATCACCAAAATTGGTCAGTGGCTCACAGTTGCATTAGAACACCAGTTCACAGTTCAGAGATGAATCATATAATGTTATGTCACCATAGAGAAACTTTCAGAATATACTTCATGTCTGGGATTTCCATTATCTTATCCCAAAACACAAGATTTAGTCAGAAGAGCACAAACTATATCATTGAAATCTTTAATTCAATTTGTACACTTCAAATTAAATATTAATTAAGATAAATATTAATTTACAATATATTTTTTAATTGGTAAAAAAATATCCTGTAGTTCTTTTAAATACTACTGATGCAATATTTCCAGAGAATTTCATCTTATTTTCAAGGAGAAAATTAGGCCAGAAAGAAACTGAAACAAAATCAATACTAAGTCCTTAAAAAATCGTGAATACTAGATTCGGTGAACCTTGTACTCATTCTGGAGAATATTGATTTTGCTGAAAAATACAGCAAAATACAATTTTATTATAGTTGCAATCATGTTTTAAGTAAAGTTTGGAAAGCATAATCTTCAAGTTTTTCCTTTTGAAATTCTGATCATGCTCCACCTTGTTTTTAGCAACACTTTCTCTAAAATAACCAATGAAATATTACTTCTGGGCAATGTGTAATATCCCCATTAATTTTGCCTGGCCCCTTTAAATATCAAAAAGCTGAAAAAGTAATGTGCTGTGACATCATCAAAGCATGCCAAAATTCACTTGTAGTGTCTAGCAACCTGAACTTCCTTTAATGCATCCCTTTTATTACAATCACAACATTTTTTTTCTTTGAACATTTTTACAGAAAATATATTGTATGGATTTTTATCTCCTGCCTCTTAATTCCATGGAAGGAACATACCTGTGGCATCTTGTACAGGGAAAGGATATTAGCCAAGTATAGATAGATGTCAGATGAAGGTCCTCCAATGACTGCTATTGGTCTGTTTTGAGGATCACAGTTGTAGTTAGGTATGAATTGGCCCTTTGTAAAGAAGAGCTCCAATGAGGCTCGGTATGTCCAAGTTGGATCAAAGTAGGCATTATAGATATGGAACCCCAAGGTATGGTTTGGTAAAATAGAAGGATCTCTATTGATTTTCATGATGGCAAACTCTAAAGCAAGGATGTGCTGATACATTGGAGTTATGACCCTAAAATAATCATTATATATTATATTGTCAAAAAGCATACTTCCCAAAATATCATGCATTTTATTGGTCAACTAAGTTTAATGTTCATAACATCTGTCTGTCTGTCTGTCTGTCTATCTGTCTATCATTTATCTATCTATCTATCTATCTATCTATCTATCTATCTATCTATCTATCTATTCTCTATCAATCAGCATTTAACTATCATCCATCCATCCATCCATCCATCCATCCATCATCTAAATTGTTTATTTATAAACTATTGTCCATCTATATATTTTCCTACATATGAAGTCTGTCCCTCTCTCCCTGTCTCCCTCTTTCCACTCTATATCCTTTTCTTCTTTCTCTTTTCTCTTTTCCTATCTTTGTTTAAAAACATCTTACACAATAGTATGAAAAAGCTCCTCAGATGGATGTTTCCTGAAGTCTATCACTCTACAGTAGATGTAGATCTGAGAGAAAATGCCCACAATTATGAAATCTCCTGACAGATATTGTTTGTGAAGAAAAGGCAGAGGGTCGTTAATCCTACATTTAGCACTTGCAATCATGGACATCATTTCAGGCAAAAGCACCAAGAACAAGGCAGCAATTATCATCATAATGTGTAACAGTGTCTGATATTAAGCCAGTTGAAGCTTCCCCAAGCTCTATCTCATTAAGAGTATTTCTACTTGCACTTGTCTCCACAACAACCTCTTGTCCACTAGGAGATGAAGTTGAAGCAATGATGTGGGAATTGATAATGACAATTAAAAGATCAACAATTCAGAATTCAAGTGCTAGGAAATCATGGCATGTAACAACTGTACAGCAAGAAATAAAGAACTTTTCCACATGTATATGGAGACAGGGGGAAAAGTTATTCTTGTTTTTAAAGCCATGTGGCCTTACATTAATTTACAAATTGCTTATTTGTTTGATTGATATTCTACCATAGTCTCACAGCTTTTGTGGATACATGAAATGTTAAAAGGAAACATGCAATATGTTAAATTAAATTACAATAAAATAAAATGTACTCTACATAACAAAAATAAGAAAAATATCTGCCACTTGTCAGATAATCATAAAGTAATTATTTTAAAAAAATGATACTGTAAACCAATGAATTTTTTAAACAACCTTCTATTATTCATCAAGAACTTCAGGGGGTGTTTATACCTCATTGGCATTTGATACCAGTCAGATTCGGATATATGTCTATCTGTCTTTCTATAATCTACTCATCCATCCATCCATCTATCTATCATCTATCTATCTATCTATCTATCTATCTATCTATCTATCTATCTAACTAACTAACTATCTATCATCTATCTATCATCACCTTTCATCTATCATATTCTTCCAAATGTCGGAAGGTTTCTCAAAAAGATCTTTTCTTTCAGGTGGTGCTAAGCCACAAAAAGATTTACATGTTAAAATCAGTGCTTTAGTTTTCACCACAACTCAATCCATAATATATGTACTTTCAAATTGCTATTGTACCATCATAACATTAAAATTCCATTATCTCAAATACTACAGCATTTTGGATTAGGTGTAACTTTACAGGAGGCATTAAATGTTGTCCCATGTCAAATCCATAGATTTGTGTCTATAGCCAGCTACACTTGCATCAAATAAAGAAAGAACGGGTGCACCAGGCAGAAATGTAGTCCTTTAGTCATGGCTTTAACCTACATTTTCAATAGCAACTGTGAGTCTATAATGAATTTCCAAATGACAAACCTTTTTTTCCTTACCATCCAGAGACACTACTGGCATTGATGGAGAACCTCATCATAGAAATATCAAATCTTTCTTCCTTACAGGCATCAGTATTCTAAATGATAGAACATTGATAGCTTCTCCTTTAAAGCTGATGACTTGGTATAAAATTGGGTATTATCAGCAACCCAAATATCCAATATATCCTGGTGGATTCATGTAATTAAAAAAAATGGGGGAAATGATCAATTCCTCTAATAAACCAGGAACCACCAAGAAGTCCTTTTAAAATACTCTCACACAACAACAGACTAGAATTATTTACTAAGGAACAAAATACCATTTTTCCCAAAAATGGTCAAAGAAGAGAGTTTTTTTTAAAAAGGGGGGAGAATTGGGCACCAATTCCATGCAGGTCCTGATAAAGGTCCTTCAGTAGAGTGACCAATGATCTCAGGATAATATATAGCCTATTAATTGACTGAAAAGGGTCTAGACAATCAATGTCTGTATAGGTGCTACAATAGTCTCAACAGCTTTTCCACAAAAAAGAAAATGTCCACATCCTTTTAGGGTACAACAAATGATTTCTTCTTAATGTCATTTATCTTGCTTAAATTTGCTTCATTAATCATTCTTTGTAGTATCTTAATGTAAAAAGTTTTAGGTCCTCTTCTTGGATTTTAAATACATGCCATTGTAACTCAATTACACTCACAAGGAAATTGAATATCTACATAGGTGTTTTTCTATATTAATAAAAGTTGGAATCCAGTGGAAAATATCAGTTCTTTAAGATATAATCTTAACCCACTTTGAGCACATATCATCATTTAGATGATATGTATATAGATCATAAAGATGATCCACACTCTGTCAAAGACCTAGGAGTACTCATTTCGAAAGACCTAAGCCCCAGAGTTCATTGTAACAACATTACCAAAAAGGCATTCAGAGTTGTCAACCTTATTTTACAAAGTTTTCCCTCTGGTAATGCTATGCTGCTAACTAGGGCATACAAAACCTTTGCCAGATCTATACTTGAATACTGCTCACCTGCCTGGAACCAACACTGCACTTTGGACATTAATACATTACAGAAGGTCCAGAGGTATTTTACAAGAAGAGTACTCAACTCCTATGCTTGTAATAAAATTCCTTATACCACCAGGCTTGTAATTTAGGTCTGGATAGCCTTGAACTACAGCGTTCATCTTCGTTTCAATCTAAGCTTAGTACACAAGATGATATACCATAACATCCTAACTGTTAATGACTACTTTTACTTGAACCGCAGTAACACAAGGGCTATCAATAGATACAAACTAAATGTAATTTTGATTGCAGGAAAAATGACTTCAGCAATAGAGTAATAAATGCCTGGAACACGCTACCTAATCCTTTTGTTACCCCCATACTTTTTATCTTAAACTGTCTACCAAGGACCTTACACATTTCTTAAGAGATCCTTAAGAGGGCGTGCATAATAATAATAATAATAATAATAATAATAATAATAATAATAATAAATTTGAATTTATTAGCCGCTCCCTTTCCAAGTAGGACTCGGGGCGGCGTACAATGGAGCATATAAAACATAGAAGATGTATAAAAACACATAGACATACATACATACAAAACACACATACACATACACGGACACGGACACGGAGGAGGTAACAAATTACATCATATAGACAGTTAAAAATCAGCATTAAAATACCCCAATTGTAAGAACCCAATATGCAATTAAAAAATTTAACGTTTAAAAGACAATTTAAAAACAGTTAGGAGGAATAAGAGAGATTACGATTGAGCCAGGCCAGATAATTGAAAGAGGTGGGTCTTCAGCTGTACACGGAAGGAGCGGAGATCGGAAGTAATCCTGATGTCACGGGGGAGGTCATTCCACAGGGCTGGGGCCATCACAGAGAAGGCTCTGCTCCTGGGTGTCGCCCCCCGGCACTGTTTGGCGGACGGCACCCGGAGAAGTCCCTCTCTGTGTGAGCGAATTGGTCGTAGGGATGTGTGGGGCAGGATGCGATCCTGCATGTAACTAGGCCCTATGCCATGAAGCGCTTTAAAGATCATAATCAAGACCTTGAAACGCACTCGGTAGACCACAGGAAGCCAGTGCAGCTCGCGCAGGAGAGGTGTTACAGGGGAGTATCTAGTCCTCCCCATAATCACCCACGCGGCCGCGTTCTGGACCAACTGTAGTCTCCGAGTGCATCTCAAGGGAAGCCCCATGTAGAGAGCATTGCAGTAATCCAGGCGAGACGTCACTAGCGCATGGGTGACTGTGCGTAGGGCATCCCGGTCCAATAAGGGGCGCAATTGGCGCATCAGGCGGACCTGATGGAACGCCCCCCTTGCCACGGCTGTTACATGGTCATCCATGGACAGCCAGGCATCTAGGAGGACGCCCAAATTGCGCACCTGTTCCATGGGGGCTAGTTGGACGCCCCCAATGGCCAGAGATGGAAGCACCTGGTTGAACCGGGAGGCCGGAAGCCACAGCCACTCCGTCTTGGAAGGGTTGAGTTTTAGTCGGTTGCCATCCATCCAGACCCGTACGGCCTCCAGACACCGGGACATCATTTCGACGGCCTTATTGGGGTGGTTCGGGGTGGAAATGTATAGCTGAGTATCATCAGCATACAGATGATATCCCACCCCAAAACCTACCATACCTGTCCCACTGTCCCCATTTATATGTACTCATTTTATGTGTTTATGGCTATGTTTTGCTTATTTATATCCATTTATTTCTGTCATTTTTTTCATGTGTCCATGTCTATGTCTATACTGATACTTGTTTCCTTGTACCTGTTGACAATAAATAACTAAATAACTAAATAACTAAATAACTAAATAACTAAATAACTAAATAACTAAATAACTAAATAACTAAATAACTAAATAACTAAATAACTAAATAACTAAATAACTAAATAACTAAATAACTAAATAACTAAATAACTAAATAACTAAATAACTAAATAACTAAATAACTAAATAACTAATAAATAAATAAATAAACAAACAAACAAATAAATAAATTAGCCCTGACCTTGAAAGAAGTAAATATATGGATTATTCCATTTTTGGAATATCTCCATTCAGAAAACTCCAAAGGATTTTTATGAAAACACATGACCATCAACAATTATTTTCAAATTCAATCCAGCTTTTTTCATCTTTTTTTATACAATATTTGAAAAGTTTGATTAAGAGATTAATTTCTCTTACTACCTAAGGAAATGTTCTTTCTTCACGTTTCCTCGGGAATATCTGTTGTTAAGGATGAATGTGAATAAAAACTTTTAAAGATCAAGCAACACTGGAAACCTAAAGAATATCAGAAGAGACATTAGAAATTACTGCAAGACAAAAAGGAAGAAGACAAACCCTAGAAACATTACATCTCAGGAAGGAATTTAATAAATGGTTCCAATGAGCTGTTAGAAGAGATAAGAAGCAATATTACAATGATATCTGTTAAGACATCCATGACAGAAAGAGGAATGGAACCTTTGCAAAGATTTTCAAATGTAAAAGGAGATTCCAACCTCAAATGCCTCTGCTAAATAACACAAATGAACAAATGAACAGATAATACACAGATTCAAGGAAGAATAAAATAAAAAGATGGAAAGAAGAAATTCTCTGCTGTAGATATGACAGACTCCAAGATCCCTTGGAAGAAATTCATCACTTACAATACCTCTAGTAATAGAAGAGAAATTTATAGCAGTACTCTGGTCATTACAAATTGAAGACGATAGAAGAATTAACAAATATCACAAACAACATAAGAAGAATCTGTAAGGTTATAACCCAAAAAATGCCAGGAAATCTGGAGAATAACACAAAAGGCAACAGTATGGAGATTAAAGAAAGGAGGCTTAATAGAGTGTATATAAAATATATTTATTTCAATTTGCCAGGAAAATAATCTCTAGGATTATTCAATGCTGATTGGCATCCAAGGTATAAAGGGAGATTCCAGTTATTCCAGATGGTTTTGGAAAATGGTGAGGAAATATTGACATATCATAGATAAAAAAGAAACTCCAAAAATACTCCTCCCCCCAAAAAAGTCAGTATGTGTGTTAGATCTGGGCAACGAGAGAACAGACTGCGGACACGAAGTGACTTAACGGCTCTTTATTAGTAGTAATAGTGATCCAGCTTGCTCTGTGGTCGGAGGGTTCCCCTTTTATAGGGATCGGGTACGCCCCTCGACCAATCAGAACGATACCTGTTTCCCGCTGTAGCAGCGGACCAGAGAGGAGACTTGCTACGATATATGTTAATATCTAACACCCCTCCCCTCCTAGACGGAACGTTGCGGTTAGTAATATAGTCCTTAAGATACGTTGGTGTTTGCCTTACTCGGGTGGAGCGTCGCAGTTCGGGTTGGTTAGAAGTAGTTGCAGGATCGGTTGCTTTCTGTGTTTCGTTTCCGGGCGTTTGCAGGCTCTCGTTGCTTTGGCGTTCGGGGATCTGCTCGCTTTCGTTGTGTGGGGGTTGTTCCATTTCGCGCTCGACCTCTTGTTCTGTTCTGGGCTCGTAGTTGTCGTAGTTCTCTGTGTTGGGGCTCCCGAGTTGCTGACTTTGCATTGGCAGGCAGCTCTCGTTCTCGGTTCGTAGATCTGAGTGCGCCAGGCGACCCCAAAGTTGATCGATGTGCCTTTTCCAGTTCCGCCCATCTTCCAGTTCTAACAGATACGATCGTGGACCCGTGATGCCAATGACCTTTGCCGGCATCCACAATGTCCCCCCTGCATAGTTGTGGGCGTATACCGAATCCCCTATGCTAAAACTCCGAATTTTGCTTGTGGAGTCTGGGGGTGCTGTGGCAGAGTAATTTGGGTGAAGACGGTCCAGGTGAGACCATAGCCGGCTGCCCATGAGTAGCTCAGCGGGGCTCCTACCCGTCGTTGCGCTGGGGGTAATGTGTTGGATTAATAGGTAATGGTCAATGCGTGTTTGCCAATCACCTGGACCCATCCTAGCGAGGGCCTCTTTTGCGGATCGCACCATTCTTTCCGCCTTTCCGTTTGATGCCGGATGGAATGGCGCGACGAGGGCATGCCGAATTCCCTGACCAGCTAAATACGTTTCGAATTGCATGGCCGTGAACTGGGGCCCGTTATCGGAGACCAGGAGGTCGGGCTGGCCATGAGTGGCGAAAAGTCGCCGTAGAACCTTAATGACTGCCTCTGCCGTGGTTGAAGTCATTAGGACTACTTCTAGCCATTTGGAGTATGCATCCACAACTATGAGGAAGGTCTGACCTTGAACTGGCCCTGCGAAATCGATGTGTATTCTCGACCAGGGTGCTTTAGGCTTCTCCCATTCTGTGGCGGGCGCTTCCGGGGGTGCTGGTCTCGATTCCTGGCATGGATCGCAAGTGGCCACCCATTCCTCTATCTCTTTGTCCATGTTTGGCCACCAAACGTAACTTCTTGCTAACGCCTTCATCCTAACAATCCCCGGATGACCAACATGTAATGCATCTAACACATTTCTACGTAACGCATAAGGAATAACAACTCGATCCCCCCACAATAAACAACCTTGTAACACTGAGAGTTCATCCCGTTTTGACCAAAACACTTTGAATTCCGGGCCCATGTTTCCCTTCGGCCACCCCCTCCAAACCCAAGTTTGCACTTGCTTTATTATATTATCTTTAGAGGAGAACCTTGCAACGTCGCAGGAAGAAACCGGTCCTGAGTCCAAACAGTCAATGAGCAGCACCGGTACTTCGGGAGTGGGGTCTGGCAAAAGGTCCGGTAATGGGCAACGGCTGAGTGCGTCTGCGTGTCCTAAAGTGGAGCCCGGTTGATGAATTAACTTGTATGAGTACTCAGCCAGGAAAACAGTCCACCTGGTCATGCGTGGAGAAAGGGAGACGGGAGTGGGGCGATTTCCCGACAAAAGTCCCAACAGCGGTTTGTGATCTGTAATTAGTTCAAAATCGCGGCCGTAGAGGTATTCATGGAAACGTTTTACTCCAGCTACAGCAGCTAACGCTTCCCTGTCCATCTGGCTGTAGTTCCTCTCGGCCGATGAAAGAGTCCTAGAGTAGAAGGCGATGGGTGCTTCGTTTCCGTTTGGCATCCTGTGGCTAAGGACTGCGCCAACTCCAAAGGGTGATGCGTCGCAGGTCAATACCAGCGGCAGTGTCTGGCTGTATTGGACTAACAGCGAATCAGTGGTGAGCAGGCGCTTTACTGCGGCAAAAGCTGCTGCTTCGGATCGTCCCCATTTCCATGGTGCGTTCCTCTGGAGTAGTCGATGTAATGGCTCAGCAACGGTCGCCTTCTGTCTCAGAAAAACGCTGTAGAAGTTAAGTAGTCCGAGGAAGGCCTGCAACTCGGTCTGATTTCGTGGTGTGGGGGCATCCTGGATCGCCTTAATTTTCTTTGAAGTGGGGTGTATTCCCTGACCATCGATTCTATATCCCAGGAATTCTACGCTAGGCACGTTAATTTGGCATTTTTCCTTTTTGAGGCGGAGGCCCTTCTCTCTGATTCGGGCCAAAACAGTTCTGACTCTTTTTAATAGTTGCTCCTCGTTTGCAGCGGATACCAAGATGTCGTCGAAATAGGGGATGACTCCCGGTATCCCTTGCAACAGCCGTTCCATGATGCTCTGGAACAGACCTGGAGCAATACTCACACCGAATTGTAGCCGGTTGCATTTGAATGCTCCTCTATGCGTCACTATAGTCTGGGCCTCCGCTGTGGCGCTATCCACGGGCAACTGCTGGTAAGCTTGTGCCATGTCTAACTTAGCAAATATCTTTCCTGGCCCCAACGAATGCAATAGGTGTTGTACTACTGGCACAGGATATGCGCTTTGTTGTAGCCCGACATTAATTGTACATTTATAGTCCGCGCAGATGCGGACTGATCCGTCTGGCTTGACTGGGGTCACAATGGGAGTTTCCCAGCGCGCGTGATCCACCGGCTCAAGGATTCCCTGCTCCACTAACTTATCTATCTCCTTATCTATTTTTGGGCGGAGTGCAAAAGGCACTCGTCTCGGTTTAAGTCGGATTGGCGCCACTTTGGGGTCTAAATTGAATGAGATTGGTTTACCCACATACTTACCAAGACCGGGGCTGAACACATCCTCGAACTCCTTAAAAATCTGCTCGGCACTGCTGTTCTCCACGGCGTTGATTCCGGTGACTTCTAGCCCCAAGGATTCAAACCAATCCAGTCCTAGAAGGTTCTGTAATGGTGCGCTGGCGATGGGCACGGGCAGCTGTGCTACGATGTCCTTGAAACGGATCTGGAACGTGCCTTGGCCCACGATGGGGACTCGGTTCCCCTGGTAGTCTCGTAGCAGGATGTCTGGAGCGCGTAGTTGGCTCTTTTTGAGGCTAGGGATAGCCTGTTTCATGGATGCCCATGAAATCATCGTCAGGGACGATCCTGTGTCAACTTCTAGCTCACAAGGTGAGCCCTCCAAGAGGACTGTGACTTTCAGCTTTTTTGGCCGCTTGGTGCGGACATGACTTATTGTGGTGAGATACGTTCGCAATTCCTCTCTCTGGGTCAACTCTATCTCAGCATCTGTATCCTGAAAATACTCTCGTTGAGCGTCTTGATAGAACGCTCTCTCAGCTCTTTGTGTGTAATCTCTCTGGGAATACGCTCGCTCAGCTCCTTGTGTGTAATCTCTCTGGGAATACGCTCGCTCAGCTCTTTGGGGATTTTCTCTCTGGGTAAACACCTCCTCCTTGTATATGTCGTATATATGTCTTGGTATATGTTTTGTTATATGTATGTCGATATATTTATTTCCTATGTTTTGTTGTACGCCGCCCCGAGTCCTTCGGGAGAGGGTGCGGCTAAGAAATAAATATTTATTATTATTATTATTATTATTATTATTATTATTATTATTATTATTATTATTATTATTATTGTGGATTTCTCTCTGGGCGCCCTTTTTGATTTCGCCAAACCCCTGGGTTGGGCTTCTGTTGGCGGTACGTAGGTGGCTGCCATGAGGCAGGGACTCCGCTCCGGCACACTCGTGCGATGTGCCCAAGTTTGTTGCAGATTGAACAAACAACGTTCCTGAACCGACAGGTAGACCGGGGGTGATTCCCTCCGCAGCTTGCGCAGGGCGGCAAACGGGATCCGTGTCTCCCCCCTGGCCTCATGTGACTGCTCCGCATCAGGTGACTGTCCTCGAACTCGGGATCCTCGTAATCGGGGTTTGTGTCCTCGTAGTGAACTCTGGTTTGCCTGGGTGCTGGCTGGCTTCCTCTGAAACCGCGTTGTATGGTTACCGATGATTTCTCTGCTGACTCTGATGCCCTTGCTTCGTTTAGTGCTATCTGTAGGGTTAAATTTCGGTTTGCCAACAGCTTCTTTTGTAGGGAAATGTCTCTTAACCCACAGACAAATTGTGCTAGGATATGCTCGTCCAGATCCCTGAACTTGCAGTGAGTTGCTGCTTTATGCAGGGCTGTAACATATTGGTTGATTGACTCTCCCGCCTTCTGGTTCCGCGTGTTGAATTCCTGGCGGCAAATGTGGCGGGAAGTTTTTGGCGCGTATTGAGTCTATAGAGCCTGTTGCAACGCCGTCCATGATACCGCTTGTATTGGAGTAGGTGCAGTGAGGTCTCTGTCCGTATTGAAGACTTCCTTTCCACAGTAGCCGAGGAAGATGTTTTTCTTTCGGGCGTCGGTTATCCCCGTGTATTCGTTCGCTTCGAGAAAACACTCGAAACGAATCATGAAGGCTTCCCATTCGTCGTTCGCTGGGTCGAATGGAGCGGGCGGAGTGTGCATCGCCATCTTCTTTCGTTTGATTTTCCCGTGCTGCGGTGTCTTGAGATGGCTGCCGGAATTTCTGCCGAATTCCTGGGCTGGATCGAATCCGGAGATTCTGAAGTAGCGTTCTTCGTCCTATCTGTCTCTCAATCCCACCTTCGTCGCCAAATGTTAGATCTGGGCAACGAGAGAACAGACTGCGGACACGAAGTGACTTAACGGCTCTTTATTAGTAGTAATAGTGATACAGCTTGCTCTGTGGTCGGAGGGTTCCCCTTTTATAGGGATCGGGTACGCCCCTCGACCAATCAGAACGATACCTGTTTCTCGCTATAGCAGCGGACCAGAGAGGAGACTTGCTACGATATATGTTAATATCTAACAATGTGATTCATTGATTATTCAAAGAGTTTTAATTGTGGTGACCATTTTAAGGTATGGGATGTGTTTAGGCGACTAGGCATCCCCCAAAAATTTATACTCGTGCAAAAATTAAATATGCAAGGAAACCATAGTCTAGACAAGACATAGAGGTCCTCGTCCAGGTCATTGAAGGAGTAAGACAAGATTTCTTGCTGAATATAGTTTGAGGGAAGATGAATTGCAACAAAATAATTGAAGAAAAAAATTAGAGGCTTGTATTACTTAAGAAGAATACTGAAATAAATTTTCAGAATGTAGACATAATCCAAAAAGATTGTGTCAAGGTTCCTATGGATGAACCCAATCAAAGCAAGCATGATCAAGATAATCTCTCTATGCAAAACTTTATTGAGTCCATCATTTGGCCATGTTTAATGACAAAACCAGGTCTAGATGTTTCCCTATAGTTAAAGTTCAAATCCTACCACTACCACCCCCAATTGTCCCAGGTCCCATCATCCAATATGGTCTCCGGATATTGGTGTGGGGAAGTCTTTTCAGTTTCTGTAAACACCTGTTGGAGTGTTCTTTGTTCTCATGCTGACATCATATTATATTCTCCCTTTTCCTCCCTACATTAGCTCGGTCCAATACATTGTCCAATAAGCATTGTTATTTAAAGACAATTAAGGGTAACCTAAGCCAAGATATGGAAAATTGGAGAGGTAACATGAAATATACTTACAATGGGAAATTACTGAGATTATAAAGACAGAATCACAAAAGTGGGGTGCATAAGGATGTATAATTATATAAATATACTGATGAGAATAGCTGGAAATTGTAACCAGGGCTGCATCTCGGCCAAAAATAGGCTGGGGGTGATGGTTTTAAAAATACAATTACTATATAAGTATACTTTTTTTTCTCTCTTTTTTTTTAAAAAGAGGAAGATATATGCCAAAATGAAATATTTATATAGAAAAGGAATTATAAACACCATCAACATAAAATGGAGCTCACTCAGATGCTGAAATAAACCAGGTAAATGAGATGAAGAGTGTGAAGTAGAGGAGAGAGGTAAGAGAATAAGAGAGGGACAGGAGAGTGGGCAGCGGGTAAGAGAAGGAGAGAAAGAAGGAGTGGAAAGGGGAGAGAGGAGAAGGAGAGAGAAAGGGGAAGTAGAGAAAGAAGGATGACAGAGGGAAGAAAGGAGGTAGGGAGGAGGGGGAGGATAGAGGGAGAAGAAAGAGATGAATAATGTACAAATATGTTGTATGGAGAGCAGAAGAACCAATAATTGTTTTTAATTGTGGTGACCATTTTAAGGTATGGAATGTGTTTAGGTGACTAGGCATCCCCCCAAAATTTATACTTTATACTCGTGCAAAAATTAAATATGCAAGGTATCCATAGTCTAGACAAGACATAGAGGTCCTAGTCCAGGTCATCGAAGGAGTAAGACAAGATTACTTGCTGAATATAGTTTGAGGGAAGATGAATTGCAAGAAAATAATTGAAGAAGAAATTTAGAGGCTTGTATTACTTAAGAAGAATACTGAAATATATTTACAGAATGTAAACATAATCCAAAAAGATTGTGTCAAGGTTCCTATGGATGAACCCAACCAAAGCAAGCATGATCAAGACAATCTAGTCTCTCTATGCAAAACTTTATTGAGTCCATCATTTGGCCATGTTTAATGACAAAACCAGGTCTAGGTGTTTTCCTATAGTTAAAGTTCAAATCCTACCACTACCAGCCCCAATTATCTCAGGTCCCATCGTCCAATATGGTGTCCGGATATTGGTGTGGGGAAGTCTTTTCAGTTTCTGTAAACACCTGTTGGAGTGTTCTTTTTTCTCATGCTGACATCTTGATGCCTGGGACATATTCTATCTCCCTCTCCCTCCCTACATTAGCTCGGTCCAATACATTGTCCAATAAGCATTGTTATTTATAGACAATTAAGATTAACCTAAGCCAAGATATGGAAAAATGGAGAGGGAACATGAAATATACTTACAATGGGAAATTACTGAGATTATAAAGACAGAATCACAAATGTGGGGTGCATAAGGATGTATAATTATATAAATATACTGATGAGAATAGCTGGGAATTGTAACCAGGGCTGCATCTCGGCCAAAAATATGCTTGGGGTGGTGGTTTTAAAAATACAATTAGTATATATGTATACTTTTTTCCCTTTTTTAAAAAAAAGAAAGAGGAAGATATATGGCAAAATGAAATATGTATATTGAAAAGGAATTATAAACACCATCAACATAAAATGGAGCTCACTCAGAGGCTGAAATACACCAAGTAAATGAGATGAAGAGTGTGAAGTAGAGGAGAGAGGTAAGAGAATAAGAGAGGGACAGGAGAGAGGGCAGGGGAGAAGAGAAGGAGAGAAAGAAGGAGTGGAAAGGGGAGAGAGGAGAAGGAAAGAGAAAGGGGATGTAGAGAAAGAAGGATGACAGAGGGAACAAAGGAGGTAGGGAGGAGGGGGAGGATAGAGGGAGAAGAAAGAGATGAACAAATATGTTGTATGGAGAGCAGAAGAGCCAATAATTGTTTTTGGGAGTTGATGGTAAGACAAATTGATGTAAACACTGAATAATATAATATGATGTTGGTTATGTATTAGTATACATGGGTTATATGTTATGAAAATGAATATATATATATATATATATATATATATATATATATATATATATATATATATATATATATATATATATATATATATATGTGTGTGTGTGTGTGTGTGTGTGTGTGTTTGTGTGTGTGTGTGTGTGTGTGTGTGTGTGTGCGTTATATTTGTGCTGATAAATAAATAAAGGGAGACTAGTATAGATCTATTTCAAGCTATTTAGCTCTCATCAGCTAGCCATACCCTTACTGGAATTCGAACCAGGGCTGTATTACATATTAGGCAATTGTATTAGCCACTAAGCCACAGGCTCTCCTCCTTATCAGCTGAGCCAGGGAAATAGGTATGCATTTGTGTTACAACCCCTGGTATGCCCAAATATGGGAGGGAGCTCACTACTCCCTCTTTCTGTCATTCAGCTCATTACAGAAGACCATCCAGGCAGAAAACCATATTTTTATTTTTAATGTTGCCTTTTTATATTTGTGTTGTATTTGTGCTGATAAATAAATAAAGGAAGACTAGTATAGATCTATTTCAAGCTATTTAGCTCTCATCAGCTAGCCATACCCTTACTGGGATTCAAACCAGGGCTTTATTACATATTCGGCAGTTGTATTTGGGCATACCAGGGGATGTAACACAAATGTATACCTATTTCCCTGGCTCAGCTGATAAAGAGGAGCGCCTGTGGCTTAGTGGCTAGTACAACTGCCTAATAGGTAATACAGCCCTGGCTCGAATCCCATTAAGGGTATGAGGTTTCCTCGTTTGTATTCCTTGTGAAGAAAAGGAAGAGGGTCACTGATGCTGCATTTATAATTGGGAATCTTATACAAAACCTGACCCAAATTCATCAGAAACATGGCTTTCAGCACCAGCACCAGCACCTTGAATGTAGCAATTCCTCTTTGAGGTTCATCTCTAACAGTCTTGGCTATGTGCTACTAGTTGCTAGTGACAAATATTCAAGATCAGAAACCAAACTGTAAATATATCTAGGTTGCAATAGTTAAGGGAATGTTGCTTTCTTCTTTTTCTGGCTATGTTTCATGTGTGGTTTACCTCACCTCTTGAATGGTCCGGTTAATTATTTAATATTCCTCATGAGTTGCATGACCAGCTGTGGAATTGATCTGTAACTGTGGTCAACCTTCTGTGACAAAGAACTCATAGATTGGTGCAATAGAAATAAAAACATTCTCCACTGAAGTAACATCAGAATGATTGGTGGAAAGTCAACCTGCCTTTATTTTGGAGGTCTATTCTGGAAGCCTCTTGATGTTTTCCAAATGAACATGTTAATATTGGCAGTGTGTTTCACAGAGCTAGAGGATGGGTGTCTCATTAAATGGAAAACATAATGCTTTCTTTTTCCTTTGACCAATTAATTTGCAGAGGTTGGAGAAAAATGAGCCATATGATCCTTAATATATAGATGTATTTTATTTCAGCTTTGTTTTTCTATCAGACACATATTGTGCACAGTGTGCTTTTACTTGATTTGTACTATCTTCTGTTGTGTATCACTCCCTTTTTGAAAGGTTGATTTGGATCTTTCTGTTGTCAGAATAATTCCTTCTACTGATTAAAATACATGCAAACACAATAAGTTTTTCCACTCTTTTTTTCTTTCTTCTATTCTACTCTTTTCTATCATCATAGGACAAACATGAAAATGGTTTCATCATTAAGGGGACCAATCTCTCTTTCTCTCTGGACAGAGAATAGGGAAGTGCACCTTCCCACATTGGAAATTAAGATGAGCAGATTTATAGATATTTACTTTGGTCTTTAAATAAGCCAGATAATAGGCTTATGCATCTAAGATATTTCTTTAAGATGCTGTTATTTGAAATACATTACGTAAATAACTTTTTAAAACTCTCAGTGAACCTATATTATGTACATATAACAAACAATGGTTTTTTTAAAAGTAAAATTTCAACTAAAAAAGCGAGATATAATTTTTGAAGGAGAATTAATATTTATTTGTTTTAATTTCCCTGCCCTTTTATTATTTTTATATAAATAAATAATTCAAGGCAGCAAACATATCTAATATTACTTGCTTCTCAATTTTTCTCCCAAACAGGGGCAAGTCTGAGGTGGAAGTAAATCTCACACTCTCCAAGTTTCTAATTAATGCCTTAATGCCAAAACCAATCTGGCTCCACACTTCCTCATATCAGATGCAAAATAGGCAGCAGCGATACAAATTTATGCTATTGTGTCCTTTTTTCTTTTCTTTTGAGCTGATCCTTTTTATTCAAATCAGGCTTCAGCACAATGATGTACAGCTTGGGAGAAAAGATACAAAGCAGTAATCCAGCACTGGAGGCTATAATGGAGAAGATCTCCACAGCAACCATATATTTTCCCTTTGAACTCAGGTATGCTGGAATAAAGGACAACCAAACACTGCAGAAGACCAACATGCTGAAGGTGATAAATTTGGCTTCATTGAAAGCATTAGGCAATTTCCTTGCTGGGAAAGCCAGTGTGAAACTAACAATGGCAAGGAAGCCCATATAACCCAAGACACCATAAAACATGAAGGCAGATCCTTTGTTGCACTCCAGAATGATTTCTTCTGCTATTGACTTCATGTCAGCATCTGGGAATGGGGGAGAGATGATCAGCCATATAACACAAATTTTAATTTGAATAAAGGAGCAGCAGGATACTATAAAAGGGGCAAGTCTTCTCCCCACCCACTTGGTCATCTTGGACCCTGGCTTGGTAGCCATGAAAGCTAGAACCACAATGATGGTTTTGGCCAAAACACAAGAAATGGCCACTGAGAAGATGATGCCAAAGGCAGTTTGACGAAGGAGACATGTCAGCTTATGTGGTTTCCCAATGAATAGCAAAGTACAAAGAAATGATAATAGGAGAGCAACAAGGAGTACATATGTGAGGTTTCGGTTGTTAGCTCTGACAATGGGAGTGTCCTGATGCTTAATAAAGATCCAAAGGACTCCAACTGTGATTAAAGAGAAGAAAAGAGAAGAACTAGCCATAACTATTCCCAAGGTTTCTTTGTAGTTCAAGAATGTTGAAAATTTGGGGAGACACAAAACCTGCTTCTCATTGGGATAGTGATCTTCTGGACATTGAAAACATTCATCCATGTCTATGAAAGAAAATGTAGATGTTGAAGTTGCATTGAAAGAATTAAAACCAACTGTACAAGTGTTCAAAGTGAGGACTGCCAAATTATTTCTGAAAAATATATGCCATATATTAAGTTAATTGACATCTACTTCTATTTGCATAAATACAATTCTTGCTATTAATAATGTACATGGTTGCCATTCTATTATCTATCCCTATTTTATACTCCAATCTGCCAAGTGAAAGATTTGGCAGAAAACAGAAATTTTCCCATGATACAAATGACAACCCGATTCATTCAGTGAGATAGATATATACAATATCTCTTACCCTCTTTGTTAGAAATCTTCCCTTCGGGACATCGGAGACAGTCATAGCAACAAAATAGTTTCCCTTCTATCTTAATCTTACTGTAGCCTGAATCGCATTTCCCATTGCACAGTGAAAGTGGTTGGGTCTGTCCATAAATTTTAAAAAAATGAAAAATAGGAAAGCTTTATGTTTGAAAAATTGGCATCTCTGAAGTGTCTTTCAGTATTTTCATAAGTATCTTTCCATTGTATTTTTCTTTTTATATAATAATGTGAGATAGCAAAGTCTGGTTTTCAGTTGAAAAGATTTGAACAACGTTTTGCCTCCATGCAAATATATAGACCACAATACTTAATTTCTTGTCAAAACAAATATCATTTTACAGATCCATTATTATATACAAGTGTTCCTTGCCTTTCTTTCTTTTTGAACAACTCTAAGGCTTTTAGAAAATGGGAATGTTTTTGCATAGAAGTTACATGCTAAGTATAAACTTTCTTTGTTGCCTACACTTTTCTCTCCACCTACCCTAGATACCTTATTTTGATCATCAATGAATGACTTTCTAAGCCTATCAGCTAGGCTAGATACACATAGTGTCACAGGTCGAAATGAGCACCTCACTGTGCTTACGATGCTTTGTAAAGGCTCTCTTTAGCCTTTAACCATCTCAGCAGAGACTGAAATCCATATTCTTTAGGTCGATGGAGTACTTTGAATACTATGAAAGCAGACTTATGGAAATCTACAAAAAACTACTACTGGATGGAACCAATGGAGGAGATGGCACCTGGATCTGACAAAATTTGATAAGTATGGAAATCATTGAGTAGACTTCACATGGGTACAACTATATCCAGAAATAGTCTGAACAAATGGGGATATCCAGTTGCTTCTACTCTTTGTGGTTGTGGTGACATTCAGAAAACCATTTGCAAGTCGAATGGAAGTTCTCTAGCTGAACAGACGTGGGGGAGGGATGAGCTCTCAAGAGCCTCACATGAACCCTGTCTGACAAACCTATTCCAAGATCCTATTTAGATCATAACCCCCCTGGAGGAGGGGTGAAGAAAGGGCAGCATCTCATGGAGGCAACAGGCCCCTCACAGGTCAGAGATTTGCCCTCTGAATTGGAGCAGGGGTGGCAGCATGGAAACATGGCTGCACAAGAAGCTGGTTTCCAGCCAAAGCAACTCAGTGTGAGGTCGAGATGAAAGACCAGTAAGAAGATTCATTTAACCCACAGTCATAAATCAAAACTTGGAAAAGGCAAAGAATCTTGAGAGTACAAATAATATTAATAGACAGATCTGGATTTTGGCAAAAGGAAAGAAAGAAAGGGAAAATGGAGGGTTGAAACTCTAGCCCCCTAAAAAGCCATCTGTTTGAAACAATTCAGACAGAAAGGGAGAAAGCAGAGAAGTGACAAACCCACTCAAATATAAACTCTAAATTTGGTTTTGAACTTGAAATAGAAACCAAACATTCCATTGTGATTTATTTCATCCGAATTTCTTCTAACTAATATATCTTAAGCAACTCAAATTAATGAGAGGTAGAATGCAACAAGGGAGAAAAATCAAGAAAAAAGCACTATTTTCTCATTGATAGCTGATAATTTAATCTTTCCTGTGTGGGAAGTTTTAGTTAACCAAGTGCTTTAAATGAGAACTTGGAAAAGCAGGAGGCGAAGAGAAAAAAACCTGAATTTGGCTGTATGCAAGTTTGTTCCAATTAATGTATTTTCAGCTACTATAACCAATGAGATGTGGAAGGTAACAAGAGAAAAAAATAATGACAAAATCAAGAACTGAGAAAATACTAAGGTTGTTTTTCTATTTCTTTTCTGCAAAAGAAAGATGGCTCCAGCTTCTCTTTCATTTTCACATTAGATGAATTAGCTAAATTTAAGGTGGACCAGAACTTTGAAATAAGATCTATATAACTAACTGCAATTTTGGAACTGGACATTAAGGAAGAACAATAGGCCAAGATGGCTCCCGTCACTCTCCTCCACAGCAACTGAATTAACTAAATTTAACTCTGAAATAAGAACTGTATAATTAACTGTAACTTTGGAACGGGACATTATGGAAAGGAGAGAATTTGAAGAACTATGTGAAATTGTAAAAAATGTGTATAAATCATTAAAATTATTAATAGCAAGCCTAAATAGAATTCTGAACTCAGAGAAGCAGGTATTTAAAGAAGAAGGGAAGGAAGAAGGGGGAGAGAGATAATGAAGGGGTAGAAACAATGGGAAACAAAAAGAAAAGAAAAACCTCCATTGGGTCCGGCAGTGGTATTGGGAAAATTGAAAAGGGGGGGACTGTCCCAACAAAAGGAAATAAAAAGCAGACAAAAAATGTTTCAGAGGTTGACAGTGTCATAAAGAAAATTGAAGAAAAAAATTGAAGGAGGTTATGCCCCAACAAAGGGAAATATAAAAGATCTCTTTGATATTGGTTGAGGAAAATTGAAGAGGGTGGATGTGTTAAAATAAAGAAAAGGGAGAAGGCAGGAATAGAGAAGTGGGACAAAAGACTTACTAGGAAAAAAATCAGACAATTAGAAATTGTTATATGGGAAAATGTAAAGCTACAGTAAAAGGTTTATTCCTAAATATGAAAATAAAACTGAATTGTTAACTGATTTAATATGATAATGGAAATATAATTAAATAAAGGTTAAAATATATGGAATATGGACAAATATGAAACTGATATGGGGAGATTGTAAAGCAAAGGTTTGCAATTCACTTTCATACATGATAATTAAACTGAGTTGCTAATTGATTGAATATGACAGTAAAAGGACAATTAAGCATAGGTTAAAATATACGAAACATGGACTTTACTTTACTTTACTTTACTTTTATTTGCGCTTATAAACTGCCCCCTCTCCCAAAAGGGACTCGGGGCGGTGTACAGTCTATACAAGAAATACATCATATAAATAATTAAATAGTTGAACAGTTAAAATTATTAAATAGGTAGATAGATATGGAGGAGGTTAAAAAGAAGGTTAAAAAGAACTGTACAGCTGAGTAAAGTATATAAATATAGTTTTAAAAACCCCTAAAAATATCCCATAAATTAAATTTAAAAGCAATTCCCCTAAAATACCAGTTAAAAATATGTCTGCCAGGAGGTAACAGTTATGATTGTGCCAGGCCAGCTAATCGGAACACGTGAGTCTTCAATTTTTGTCGGAAGGAGCGGAAGTCGGTGGTAGTTCTAATGTCGGGGGGGAGGTCATTCCAGAGGGTTGGGCCCATCACAGAGAAGGCCCTACTCCTTGGCGCCGCCCATTGGCATTGCCTAGTGGACGGCACCAGGAGAAGTCCCTCCCTATGAGAGCGAATTGGCCGCAGGGATGTGTGTGGGAGGATGCGATCCCGCAAGTAACTAGGTTACTTCTATATAGAACTTATATATACATATATAGAACTTCTAAGATAATGAACAAAGTGAGATGTGTATTGCTTGTTATTCAATATAGTAGATTAAGGGAATTGTAATGAACATTGAACAGTAAGGATTGCCATTTATAGACAATTAAGGGTAACCTAAACCAAGATATGGAAAAATGGGGAGGGAACATGAAATATACTTACAATAGGAAACTTGAGATTTAAACACAAAATCACAAAGTGTGGACATGTAAGGATGCATAATTATATAAATATAATGATGAGAATAGGTGGGAATTGTAACCAGGTCTACATCTCGGACAAAATTAGGCTCTGTGTGTGTGTGTATTTTAAAAGCACAATGACTAAATATGTATACTTTTTTCTCGCCCTCTTTTAAAAAAAAGAAGGAGGAAGAAGATATATGTTAAAATTAAATATGTAGATTGAAAAGGAATTATAAATACCGTCAACATAAAATGGAACTTGCTCAGAAGCTGAAATACACCAAGTAAATGAGATGATGAGTGTGAAGTAGAGGAGAGAGGTAAGGGAAGAAGAAAAGGATAGGAGAGAAGGCAGGGGGGAAGAGGAGGAGAGAAAGAAGGAGTGGAAAGGGGAGAGAGGAGAAGGAGAGAGGAAGGGGAAGTAGAGAAGTGAAGGGTGACAGAGGGAAGAAAGAAGGGAGGGAAGGACAGGAGAGATGGAGAAGAGAGTAATGGATAAGGTACAAATATGGTGCATGGAGAGTAGAAGAGCCATAATTGTTTTGGGGAGCTGATGGTAAGATGAATTGATGTAAATATTTAATAATACAATGCAATATTAGTTATATAATAGTATACATGTGGTTATATGTTATGAAAATGAAAAAATAAAAATAAAAATAAAAACTTTATTTTTCAATAAATATACAGAAAACAAAACATATGTATGCTTGTCCTTTGTGTCCTGATCAGTGTACATTTGAGGACCTCATGGAGTGTGATGGAACACAATCAATGTAGCTAGTTTCTGGACAATCTTGCATTTTAGATTTTTAAATGTTTTGCCTTATTTTAACGGTAATGATTCTCATGCAAATGAACCAAAAATCTCGGCTGGAGAGGCTTTAGGGAGAGAATTTAATTCTATTTCTGAAAGTAATTGTGGTGAAATAGCGTGGCTCTAAAGTGAGCTTTAGAAGTAGGAAAATCTGGACTGAGCTCAATGTGAGTGGTCCATACCTGGTTAAACCTGCTTGGCCACACAATATCATCTGCATAAATGGTGACCATTTTTTTGTTGGAGTCCTTGAGGTCCATGCTTCCAACTTGGACTTTCTTAAAAGACAAATTTGAAAATGTGATCCAATTGATAATATCAAATCCAGTCTCTAATTCTCCATTTTGATTGAATCTAATTTGTTGCCCGGCACTATTATTAAATGCAATTCTTCCGATAATGTAGTTGAGCTAAATCAGAAAATAAGACAAATAGAGATATATCAGGATATAAAACAGCACTCTTTCTCTCCTTTAAAGTATATAGATAAGAAATCATTTCAATGTATGTAAAACATGAAAGATAATAAAAACCACAATAATAAATTACATTGCGGATTGTAACAATGATTAGAGAATCTTCATAGCAACACAATAAAACAGAAGAAATAACATAAAATACTAGATCAGACTAATCTGCTATTTGAAAAAGACTATTTCTAGTGGGTTTGTAAAAAAAATAATTGAGATAATTGAGAAAGAAGTTTATATTGAGAAGAGTAAAAATAGAGTATAAGGGGTGAGTGTTGCAGAAATCTTTAAAATGTTAAACTTGTATTGATGAAGACCATTTCACACTCTTTAAAAGTGTCTAGTACAGAAATGACAACCATCTCCATGGATTTCCTTTAAAAGATATTGAGTATGTTTGAGTACGTTTTGAGTATGTTTTGAGTACGTTTTTGGATTTTCAAAATTAGCACGTTCAGTAAACAAATAAGGAAAATGTATAAGGAAAATGCAATACCAAATAAGAAAAATAACATATTGGTCTTGGACCAAATAAATATGTAGAATGCAGTGTTTTAAACTAAATTATATGCTTGCAATCTAGAAATAAATCATGTTTAGTCTTACTAAATTATCAATATGCAGGTGTTTGAAAGGCAGAAACAACATTTTTATTTATCTTTAGCTTATAGAGGTTTGTGACTGTAATGAATTCCTAATTTTATAGGGTTTCTTCATTTTTATATATTTACATAACATTACATATGGATATATTAATGGTATACTATATTTTTCATTTACTTGCTCTTACACCATTAAAAAATAAATAGCAAAATTTATATTTACTAAAACTTCATAGTTTCACCTAGATTGAACAAATGAATTCTGGGAAAAATGATTTTTTTTCTTGAAATCTAGAAGAAAGATACAGTGATACATTTGTATACATTTGGGGACTTTACCTTCCATAAATGTTGATTCAAAAGTTTTCCCTTGATTTTCCCCCATGCAGTGTATTTCATTATAGATGAATAGAAGTCATGCAAAGCATGTGCCACCACATAGATAGCATTGTAGACACTGTAGCTGTGGCCACTCATTTCCATATCAAAGACAGATGTAGGAAGAACTTCTAGTTTCTCCTTTCCAGTACAAGTGGCCCCATTTGCCTTTTCTATTACAGAGGTGTGGAAGGAACACCCAAAGGCATTTTCCCAGAAGGTCTTGATAAAACTGCCTTCCTTTTCCAAGATAGGATTTCTTGTGAGAGTAAATTGCTTGAATCCCAGTACCTTCTCTGAATGAACTGCAAAAATTAAAGCCCCATGAAGGAAAACCATGTCCATATTTCTTTGAAAGGGATTTGATGCGAAATCCATCTGGATTGTCATAATCCAAACTTTCCCTTTTTTCCATAGTGGGAAATCATTATCTTTTAACTTACTGGAAAGAAACCTTAGAGTTATCATGTTTCCACTTTCACCATGAACTACTACCACAGTGACATCACTTTTCATAACCAATCTGTACATGTTAAGTCCTATTTCGACCATCTTTTTCAGATTATTGGAATGAACAGGATTGGGAAATCTTGCAATGAAGTCAAAGCAGATGCCACTCTGGGTAGCCATGGGAAGCACCCTGCGCAGAAACATTTCACCACTCTCATTGTCTACTAACAACATCCCCACCCATGTCCAGGTGAAATATAGCAATAACTGAGAAATTCCCCTGTACTGAAAGTCCATATTTGGCAACATCTGTTGATAAAAAGCAGCTTGTTCTTTTGTGCTAATTTCAGGAGCAGCACCATACAATATCTAGAAACAGAGAGATAAACAATAAAATGAAAATAATCACTGTAACCTAAAAAGTTGATGTGCAATCATATTCTTTCCCTATTTTGTCCGCTAAATTAGAAACTGAAGCTTCCATGTAAGTTTCACATTCATATTCAAGCTAAGCTAATGGAGCAGGAACATTCAGCTTTTCTCCTGATCTAAGAAAATAAGTTCAATCAGCAGATCTCCATCTGCACAGAGATTGCTATGCCGTCACTTCCAAGACTGAGCTGCATCACCAAAATTGGTCAGTGGTTCACAGTTGCATTAGAACACCAGTTCACAATTCAGAGATCAATCATATCATGTTACGTCACCATAGAAAAACGTATAGAATAAACTCGATGTCTGCAATTTCCATTATCTTATCCCAAGATTTAGTCAGAAGAGCACAAACTATATCATTGAAATCTTTAATTCAATTTGTACACTTCAAATTAAATATTATTAATTAAGATAAATATTAATTTACAATATATTTTTTAATTGGTAAAAAAAATCCTCTAGTTCTTTTAAATACTACTGATGCAATATTTCCAGAGAATTTCATCTTATTTTCAAGGAGAAAATTAGGCCAGAAAGAAACTGAAACAAAATCAATACTAAGTTAAAAAATTGTGAATACTAGATTGGGTGAACCTTGTACTCACTGGAGAATATTGATTTTGCTGAAAAATACAGCAAAATACAATTTTATTATAGTTGCAATCATGTTTTAAGTAAATTTTGGAAAGCATAATCTTCAAGTTTTTCCTGTTTGAAATTCTGATCATGCTCTACCATGTTTTTATAGCACTTGCTCTAAAATAACCAATGAAATATTACTTCTGGGCAATCTATAATATTCTGATTAATGGCCCAGTCCCTTGAAACATCAAAAAGCTGAAGAATTAAGGTGCTGTGGTATAACCAAAACACTCCAAAATTCACTTATAGTGTCTAGCAGCCTGAAATTCATAAAATGCATCCCTTTTATTACAACAACAATATTTTTTTTCCTTGACTATTTTTACAGAAAAAATATTATATAGATTTTTATCTCCTGCCTCTTAATTCCATGGAAGGAACATACCTGTGGCATCTTGTACAGGGAAAGGATATTAGCCATGTATAGATAGATGTCAGATGAAGGTCCTCCAATGACTGCTATTGGTCTGTTTTGAGGATCACAATTGTAGTTAGGTATGAATTGGCCCTTTGTAAAGAAGAGCTCCAATGAGGCTCAGTATGTCCAAGTTGGATCAAAGTAGGCATTATAGATATGGAACCCCAAGGTATGGTTTGGTAAAATAGAGGGATCTCTATTGATTTTTATGATGGCAAACTCTAAAGCGAGGATGTGCTGATACATTGGAGTTATGACCCTAAAATAAGCATTATATATTATATTGTCAAAAAGCATACTTGCATTTTATTGGTCAACTATGTTTAATGTTCATAACATCTGTCTGTCTGTCTATCATCTATCTATCTATCTATCTATCTATCTATCTATCTATCCTCTATCAATTGGCATTTAACTATCATCCATCCATCCATCCATCCATCCATCCATCCATCCATCCATCCATCCATCCATCATCTAAATAGTTTATTTATAAACTATTGAAAATCTATATATTTTCCTATATACGAAGTCTCACTCTCCCTGTCTCCCTCTTTCCACTCTATATCCTTTTCTTCTTTCTCTTTTCTCTTTTCCTGTCTTTGTGTAAAAACATCTTACACAATAGTGTGAAAAAGCTCCTCAGATGGATGTTTCCTGAAGTCTATCATTCTACAGTAGATGTAGATCTGAGAGAAAACGCCCACAATAATGAAATCTCCTGACTGATATTGCTTGTGAAGAAAAGGCAGAGGGTCGTTAGTCCTACATCTGGCACTGGGAATCATGGACATCCTTTCAGGCAAAAGCACCAAGACCAAGGCTGCAAATATCACCATAATGTGTAAAAGTGTCTGATATTAAGCCAGTTGAAGCTTCCCCAAGCTCTATCTCATTAACAGTATTTCTACTTGCACTTGTCTCCACAACAACCTCTTGTCCGCTAGGAGATGAAGTTGAAGCAATGATGTGGGAATTGATAATGACAATTAAAAGATCAACAATTCAGAATTCAAAGGCTAGGAAACCATGGGATGTAAAAACTGTACAGCAAGAAATAAAGAACTTTTCCACATGTATATGGAGACAGGGGAAAAAGTTATTCTTGTTTTTAAAGCCATGTGGCCTTACATTAATTTACAAATTGCTTATTATTATTATTTATTTTATTATTTAATTAGATTTCTAGACCGCCCCCTCTCCCTGGAGTGACTCGGGGCGGTGTACAGGTATAAATTTAAAAAACCCATCCAAACAATAATATACATCATTAAAATTAGATTAAAAAACTTATAGCTTATTTGTTTGATTGATATTCTACCATAGCTTATAGCTTATTTGTTTGATTGATATTCTACCATAGTCTCACAGCTGTTGTGGATACATGAAATGTTAAAAGGAAATATGCAATATGTTAAATTAAATTACAATAAAATAAAATGCACTCTACATAACAAAAATAAGAAAAATATCTGCCACATGTCAGATAATCATAAAATAATTGTTTAAAAAATGATACTGTAAACCAATGAATTTTTAAAATAACCTTCTATAATTCATCAAGAACGTCAGGGGATGTTTATACCTCATTGGCATTTGATACCAGTCAGATTTGGAAATATGTCTATCTGTCTTTCTATAATCTATCCATCCATCTATCTATCCATCCATCCATCCATCCATCCATCCATCCATCCATCCATCCATCCATCTATCTATCTATCTATCTATCTATCTATCTATCTATCTATCTAGTTGCTATCTATCTATCTATCTATCTATCTATCTATCTATCTATCTATCTATCATCTATCATCTGTCTATCTATCATCTATCTATATCTTCTATCTATCTATCTATCTATCTATCTATCTATCTATCATCATCTATCTATCATCATCACCTTTCATCCATTATATTCTTCCAAATGTCGGAAGGTTTCTCAAAAATATATTTTCTTTCAGGTGGTGCTAAGCCATAGAAAGATTTACATTTTAAAATCAGTGCTTTAGTTGTCACCACAACTCAATCTATAATCAATATATGTGCTTTCAAATTGCTATTATACCATCATAACTAAGGTGACCAACCGTCCTCCTTTAGGGAGGACAGTCCTTCTTTTGTAAGTTCTGTCCTCCCTCGAAAAGTGTCCTCCTACATGTCCTCCTTTTTGATATTTGAAGGCTAATCTGTTGCGCGTTATGTGACGTATATTATTAAACAGTTTTTAATGGTGTTTTTTTTACTTCATCACAAGTATATTGAACAGATATTGAATCTTGTGTTGAATTTTTATCTAAAGAAATGCTAGACATTAAACTAGATGACAATTGTCTCTTTGAAGAAATTAGAAGATGAACGTATATTTAAATTCTGAAAAATTAATACAATGGGAAAATCAACATGTTGAAATTGATAAAAGATGGGTGGATATTTTCAGCCATTTCAAAAATGAACATATTCCATGTGAACATTTATTTATACTTGTTCAATTTACGTTGTGCTGCCCTGGAACTAATGCAGCAGTTGAAAGAGTTTTTTTCAATTGCCAATGATTTTTCGACAAGTGAGAAATCGAGATTGAATGTTGATACTCTAGCTGCAGCACTTGCCGTAAAATTCAATATGAAGGATATTTCTTGTTCAGATATTTCCAATATATTGTTAGAAGATGATACATTGACAAAAATATTAATTCAATGGAAAAGTACTCATTTAAATAGTAATTAACAGGCATGTAAGCATAATTACAATATAAAATGTTGCAAAGTTTTTATTATGCATATATCATATTTTAGTGTATTATTGTTCAAATGAATAAAATATTTCTTTTATTTACGATATATTTTTTCCAATTTATTTGTCCTCCTTTTCATTGTAAAAAGTTGGTCACCTTAGCATTTTGGACAATAGAACGTGTTTTGTCCTCCTTTTCATTGTAAAAAAGTTGGTCACCTTATCATAACATTAGAATTCCATTATCTCAAATACTACAGCATTTTGGATTAGGTGTAACTTTACAGGAGGCATTAAATGTTGTCCCATGTCAAATCCATAGATTTGCGTGTATAGCCAGCTCCACCTGCATCAAATAAAGAAAGAACTGGTGCACCAGCCAGAAATGGAGTCCTTTAGTCATGGCTTTCACCTACATTTTCAATAGCAACTGTGAGTCTATAATGAATTTCCAAATGACAAACCTTTTTTTCCTTACCATCCAGAGACACTACTGGCATTGATGAGAACCTCAACATAGAAATATCAAATCTTTCTTCCTTACAGGCATCATATATCTATCTAAATGATAGAACATTGATAGCTTCTCCTTTAAAGCTGATGACTTGGTATAAAATTGGGTATTATCAGCAACCCAAATATCCAATATATCCTGGTGGATTCATGTAATTGAAAAAAAAATGGGGGAAATGATCAATTCCTCTAATAAACCAGGAACTACCAAGAAGTCCTTTTAAAATACTCTCAAACAACAACAGACTAGAATTATTTACTTAGGAGCAAAATACCATTTTTCCCAAAAATGGTCAAAGAAGAGACTTTTTTTTAAAAAAAAGGGAGAATTGGGCATTAATTCAATGCAGGTCCTGATAAAGGTCCTTCAGTAGAGTGACCAATGATCTCAGGATAATATATAGGCTATTAATTGACTGAAAAGGATCTAGACAATGAATTGTCTGTATAGGTGCTACAATAGTCTCAACAGCTTTTCCACAAAAAAGAAAATGTCCACATCCTTTTAGGGTACACCAAATGATTTCTTCTTAATGTCATTTCTCTTGCTTAAATTTGCTTCATTAATCATTCTTTGTAGTATCTATCATCACCTTTCATCTATCATATTATTCCAAATGTCGGAAGGTTTCTCAAAAATATCTTTTCTTTCAGGTGGTGCTAAACCATAAAAAGATTTACATGTTAAAATCAGTGCTTTAGTTGTCACCACAACTCAATCCATAATCAATATATGTGCTTTCAAATTGCTATTATACCATCATAACATTAGAATTTCATTATCTCAAATACTACAGCATTTTGGATTAGGTGTAACTTTACAGGAGGCATTAAATGTTGTCCCATGTCAAATCCATAGATTTGTGTGTATAGCCAGCTCCACTTGCATCAAATAAGGAAAGAACTGGTGCACCAGGCAGAAATGGAGTCCTTTAGTCATGGCTTTCACCTACATTTTCAATAGCAACTGTGAGTCTATAATGACAGTTTCCTGACAGTTAGAACAATTAATCAGTGGAACAGCTTGCCTCCAGAAGTTGTGAATGCCCCAACACTAGAAGTCTTTAAGAAGATGTTGGATAGCTCTTTGTCTGAAATGGTATAGGGTTTCCTGCCTAGGCAGGGTTTGGACTAGAATACCTCCAAGGTCCCTTCCAACTCTACAATTGTATTGTATTATAATGAATTTCCAAATGACAAACTTTTTTTTCCTTACCATCCAGAGACACTACTGGCATTGATGAGAACCTCAACAAAGAAATATCAAATCTTTCTTCCTTACACGCATCAGTATTCTAAACGATAGAACATTGATAGGGTCTCCTTTAAAGCTGATTAGTTACCTGCGGGATCGCATCCTGCCCCATACATCCCTACGACCAATTCGCTCGCACAGAGAGGGACTTCTCCAGCTGCCGTCCACCAAACAGTGTCGGGGGGCGACGCCTAGGAGCAGAGCCTTCTCTGTGACGGGCCCAGCCCTGTGGAATGACCCCCCCCCCCCTGATATCAGGACTACCTCTGACCTCCGCTCCTTCCGTGCAAAGCTCAAGACCCACCTCTTCCAATTAGCTGGCCTGGATCAACCATAGTCTTACCTTATCGCTCCTGACGGGTTTTTTAAATTTTGTAATTTAATCACGGGTGTTTTAAATTGTCTATTTTAAATTCTATTTTATATATTTGATACCTCCTCCATGTATATGTATATGTATATGTGTATGTACGTGTATGTGTTTATTTTTATTTGTGTATGTATTCTTCATTTGTATATTGTATGTGTTTTTATTGTACGCCGCCCCGAGTCCTTCGGGAGAGGGTGCGGCTAACAAATAAAAAATTATGATGATGATGATGATGATGATGATGACTTGGTATAAAATTGGGTATTATCAGCAACACAAATATCCAATATATCCTGGTGGATTCATGTAATTGAAAAAAAAATGGGGGAAATGATCAATTCCTCTAATAAACCAGGAACCACCAATGTTCTGTAGGGAGATCGAGGCAGACAGGAAGTGAGGCAAGGCAGGTTGAAGCTAACACAATCTTTATTTACAGAAAGACAACAGCTCAGAATCATGGCAAACTCAGTAAGGCAAACAGCGAAGCAAATGACAGCTGACAGCTCTTTTATACTCGAGCTATTAGGGAGGAGTCCAATCGGGTGGCTGGATTCTCCCACCGGTTGGCTGGTGCATCTTGGACAATCAGGAGAGGCCAAGGCAAGTCTATGGCAGGAAAGTTCGCAAGCAAGTATCTGGCTAGATGAAAGTTATGAACGCTTCAATCCACATTTAACAAGCTAGTGAAAGTGAGGAAGGCTTTAATACACAACAACCAAAAAGTCCTTTTAAAATACTCTCACACAACAACAGACTAGAATTATTTACTAAGGAGCAAAATACCATTTTTCCCAAAAATGGTCAAATTAGAGACTTTTTTAAAAAAAAGGGGGGGAGAATTGGGCACTAATTCCATGCAGGTCCTGATAAAGTTCCTTCAGTAGAGTGACCAATGATCTCAGGATAATATATAGGCTATTAATTGACTGAAAAGGATCTAGACAATCAATGTCTGTATAGGTGTTACAATAGTCTCAACAGCTTTTCCCAAAAAAAGAAAATGTCCACATCCTTTTAGGGTACAACAAATGATTTCTTCTTAATGTCATTTCTCTTGCTTAAATTTGCTTCATTAATCATTCTTTGTAGTATCTTAATGTAAAAGTTTTAGGTCTTCTTCTTGGATTTTAAATACATGCCATTGTAACTTAATTACATTCACAAGGAAAGTGAATATCTACACAGGTGTTTTTCTATATTAATACAAGTTGGAATCCAGTGGAAAATATCAGTTCTTTAAGATATAATCTCAACCCACTTTGAGTACATATCATCATTTAGATGATATGTATATAGATCATAAAGATGATCCAGACTCTGTCAAAGACCTAGGAGTACTCATTTCGAAAGACCTAAGCCCCAGAGCTCACTGTAACAACATTAAAAAGGCATTCAGAGTTGTCAAACTTATTTTACAAAGTTTTGTCTCTGGTAACGCTTTGCTACTAACTAGGGCATACAAAACCTTTGCCAGATCTATACTTGAATACTGCTCACCTGCCTGGAACCCACACTGCACTTTGGACATTAATACATTACAGAAGGTCCAGAGAAGAAGAGTACTCAACTCCTATGCTTGTAATAAAATTCCTTATACCACCAGGCTTGTAATTTAGGTCTGGATAGCCTTGAACTACAGCGTTCATCTTCGTTTCAATCTAAGCTTAGTACACAAGATGATATACCATAACATCCTAACTGTTAATGACTACTTTTGCTTGAACTGCAGTAACACAAGGGCTATCAATAGATACAAAATAAATGTAATTTTGATTGCAGGAAAAATGACTTCAGCAATAGAGTAGTAAAAGCCTGGAACACGCTACCTAATCCTATTGTTACCCCCATACTTTTTATCTTAAACTGTCTACCATGGACCTTACACATTTCTTAAGAGATCCTTAAGAGGGCGTGCATAAGAATACTAGTGTGCCTACCATACCTGTCCTAGTGTCCCCATTTATATCTACTCATTTTATGTGTTTATGGCTATGTTTTGCTTATATATATATATATCCATTTATTTGTGTCATTTTTTTCATGTGTCCATGTCTATGTCTATACTGATACTTGTTTCCTTGTACTTGTTGACAATAAATAAATAAATAAATAAATAAATAAATAAATAAATAAATAAATAAATAAATAAATAAATAAATAAGCCCTGACCTTGAAAGAAGTAAATATATGGATTATTCCATTTTTGGAATATCTCAATTCAGAAAACTCCAAAGGATTTTTATGAAAACACATGACCATCAACAATTATTTTCAAATTCAATCCAGCTTTTTTCAGTTTTTTTATACAATATTTGAAAAGTTTGATTAAGAGATTAATTTCTCTTACTACCTAAGGAAATGTTCTTTCTTCACGTTTCCTCGGGAATATCTGTTGTTAAGGATGAATGTGAAAAAAACCTTTTAAAGATCAAGCAACACTGGAAACCTAAAGAATGTCAGAAGAGACATTAGAAATTACTGCAAGACAAAAAGGAAGAAGACAAACCCTAGAAACGTAACATCTCAGGAAGGAATTTAATAAATGGTTCCAATGAGCTATTAGAAGAGATAAGAAGCAATATTACAATGATATCTGTAAAGACATCCATGACAGAAAGAGGAATGGAACTTTTGCAAAGATTTTCAAATATAAAAGGAGATTCCAACCTAAAATGCCTGTGCTAAATAACACAAATGAACAGATAATACATAGATTCAAGGAAGAATAAAATAAAAAGATGGAAAGAAGAAATTCTCTGCTGTAGATATGACAGACTCCAAGATCCCTTGGAAGAAATTGATCACTTACAAAACCTCTAGTAATAGAATGGAAATTTATAGCAGTACTCTGGTCATTACAAATTGAAGACAATAGAAGAATTAACAAATATCACAAACAACATAAGAAGAACCTGTAATCTTAAAACCAAAAAATGCCAGGAAATCCGGAGAATAACACAAAAGGCAACAGTTCGGAGATTAAAGAATGGAGGCTTAATAGAGTGTATATAAAATATATTTATTTCAATTTGCCAGGAAAATGATCTCTAGGATTATTCAATGCTGATTGGCATCCAAGGTATAAAGGGAGATTCCAGTTATTCCAGATGGTTTTGGAAAATGGTGAGGAAATATTGACACATCATAGATTAAAAAAAGAAACTCCAAAAATACCCCTTCCCCCAAAAAAGTCAGTATGTGATTCATTGATTATTCAAAGAGTTTTAATTGTGGTGACCATTTTAAGGTATGGAATGTGTTTAGGTGACTAGGCATCCCCCCAAAATTTATACTTTATACTCGTGCAAAAATTAAATATGCAAGGTATCCATAGTCTAGACAAGACATAGAGGTCCTAGTCCAGGTCATCGAAGGAGTAAGACAAGATTACTTGCTGAATATAGTTTGAGGGAAGATGAATTGCAAGAAAATAATTGAAGAAGAAATTTAGAGGCTTGTATTACTTAAGAAGAATACTGAAATATATTTACAGAATGTAAACATAATCCAAAAAGATTGTGTCAAGGTTCCTATGGATGAACCCAACCAAAGCAAGCATGATCAAGACAATCTAGTCTCTCTATGCAAAACTTTATTGAGTCCATCATTTGGCCATGTTTAATGACAAAACCAGGTCTAGGTGTTTTCCTATAGTTAAAGTTCAAATCCTACCACTACCAGCCCCAATTATCTCAGGTCCCATCGTCCAATATGGTGTCCGGATATTGGTGTGGGGAAGTCTTTTCAGTTTCTGTAAACACCTGTTGGAGTGTTCTTTTTTCTCATGCTGACATCTTGATGCCTGGGACATATTCTATCTCCCTCTCCCTCCCTACATTAGCTCGGTCCAATACATTGTCCAATAAGCATTGTTATTTATAGACAATTAAGATTAACCTAAGCCAAGATATGGAAAAATGGAGAGGGAACATGAAATATACTTACAATGGGAAATTACTGAGATTATAAAGACAGAATCACAAATGTGGGGTGCATAAGGATGTATAATTATATAAATATACTGATGAGAATAGCTGGGAATTGTAACCAGGGCTGCATCTCGGCCAAAAATATGCTTGGGGTGGTGGTTTTAAAAATACAATTAGTATATATGTATACTTTTTTCCCTTTTTTAAAAAAAAGAAAGAGGAAGATATATGGCAAAATGAAATATGTATATTGAAAAGGAATTATAAACACCATCAACATAAAATGGAGCTCACTCAGAGGCTGAAATACACCAAGTAAATGAGATGAAGAGTGTGAAGTAGAGGAGAGAGGTAAGAGAATAAGAGAGGGACAGGAGAGAGGGCAGGGGAGAAGAGAAGGAGAGAAAGAAGGAGTGGAAAGGGGAGAGAGGAGAAGGAAAGAGAAAGGGGATGTAGAGAAAGAAGGATGACAGAGGGAACAAAGGAGGTAGGGAGGAGGGGGAGGATAGAGGGAGAAGAAAGAGATGAACAAATATGTTGTATGGAGAGCAGAAGAGCCAATAATTGTTTTTGGGAGTTGATGGTAAGACAAATTGATGTAAACACTGAATAATATAATATAGTATGCATTTGTGTTACAACCCCTGGTATGTCCAAATATGGGAGGGAGCTCACTAATCCCTCTTTCTGTCATTCGGCTCATTACAGAAGACCATCCAGGCAGAAAACCATATTTTTATTTTTAATGTTGCCTTTTTATATTTGTATTTGTGCTGATAAATAAATAAAGGGAGACTAGTATAGATCTATTTGAAGCTATTTAGCTCTCATCAGCTAGCCATACCCTTACTGGGATTCGAACTAGGGCTGAATTACATATTAGGCATTTGTATTTGGGCATACCAGGGGTTGTAACACAAATGCATACCTATTTCCTTGGCTCAGCTGATAAGGAGGAGAGCCTGTGGCTTAGTGGCTAATACAACTGCCTAATATGTAATACAGCCCTGGTTCGAATCCCAGTAAGGGTATGAGGTTTCCTCGTTTGTATTCCTTCTGAAGAAAAGGAAGAGGGTCACTGATGCTGCATTTAGAATTTGGAATCTCATACAAAACCTGACCCAAATTCATCAGAAACATGGCTTTCAGCACCAGCACCTTGAATGTAGCAATTCCTCTTTGAGATTCATCTCTAACAGTCTTGGCTATGTGCTACTAGTTGCTAGTGACAAATATTCAAGATCAGAAACCAAACTGTAAATATCTCCAAGTTGCAATAGTTAAGGGAATGTTGCTTTCTTCTTTCTCAGGTAAGAAATCTTGTTAAATCATCTGGCCATGTTTCATGTGTGGTCTACCTCCCCTCTTGAATGGTCGGGTTAATTATTTAATATTCCTCATGAGTTACATCACCAGCTGTGGAATTGATCTGTAGCTGTGGTCAACCTTCTCTGACAAAGAACTCCTAGGTTGGTACAATAGAGATAAAAACATACCCCACTGAAGTAACATAAGAATGATTGGTGGCAAGTCAATCCTGCCCTTATTTTGGAGGTCTGTTCTGGAAGCCTCTTGATGTTTTCCAGATGAACATGTTAATATTGGCAGTGCATTACACAGAGCTAGAGGATGGGTATCTCATTAAATGGAAAACATAATGCTTTCTTTTTCCTTTGATCAATTAATTTGCAGAGGTTACAAACTTAGGAGTGCCATTTTCCTTTGCTTGCCTACTGTTATTTGCAAGTCGTTTTCTCTTTGCATTTAGTAATGGGAGGGAACAAAGTATTCAGTTAGAGAAAAATGAGCCGTATGATGCTTAATATATAGATGTATTTTATTTCATCTTTGTTTTTCTTTCAGACACATATTTTGCACAGTTTGCTTTTAATTGATTTGTACCATCCTCTGTTGTATAGCACTCCCTTTTTGAAAGGTTGATTTGGATCTTTCAGTTGTTAGAATAATTGCTTCTACTGGTTAAAATGAATGCAAAAACAACAAGTTTTCCCAATCTTTTTTTCTTTCTTCTATTCTACTCTTTTCCATCATCATAGGACAAACATGAAAATGGTTTCATCACTAAAGGGACCAATCTCTCTTTCTCTCTGGACAGAGAATAGGAAAGATCATCTTCCCCCATTGCGAATCAAGATGAGCAGATTTGTAAATATTTACTTTGGTCTTTAAATAAGCCAGATAATAGGCCTATGCATTTAAGACATTTCTTTAAGATGTGGTTTTTTTTGGAATACATTACGTAAATATCTTTTTAAAACTCTCAGTGAACCTACATTATGTACATATAATAAACAATTGCTTTTTTAAAGTAAAATTTCAACTAAAAAAGCGAGATATAAATTTTGAAGGAGAATTAATATTTGTTTTAATTTCCCTGCCCTTTTATTATTTTAATATAAATAAATAATTCAAGGCAGCAAACATATCTAATATTACTTGCTTCTCAATTTTTCTCCAAAACAGGGGCAAGTCTAAGGTGGAAGTAAATCTCACCCTCTCCTAGTTTCTAATTAATGCCTTAATGCCAAAACCAATCTGGCTCCACACTTCCTCATATCAGATGCAAAATAGGCAGCAGTGATACAAATTTATGCTATTGTGTCCTTTTTTCTTTTCTTTTGAGCTGATCCTTTTTATTCAAATCAGGCTTCAGAACAATGATGTACAGCTTGGGAGAAAAGATACAAAGCAGTAATCCAGCACTGGAGGCTATAATGGAGAAGATCTCCACAGCAACCATATATTTTCCTTTTGAACTCAGGTATGCTGGAATAAAAGACAACCAAACACTACAGAAGACCAACATGCTGAAGGTGATAAATTTGGCTTCATTGAAAGCATCAGGCAATTTCCTTGCTAGGAAAGCCAGTGTGAAACTGACAATGGCAAGGAAGCCCATGTAACCCAAGACACCATAAAACATGAAGGCAGATCCTTTGTTGCACTCCAGAATGATTTCTTCTGCTATTGACTTCATGTCAACATCTGGGAATGGGGGAGAGATGATCAGCCATATAACACAAATTTTAATTTGAATAAAGGAGCAGCAGGATACTATAAAAGTGCCAAGTCTTTTCCCCACCCACTTGGTCATCTTGGACCCTGGCTTGGTAGCCATGAAAGCTAGAACCACAATGATGGTTTTGGCCAAAACACAAGAAATGGCCACTGAGAAGATGATGCCAAAGGCAGTTTGACGAAGGAGACATGTCACCTTGTGAGGTTTCCCAATGAATAGCAAAGTACAAAGAAATGATAATAGGAGAGCAACAAGGAGTACATATGTGAGGTTTCGGTTGTTAGCTCTGACAATGGGAGTGTCCTGATGCTTAATAAAGATCCAAAGGACTCCAACTGTGATTAAAGAGAAGAAAAGAGAAGAACTAGCCATAACTATTCCCAAGGTTTCTTTGTAGTTCAAGAATGTTGAAAATTTGGGGAGACACAAAACCTGCTTCTCATTGGGATAGTGATCTTCTGGACATTGAAAACATTCATCCATGTCTATGAAAGAAAATGTAGATGTTGAAGTTGCATTGAAAGAATTAAAACCAACTGTACAAGTGTTCAAAGTGAGCACTGCCAATTTATTTCTGAAAAATATATGCCATATGTTAAGTTAATTGACATCTACTTCTATTTGCATAAATACAATTCTTGCTATTAATAATGTACATGGTTGCCATTCAATTACCTATCCCTATTTTATAGTCTAATCTGCCAAGTAAAAGATTTGGCAGAGAACAGAAATTTTCCCATGATACAAATGACAACCTGATTCATTTGGTGAGGTAGATATATACAATATCTCTTACCCTCTTTGTTAGAAATCTTCCCTTCAGGACATCGGAGACAGTCATAGCAGCAAAATAGTTTCCCTTCTATCTTAATCTTACTGTAGCCTGAATCACACTTCCCATTGCACAGTGAAAGTGGTTGGGTCTGTCCATAAATTTTAAAAAAATGAAAAATAGGAAAGATTTATGTTTGAAAAATTGGCATCTCGGAAGTGTCGTTCAGTATTTTCAGAAGTATCTTTCCATTGTATTTTTCTTTTTATATAATAATGTGAGATAGCAAAGTCTGGTTTTCGGTTGAAAAGATTTGAACAACTTTTTGCCTCCGTGCAAATATATAGACCACAATACTTAATTTCTTGTCAAAACAAATATCATTTTACAGAGCCATTATTATATACAAGTGTTCCTTGCCTTTCTTTCTTTTTGAACAACTCTAAGGCTTTTAGAAAATGGGAATGTTTTTGCATAGAAGTTACATGCTAAGTGTAAACTTTCTTTGTTGTCTACACTTTTCTTTCCACCTACCCTAGATACTTATCCTTATTTGGATCATCAATGAATGACTTTCTAAGCCTATCAGCTAGGCTAGATACACATAGTGTCACAGGTGGAAATGAGCACCTCACTGTGCTTTGGATGCTTTGTAAAGGCTCTCTGTAGCCTTTAACTATTTCAGCAGAGACTGAAATCCATATTCTTTAGGTCGATGGAGGACTTTGAATAGTATGAAATCAGACTTATGGAAATCTACAAAAAACTATTACTGGATGGAACCAATGGAGGAGCTGGCACCTGGATCTGACAAAATTTGATAAGTATGGAAATCATTGAGTAGACTGCATATGGGTACAACTATATCCAGAAATAGTCTGAACAAATGGGGATATCCAGTTGCTTCTACTCTTTGTGGTTGTGGTGACATTCAGAAAACAAATCATTTGCAAGTCGAATGGAAGTTCTCTAGCTGAACAGACGTGGGGGAGGGATGAGCTCTCAAGAGCCTCACATGAACCCTGTCTGACAAACCTATTCCAAGATCCTATTTGGATCATAACCCCCCTGGAGGAGGGGTGAAGAAAGGGCAGCATCTCATGGAGGCAACAGGCCCCTCACAGGTCAGAGATTTGCCCTCTGAATTGGAGCAGGGGTGGCAGCATGGCAACATGGCTGCACAAGAAGCTGGTTTCCAGCCAAAGCAACTGAACAGGAGTGTGAGGTCGAGATGAAAGCCCAGTGAGAAGATTCATTTTACCCACAGTCATAAATCAAAACTTGGAAAAGACAAAGAATCTTGAGAGTAAAAATAATATTAATAGACAGATCTGGATTTTGGCAAAAGGAAAGAAAGAAAGGGAAAATGGAGGGTTCAAACTCTAGCCCCCTAAAAAGCCATCTGTTTGAAACAATTTGGACAGAAAGGGAGAAAGCAGAGAAGTGAAAAACACACTCGAATATAAACTCTAAATTTGGTTTTGGACTTGAAATAGAAACCAAACATTCCATGGTGATTTATTTCATCCGAATTTCTTCTAACTAATATATCTTAAGCAACTCAAATTAATGAGAGGTAGAATGCGACAAGGGAGAAAAATCAAGAAAATAGCACTATTTTCTCACTGATAGCTGATAATTTAATCTTTCCTGTCTGGAAATTTAAGTTAGCCAACTGCTTTAAGTGAGAACTTGGAAAAGCAGAAGGCGAAGAGAAAAAACCCTGAATTTGGCTGTATGCAAGTTTGTTCCAATTAATATATTTTCAGCAACTATAACCAATGAGACGTGGAAGGTAGCAAGGGAAAAAATAATAACAACATCAAGAACTGGGAAAATACTAAGGTTTTTTTTTTCCTTTTCTGCAAAAGAAAGATGGCTCCAGCTTCTCTTTCATTTTCACATTAGATGAATTAGTTAAATTTAAGGTGGACCCGAACTTTGAAATAAGATCTGTATAACTAACTGCAATTTTGGAACCGGACATTAAGGAAGAACAAAAGACCAAGACGGCTCCCGTCAGTCTCCTCCAGAGGAACTGAATTAGATAAATTTAAGGTGGACCCGAACTCTGAAATAAGAACTGTATAATTAACTGTAACTTTGGAAAGGGACATTATGGAAAGGAGGGAATTTGAAGAACTATGTGAAATTGTAAAAAATGTGCATAAATCATTAAAATTATTAATAGCAAGCCTAAATAGAATTCTGAACTCAGAGAAGCAGGTATTTAAAGAAGAAAGGAAGGAAGAAGGGGGGAGATAATGAAGGGGTAGAAACAACGGGAAATAAAAGCAAAGAAAAACATCCATTGGGTCTGGCAGTGGTATGGGGAAAATTGAAAGGGGGGGGATGTGTCCCAACAAAAGGAAATAAAAAGCAGACAAAAATGTTTCAGAGGTTGAGAGTGGCATAAACAAAATTGAAGAAAAAAATTGAAGGAGGTTATGCCCCAACAAAGGGAAATATAAAAGATCTCTTTGATATTGGCTTGAGGAAAATTGAAGAGGGTGGATGTGTTAAAATAAAGAAAAGGGAGAAGGCAGGAATTGAGAAGTGGGACAAAAGACTTACTAGGAAAAAATCAGACAACTAGAAATTGTTATATGGGAAAATGTAAAGCTACTGTATGATATGATATGATAATGGAAAGATAATTAAATAAAGGTTAAAATATATAGAATATGGATAAATATGAAACTGATATGGGGAGATTGTAAAGCAGAGGTTTGTAATTCAGTTTTATACATGATAATTAAACTGAGTTGCTAATTGATTGAGTATGACAGTAAAAGGACAATTAAGCATAGGTTAAAATATATGAAACATGGACATATATAGAACTTCTAAGATGATGAACAAAGTGAGATGTGTATTGCTTGTTATTCAATATAGTAGATTAAGGGAATTGTAATGAACATTGAACAGTAAGGATTGCCATTTATAGACAATTAAGAGTAACCTAAACCAAGATATGGAAAAATGGGGAGGGAACATGAAATATACTTACAATGGGAAACTTGAGATTTAAACACAAAATCACAAAGTGTGGACATGTAAGGATGCATAATTATATAAATATAATGATGAGAATAGCTGGGAATTGTAACCAGGTCTACATATCAGACAAAAGTAGGCTGGGGGTTGTGTTTTAAAAGCACAATGACTAAATATGTATACTTTTTTCTTGCCCTCTTTTAAAAAAAAGGAGGAAGAAGATATATGTTAAAATTAAATATGTAGATTGAAAAGGAATTATAAATACCGTCAACATAAAATGGAACTTGCTCAGAAGCTGAAATACACCAAGTAAATGAGATGATGAGTGTGAAGTAGAGGAGAGAGGTAAGGGAAGAAGAAAAGGATAGGAGAGAAGGCAGGGGGGAAGAGGAGGAGAGAAAGAAGGAGTGGAAAGGGGAGAGAGGAGAAGGAGAGAGGAAGGAGAAGAGAAGGGTGACAGAGGGAAGAAAGAAGGGAGGGAAGGACAGGAGAGATGGAGAAGAGAGTAATGGATAAGGTACAAATATGGTGTATGGAGCGCAGAAGAGCCATTATTGTTTTGGGGAGCTGATGGTAAGATGAATTGATGTAAATATTTAATAATACAAGGCGATATTAGTTATATAATAGTATACATGTGGTTATATGTTATGAAAATGAAAAAATAAAAATAAAAACTTTATTTTTTCAATAAATATAAAGAAAACAAAACATATGTATGCTTGTCCTTTGCGTCCCGATCAGTGTACATTTGAGGACCTCATGCAGCGTGATGGAACACAATCAATGTAGCTAGTTTCTGGACAATCTTGCATTTTATATTTTTAAATGTTTTGCCTTATTTTAACTGTAATGATTCTCATTTTTCCTGCCTAGGCAGGGGGTTGGACTAGAAGACCTCCAAGGTCCCTTCCAACTCTACTATTGTATTGTATCATGCAAATGAACCAAAAAACTCGGCTGGAGAGGCTTTAGGGAGAGAATTTAATTCTATTTCTGAAGGTAATTGTGGTGAAATAGTGTGGTTCTAAAGTGAGCTTTAGAAGTAGGAAAATCTGGACTGAGCTCAATGTGAGTGGTCCATACCTGGTTAAACCTGCTTGGCCACTCAATATCATCTGCATAAATGGTGACCATTTTTTTGTTGGAGTCCTTGAGGTCCATGCTTCCAACTTGGACTTTCTTAAAAGACAAATTTGAAAATGTGATCCAATTGATAATATCAAATCCAGTCTCTAATTCTCCATTTTCATTGAATCCAATTTGTTGCCCAGCACTATTATTAAATGCAATTCTTCTGATAATGTAGTTAAGCTAAATCAGAAAATAGAGATATATCAGGATATAAAACAGCACTCTTTCTCTCCTTTAAAGTATATAGATAAGAAATCCTTTCAATGTATGTAAAACACGAAAGATAATAAAAACCACAATAATAAATTACATTATGGATTGTAACAATGATTAGAGAATCTTCATAGCAGCACAATAAAACAGAAGAAATAAAATAGAATACTAGATCAGAACTAATCAGCAATTTAAAAAAGACTATTTCTAGTGGGTTTGTAAAAAAATAATTGAGATAATTGAGAAAGAAGTTTATATTGAGAAGAGATAAAAAAGAGTATAAGGGGTGAGTGTTGCAGAAATCTTTAAAATGTTAAACTTGTAATGATGAAGACCCTTGCACACTCTTTAAAAGTGTCTAGTACAGAAATGACAACCATCTCCATGGATTTCCTTTAAAAGATATTGATTACGTTTTGAGTATGTTTTGAGTATGTTTTGAGTACGTTTTGAGTACGTTTTTGGATTCTCAAAATTAGCACGTTTAGTAAACAAATAAGAAAAATGTATAAGGAAAAAAGTAATACCAAATAAGAAAAATAACATATTGGTCTTGGACCAAATAAATATGTAGAATACAATGTTTTAAAATAAATTATATGCTTGCAATCTAGAAATAAATCATGTTTAGTCTTACTAAATTATCAATATGCAGGTGTTTGAAAGGCAGAAACAACATTTTTATATATCTTTAGCTTATAGAGGTTTGTGACTGTAATGATTTTCTAATTTTATAGGGTTTCTTCATTTTTATATATATATACATAACATTACATATGGATATATTAATGGTATACTGTATTTTTCATTTACTTGCTCTTACACCATTAAAAAATAAATAGCAAAATTTATATTTACTAAAACTTCATAGTTTCACCTAAATTGAACAAATGAATTCTTGGAAAAATGATTTTTTTTCTTGAAATCTAGAAGAAAGATACAGTGATACACTTGTATACTTTTGGGGATTTTACCTTCCATAAATGTTGATTCAAAAGTTTCCCCTTGATTTTCCCCCATGCTTTGTATTTCATTATAGATGAATAGAAGTCATGCAAAGCATGTGCCACTACATAGATAGCATTGTAGACACTGTAGCTGTGGCCACTCATTTCCATATCAAAGACAGATGTAGGAAGACCCTCCAGTTTCTCCTTTCCAGTACAAGTGGCCCCATTTGCCTTTTCTATTACAGAGGTGCGGAAGGAACACCCAAAGGCATTTTCCCAGAAGGTCTTGATAAAACTGCCTTCCTTTTCCAAGATAGGGTTTCTCATCTGAACAAATTGCTGGAATCCCAGAACCTTCTCTGAGTGAACTGCAAAAGTTAAAGCCCCATGAAGGAAAACCACATCCTTATTTTTGTGAAAGGGATGTGATGTGAAATCCATCTGTATTGTCATAATCCAAACTTTTCCTTTTTTCCATAGTGGGAAATCATTATCTTTCAACTTACTGGAAAGAAACCTTAGAGTTATCATGTTACCACTTTCTCCATGAACTACCACCACGGTGACATCACTTTTCATAACCAATCTGTACATGTTAAGTCCTATTTCGACCATCTTTTTCAGATTATTTGAATGAACAGGATTGGGAAATCTTGCAACGAAGTCAAAGCAGATGCCACTCTGGGTAGCCATGGGAAGCACCCTGCGCAGGAACATTTCACCACTCTCGTTGTCTACTAACAGCATCCCCACCCATGTCCACGCGAAATATAGCAATAACTGAGAAATTCCCCTGTACTGAAAATCCATATTTGGCAACATCTGTTGGTAAAAAGCAGCTTGGTCTTTTGTGCTAATTTCAGGAGCAGAACCATACAATATCTAGAAACAAAGAGATAAACAATAAAAGGGGAAAAAATCATTGTAAAGTGACAAGTTGATGTGCAATCATATTCTGTACCTGTTTTGCTTGCTAAATTAGAAACTGAAGCTAAATTCCATGTAAGTTCCACATTTATATTCAAGCTAAGCTAATGGAGCAGGAACGTTCAGCTTTTTTCCTGATCTAAGAAAATAAGTTCAATCATCTGTGCACAGAGATTGCTATGCTGTCACTTCCAAGACTGAGCTGCATCACCAAAATAGGTTAGTGGTTCAGAGTTGTATTAGAACACCAGTTCACAATTCAGAGTTGGCTCATATCATGTTAAGTCACCATAGAAAAACTTACAGAATTAACTCTATGTCTGGGATTTCCAATATATCTCAAGACACAAGATTTGGTTCATGGAGGACAAACTGTATCACTTAAATGTTTAAGTAAGGCATTTTGTACACTCCAACTTAAATATCATTAAGATAATTATTAATTTACCATACATTATTTAATTTGTAAAAAAAGATCCTCCAGTTAAGAGGTGGGTTGCTCTTGGCATTACTGTAGGTTCGATGTGTGCAAAAATTTTGCATGTGCACCCTTCCTTCACTCGTTCATGTGCCAGATGCATGCTCGGTACGTTTGCGCATTTGGTCAAAAATAGGTCTGGGCTTGTGCAAAACATAAAAAAATGTTAGAAAAATTAAATTTGTACAATGAAAATTGTTCTGAGCAGCATGCACAGAGCCAAAAATCTAGATGGCTGCGCCGTAGGAGAACCTGTTCAGGGATGTGGCAGGTCTGGGTCTTTGCTAGTTTAACCAATGCGAACCAATAGGAACCTACCACTGCTCCACTGCTTTAAATACTACTGATGGAATATTTCCAGAGAAGTTCATCATATTTCTAAGGAGAACATTAGCAAGCCAGAGAGAAACTTAAACAAAATCAATACCTTCTCCGTAAATAAATCCCTAATATTTGGTTGGTGAAACTTGACCATACTCACTTTGGAAAATATTGATTTTCTTGAAAAATGCAGCAAAATATAATTGTATTATAATTATAAATACAAACATATTTTAAGTAAAGCTTGAAAAGCATAATCTTCAAGGTTCAAGTGTTCCGAGACCATGGGTTTAGCAACTCTTTCTCTAAAATAACTAATAAAATGTTACTTCTGGGCAATGTATAATATCCCCATTAATAGTCTGGACCCTTGAAAAAACAAAAATATGAAGAATTAAGATGGCATAATATAGCCATAACAACAAAATTCACTTGTAATCTATAGAGGCCTGAATTTCCTAAAATGCACCCCTTTTATTACAATCACAATATATTTCCTTGAAGATTTAAAAGAAAAAATATTAACTGGATTTTTATCTCTTGCCACTTAATTCCAAGGAAGCATCATACCTGTGGCATCTTGTACAGGGAAAGGATATCATGCTCTACCATGTTTTTAGTAACACTTTCTCTAAAATAACCAATGAAATATTACTTCTGGGCAATCTATAATATCCTGATTAATGGCCCAGTCCCTTGAAACATCAAAAAGCTGAAGAATTAAGGTGCCGTGGTATAACCAAAACACTCCAAAATTCACTCATAGTGTCTAGCAGCCTGAAATTCATAAAATGCATCCCTTTTATTACAACCACAATATTTTTTTCCTTGACTATTTTTACAGAAAAAAATTTATATGGATTTTTATATCCTGCCACTTAATTTCAAAGAAGTAACATACCTGTGGCATCTTGTACAGAGAAAGGATATTAGCCATGTATAGATAGATGTCAGATGAAGGTCCTCCAATGACAGCTATTGGTCTGTTTTGACCATCACAGTTGTAGTTAGGTATGAATTGCCCCTTTGTAAAGAAGAGTTCCAATGAGGCACGGTATGTCCAAGTTGGATCAAAGTAGGCGTTATAGATATGAAACCCCAAGGTATGGTTTGGTAAAATAGAGGGATCTCTATTGATTTTCATGATGGCAAACTCTAAAGCGAGGATGTGCTGATACATTGGAGTTATGACCCTAAAATAAGCATTATATATTCTGTCAAAATGCATACTTCCCAAAATTTCATGCATGGTATTGGTCAACTAAGTTTAATGTTTGCAATGTCTGTCTGTCTGTCTGTCTGTCTGTCTGTCTGTCTGTCTGTCTGTCATCTATCTATCTATCTATCTATCTATCTATCTATCTATCTATCTATCTATCTATCATCTATCTATCATTATCTATCTGCCTATCCTCTATCAATCTACCATCTATCATTTCTCCATTCATCCATCCATCCATCCATTCACCATCCATCATCTAATTATTTGTAATCTATTGTCCATCTATATATTTTCCTACATCAAACACTGTCCCTCTCTCTCTCCCTCCCTCCCCTCTCTTTCCTTTTTCTTTTCTCTTTTCTTATGTCTCTGTAAAAACATCTTACACAGTGGTGCCAAAAAGCTCTTTAGATGGATGTTTCCTGAAGTCTATCATTCTATAGTAGATGTAGATCTGAGAGAAAATGCCCACAATTAGGAAATCTCCTGACTGATATTGCTTGTGAAGAAAAGGTAGAGGATCTTTAGTCCTGCATTTAACCCTGGGAATCATGGACATCGTTTCAGGGAAAAGCACCAAGACCAAGGCAGCAAGTATCATCATAATGTATAAAAGTATCTTATCTTAAGCCAATGGAAGTTTTCCCAAGCTCCCCCTCATTAAGAATATTTCTACTTGCACTTGTCTCCACAACAACCTCTTGCCCTCTAGGAGATGAGGTTGAAAGAGTGATGTGGGAATTAATAATGACAATAAAAACATCAACAATTCAAAATTCAAGTTCTAGAAAACCATGGCATGTAACAACTGGCATATACATGGCATGTACAGTAACCAGTAATTATTGACAGCAATGAAAACTTAAAAGAAATAAAGAACTTTTCCCGGTTTGTATGAAGGCAGGGGAAGAAGTTATTCTTGTTTTTAAAGGAATATGGCCTTACATTAATTTACAAATTAAATTGCTTTTTTGTTTGATTGATATCCCACCATAGTCTCATAGCAGTTGTGGATATACAAAATGTTAAAAGGAAATAAACAATATGTTAAATTAAATTACTATAAAATGCACTCTACATAACAAAAAATAAAAAATATCAGCCTCATGTCAGATAATAGTAAAATAATTATTTAAAAAATGATGCTGTAAATCAATGAATATTTTTTTTTAAAAAAAATAACCTTGCATAATTCACCAAGAAACTCAATGGGTGTTTATACCTCATTGGCATTTGATATAAGTCAGATTCAGATATATATCTATTTGTCTGTTTATAATCTATCTATCTATCATCTATCTATCTATCTATCTATCTATCTATCTATCTATCTATCTATCTATCATCTATCATCTATCTATCTATCTATCTATCTATCATCTATCTATCTATCTATCTATCTATCTATCTATCTATCTATCATCTATCTATCTATCTGTCTGTCTTATCTGCTTTCATTTTATTGAAAATTGAATTGGTAATCAATATAGGTGCTGTCAAAAACATAACATTAAAATTCTATTATCTCAGAGACTACAATAATTTGGATTAGGTGTAACTTTAGAGGAGTCTTTAAATGTTATCTCATGTCAAATCCATAGAATTGTGTGTGTAGCCAGCTTCACCTGCATCAGATAAAGAAAGAACTGGTGCACAGCCAGAAATGGAGTCCTTTAGTCATGGCTTCCACCTATATTTCCAATAGCAACTGTGAGTCCATAAGGAAACTCCAAATGACAAATCTTTTTTATTTCCCTTACCCATCCAGAGCCACTATTGGCATTGATGGAGAACGTCAACATAGAAAGACCAAATCTATCTTCCTCAGCTTCTGTTCTCTCTAGTCTTGACCCTTACAAGCATTAATGTTCTATATGATATGATGACTGTAGTATTTTTTTTTTACTGTAAAAGCTTGATGTCCCCTTTTCAGGTGTTAGTATTATAATAAATATAGTACATACCATTACAATTTAATTACATTAACAAGAAAATTGAATTTTTATATAGGTGATATTCTACATTAATGAAAGTCTGGGGTTAGCCAGGTTGCACAAGTGGGGCCCTATGACCTGATGGGAAGGCTGATCCCAAAAGTTGAGTATAGGAATGGGTCCATGTCCTCCCCCATATGAACAGGTAGGAGGGATACACGATCGGTCCCCTTCTGTCCAGTCTCCATCCCAGACCGTGTTCGTGCATGTCTACACAGACTTGACAGAGGTTTTTAGTGAGACAGAGAGTGACGTGCACATTGTCTAACTGACTGTGCAATTGAGATCCTCCCTGGAGCTAAGTTACAGAAACCCAAGATGTATTCCATGATGCCCAAGGAGATGGACAAAATGAGGGAATACAGAGATAAGAACTTAGCCCGGGGTTTCATTCAAGCCGCTCATGTATTATGGCTCCTATATTCTGTAAGGAGAAGGATGGCACAATGCACTTGTGCATATACTTCCAGGGCATCAATGGAGTGTGCGTGCAAAACATGTATCTGCTACCCCTTATGACAGACATGCTATACCACTGACAAAAAAGAAGATATTCACGAAATTAGATCTACAGGAGGCATACTACCACCTAAGGATCAAGGAGGGGGACGAGTGGAAGACTACTTTCAATTGTCCCCAGGGTAGTTTCCAATTCTGGGTGATGCCTTTTATCCTGCAGGGGGCACCTGTTTTTATGCAGCTAATCAACGAGGTGTTACACAAGCATTTGTATCAAGGAGTGTTCATGTACTCAGTGACATCCTTATTTACACCCAGACTATGGGTGAGCACATTCAGCTGATTCAGCAGATGTTGAAGAAGTTGCTGGCTGCCAACCTTCACGTTAAATTGCCAAAGTGTGACTTTCATCAAACACAGTTGGATTATGTGGTGTATCAGGTATCAGGCACCAGGCTGGAGATGGACCTGCCAAAAGTCCAGGCAGTCCTGAGTTGGCAGGTACCAAAGATGTAGAAACTGTTGCAGAGCTTCCTGGGGTTTGCTAACTTTTATTGGCAGTTCATCTCCTTGTTTGTGACAGTTGCCTTGCCATTAACAGACCTTCTGAAAACAAAGCACACACAGATAAAGCCCTGATCTGGTCAACTGATCTCCTGGACATTAGATGGCCCATGAGCTTTTGAAGCTCTCAAAATCCTGTTCACCAAAGAGCTGGTGCTGAAACATCCAGACCTTGAACAGGCCTTCATGGTCAAAGGGGATGCTAGTGATGTGGCGGTGGCTGTGGCAAGCAGGGTGTGTTACAGCCATGTGCATAAGCCTCCCACAAGCTCATCGAAACAGAACGCTGGTGGGCTATCTGGGAAAAGGAGGACCATAAAAACCTCAAAGCCCTCAGGCCCTGCAATACTTCCAACGTTTCCAGTTTATGTTGAAATACACCCCCGGGGGAAGAACATTCTGGCAGGCACACTATCCCAAATGCCGCAATACAACAGCCGCCAGGAAGAAGTGGTGCACACCATTATTACCCTTGCACTGCAACAAGCTGCATAACTGTCCTCCCGGCAGCAGATCATGTATTCAGATGACCTAACCCACTACCACAAAACGGAACTCATAAAAGAACCTTGGTTCTTGGAACACCAAGCTCTGCTCACCCACCGGGATGGGATCACATGGAAGGATAGTAAGCTATATGTACCCAAATCCCTGAAACAACAAGTACTACAATGGTGTGATGAAGTAAAACAAGCCAGACATTTTGGCTTCCACAAAACTCTGTATTTAGCCAAATGACAGTTCTGGTGGCCCATGATGCTACACGACGTGGAGAAGTCTTGCCCGGTGCTCATGACCACAAAACCTTGCACAGGGAAGCCTGATGGCCTCCTACAGTTTGTGGCCAACTCCACTCAACCATGGGAGAAGACAGATATGGACTTCATTGTGGAGTTACCGGAGAGCAATGATCAGACCATCATCTGGACAGTCATTGATCTGTTCTTGAAATAGGCCCATTTTATACCCTGCTCTGGCTTGCCATTGGCACAGAAGCTAGATAAATTATTCCTCCTACACATATATCACCTCCACTGTGCACCACAGAGGATAATTTCAGATCAGGGAGTCTAAGTTCACAGCCCAATTTGGTGGGAGTTTGTTAAGATACTCATCTCATCTCAAGGGTTAAGATCAGCATTCCATCCAAGTACCAGTGGGGCCACGGAGAGAACTAATAACATACTGGAATGCTATTTGAGATGCTAAGTCACCTACCAGCAGTGTAACTAGGCAGTTATTTTACCCTTTCTGGAGGTGGCATACAACAACGTAGTCCATAGCAGTACAATTGTTACACCTTTCCATGTGGTGCATGGACAAGACTTGGTTCCCATACCTGGGTAATAGAAACCCTTACGCCCTTCCAAAGGAACGGGTAGACATTTTGCCAGGACTGTGGGGAGTGGTGAAAGTGGCCCTATAGAAACTCAGAAATTGCAGGCAGAGAAAAACTTAAGTCCACAAAAAGAATTCCAGGTGGGGCAGAAGGTGTTTCTGTTGACCAAGTATCTGAAATTAAAGGTTTCCTGCCATAAGTTACCCCTGAAGTTCCTGGGTCCATTCCCTATTGTATGGGTGATTAACCCAATAACAGTGGATTGAAAATTACCTTGCTTGCTGGGTAAAGTGCACCCTGTCTTTCACAGCAGTTTGCTGAAGCCAGTAAGGGGAGACCACATCTGACCACCTGCAGGTGCGCCACCCAACCTGATAGAGGTGGGGTGAAACAATTACGAGATTGACAAAGCTACATCAGGGCCGGGGCCAGTAGCTGGTTTGCTGGCAGGGTTACTCCCTCACAGAAGCCTCATAGGTATCACAGAAGGATGTAAGTACAGACTGAGTGCTTGTTCAATTTCACAGGAAGCATCCAAGCAAACTGGGTGGGACCTGAATGTTACACTGTTGTCAGCTTTGGAAGTCATATTAACCCCAGAAGCTTCCGTGCTTCCACGTGCTTGTGCTTGGGAAATTAGGAGAGGGGAATTAGTAGAGGGAATGTAGTTAGACTTAATAGCATTCATCCTTTTGGTCAAAGTCATGGTATTCCTGCACATGGAGAAGGAGTGGTTGAAGTGATGTCTCGAGTTGGGATAGATTGAGATTGGATGATGTGATGGACTGATGGGTGCAGGAGATGGGTTTGGGCTTTTGACTTAGTGAGAAAAAGCCCAGAAATCTCAGATTCTGATTTTGCTAGATGTGCCTGTATACCTACTCTAATAAATGGGAGCTTTGAGAAATGCCTGTGGCGGAATTTTCACTGGCATTTGGGTTTTCTGGAATGCTGACAACTGTGATGATTCACTGTTCCTGCTTACTGTTTTCCAGATGTTGCCCTGAAAAGGGGAGCCACTTGTCAAGCTGCATCCCGGGGCTTGCCACAGTGGGGTGGGACAGAGCACGGGTAAATGGGGGGTGTCAGCTGCAGCAGTGATGGAGATTGTCCTGCTGTGCGAAAGGGAGGGGTGGTTAAGATGGCCACTCTTAGTCACGATCGGCTTAGCAGCCTCAGTGTCAGCAGAGACACCAGTAGGAGAAGCTGTGAGGTGCAGAGGCATAGCAGCATGGGGAGCAACTGTTCCAGCCCAACAATCAGCTGGGCCGGGGTTTTGGTGCATATCAGCGAAAAGGCTAGCACTAACAGGAGGCATGGCTCACCTACTTAAGGGTGCTGGGAGGCGGAAGCTCCCAGCGCAGACTTTGAATCTGACAAGCTTGCTAACAGGCTGGTTTACTGACTGTTTTGCTGCTGTTTAACTCATTGTGTGCCAGAGTCCAGCTGAATAAACCTAAGTTTATTTCCTCATGGTGTGGCATTTTCCTACTGGGTCAGTCTGGAACTTGGACCGTTGAGACAGATTTGTAGATATTTATGTTGTTCTTTAAATAAACCAGATAATGCTTATGTGGTTTGCATCTAAGACATTTCTTTAAGATGTGGTTGTTTGAAATATGTTACCATTCTATTTTTTTTAAAAAAATTCACTCAACCAATAGTATGTACATATAGGAAACATTTTTTAAAAAAGAACAATTTCAAGTAAATAACGCAAAATATAAATTTTGAAGCAAGATTCATTAATCAATATTTTTTTAATTTTGCTGCCCCTTAATTTTTTAAATAAATAAATAAATAAATAAATAAATAAATAAATAAATAAATAAATAAATAATAAAGCAAACGTATCTAATATTCCTTGCTCCCCAAATTTTCCCAACAAGAGCAAAATGTGTGACGTACAAGTGAATGTCCCTCTCCCTCCCTCCATGGCTTGTTGGCAAATTTTGGTGTGATAATAGTTGCAACAGAGAAAACCTTGCAGTAATATGTTGCCAACAGATTACTAGAGGGTGATTCAATGAAGTCCATCAGTTTATAAAATATGTAAATCTTAGATAGAACCAAATGAACATTTTAATATTGGCAGTGTGTTTCACAGAGCTAGAGGATGGGTATCTCATTAAATGGAAAACATAATGCTTTCTTTTTCTTTTTGACCAATTAATTTGCAGAAGTTACAAACAACTTACGAGTGCCATTTTCCTTTCTTGCCTACAGTTATTTGCAAGTTGTTTTCTCTTTGCATTTAATAATGGGAGGGAATAAAGTGTTGAGTTAGAGAAAAATGAGCCATACGATCCATAATATATAGATATATTTTATTTCAGCTTTGTTTTTTTATCAGATGCATATTGTGCAGAGTTTGCTTTTACTTGATTTGTACTATCATCTGTTGTGTAGCACTCCCTTTTTGAAAGGTTGATTTGGATCTTTCTGTTGTCAGAATAATTCCTTCTACTGATTAAAATGCATGCAAAAACTATATATTTTCCCACTCTTTTTCTTTCTTTCTTCTATTCTACACTTTTCCATCATCATAGGACAAACATGAAAATGGTTTCATCACTAAAGGGACTAATCTCTCTTTCTCTCTGGACAGAGAATAGGGAAGTGCACGTTCCCACATTGGAAATCAAGATGAGCAGATTTATAGATATTTACTTTGGTCTTTAAATAAGCCAGATAATAGGCCTATGCATCTAAGACATTTCTTTAAGATGCTGTTATTTGAAATACATTACGTAAATAACTTTTTAAAACTCTCAGTGAACCTATATTATGTACATATAACAAACAATGGTTTTTTTAAAAGTAAAATTTCAACTAAAAAAGTGAGATATAAATTTTGAAGGAGGATTGATATTTATTTGTTTTAATTTACCTGTCCTTTTATTATTTTTATATAAATAAATAATTCAAGGCAGCAAACCTGTCTAATATTACTTGCTTCTCAATTTTCCCCCAAAACAGGGGCAAGTCTGAGGTGGAAGTAAACGCCACACTCTCCTAGTTTCTAATTTAGTACCTTAATCATAAAACCAATGTGGCTCCACACTTCCTCATATCAGATGCAAAATAGGCAACAGCAATGAGATTTTATGCTATTCTGTCCTTTTCTCTTTTCTTTTGAGCTGCTCTTTTTTGTTCAAATCAGGCCTCAGCACAATGATGTACATCTTGGGAGAAAAGATACAAAGCAGTAATCCAGCACTGGAAGCTATAATGGAGAAGATCTCCACAGCAACCATATATTTTCCTTTTGAACTCAGGTATGCTGGAATAAAGGACAACCAAACACTACAGAAGACCAACATGCTGAAGGTAATAAATTTGGCTTCATTGAAAGCATCAGGCAATTTCCTTGCTAGGAAGGCCAGTGTGAAACTGACAATGGCAAGGAAGCCCATATAACCCAAGACACCGTAAAACATGAAGGCAGATCCTTTGTTGCACTCCAGAATGATTTCTTCTGCTATTGACTTCATGTCAGCATCTGGGAATGGGGGAGAGATGATCAGCCATATAACACAAATTTTAATTTGAATAAAGGAGCAGCAGGATACTATAAAAGTGCCAAGTCTTTTCCCCACCCACTTGGTCATCTTGGACCCTGGCTTGGTAGCCATGAAAGCTAGAACCACAATGATGGTTTTGGCCAAAACACAAGAAATGGCCAGTGAGAAGATGATGCCAAAGGCAGTTTGACGAAGGAGACATGTCACCTTGTGAGGTTTCCCAATGAATAGCAAAGTACAAAGAAATGATAACAGGAGAGCAACAAGGAGGACATAGGTAATGTTGCGGTTGTGAGCTCTGACAATGGGAGTGTCCTGATGTTTAATAAAGATCCAAAGGACTCCAAATGTGATTAAAGAGAAGAAAAGAGAAAACTAGCCATAACTGTTCCCAAGGTTTCTTTGTAGTTCAAGAATGTTGCAAATTTGGAGAGACACAAAACCTGCTTCTCATTGGGATACTGATCTTCTGGACATTGAAAACATTCATCCATGTCTAGGAAAGAAAATATTGATGTTGAAGTTGCATTGAAAGAATAAAAACGGACTCTACAAGTGTTCAAAGTGAGGACTTCCAATTAATTTCTGAAAAATATATTTCGTACATTAAGTTAGTTGACATCAATTTGTATTTGCATAAATCCAGTTCTTGCTACCAATGATGAACATGTTTACAATTCAATTACTTATCCCTATTTTATAGTCTAATTGGCCAAGTCAAGAAGTTGGCAGAAAACAGAAATTTTTTCCCATGATACAAATGACAACCCGATTCATTCGGTGATATAGATATGTACAATATCTCTTACCCTCCCTGTTAGAAATCTTCCCTTCTGCACATTGAAGACAGTCATAACAGCAAAATAGTTTCCCTTCTATCTTAATCTTACTGTAGCCTGAATCACACTTCCCATTACACAGAGAAAGTGGCTGGGTCTGTTCATAAATTAAAAATAAAAAAATAGAAAAGATTTGTTTTGGAACATATGTTAACATCATTGAACACAATCAATGTACCGTGTTTCTAGGTAAGGCCTTTTTAATTTGTACATATTTTAATCTTGCATTTTATATTTTTAAATGTTTTGCCTTATTTTAACTGTGATGCTTCTGACACGCATGAACACACCAAACCAAGCCGAGAGAGGCTTCAGGGAGACACTATAATTCTATTTCTAAGGGTTACTGTGGTGGAATAGTTTGGCTCTAAGTGATTTTTTAGAAGTAATGAAAACTGAACTGAACATATTGTTTCTGGTCCATACCTGGTTAAACCTGCTTGGCCACACAATAACATCTTCATAAATGGTGAGCCTTTTTTCATTGGATTCCTTGTGTTCTATCGCTCCCACTTGGACTTTCTTAAAAGACAAATTTGAAAATGTGATCCAATTGATAATATCAAATCCAGTCTCTAATTCTCCATTTTCATTGAACCCAATTTGTTGCCCGGCACTGTTATTAAATGCAATTCTTCTGATAATGTAGTTGAGCTAAATCAGAAAATAAGCCAAATACAGATATGTATCAGGATGTAGGACAGCACTCTTTCTCCCCTTTAAAATATATAGACAGGAAATCCTTTCAAGGTTTGTAAAACATGAAAGATAATAATAACCACAATAATAAATTACGTTACTGATTGTAACCATGATTACGGAACCTACAAAGCACCACAATGAAACAGAAGAAATAAAATAAAGAAATATATTTGACTATACAGCAATTTAAAGCAGACTATTTCCAGGAGATTTCAAAAGAAAATAATTGAGATAATTGCGAAAGAAAGTTTACATTGAGAAGAATATAAAGAGTATTTGGGTTGAATGTTGCAGAAGGCTTTAAAATGTTAAAATTGTAATATTAGGGAATGCCATATATTTTTAAAAAGTTTCTAATATAGAAATCACAAACATCTTCATCGATTTCCTTTTGAAGAAATTAAATTTTCAGTATGTTCTTCAAACTTAGAAACTTCTCAAAATTAGCAGGTTCAGTAATCATATAATAAAAAAAAACATTTTAGGAAAAAGTAATACCAAATAAGCAAAATAACGTATTGGTCTTGGACCAAATAAATAAAGAGAATACAATGTTTTAAAATAAATTGTATGCATGCTATCTAGAAATAAATCATGTTTAGTCTTACTAAATTATCAATATGCAGGAGTTTCAAAGGCAGAAGCAACATTTTTATATCTAACTTTAGCTTATATAAAGTGTTTTGTGACTAATGAATTCCTAATTTTATAGGGTTTCTTCTTTCTTATATATTTACATAATATTACAAATGGATACATTAGTGATACGTGGTATTTTTCTTTTTTTACTAGGTCTTAGACTGCAAAAAAATTGAATAGCTAAATTCAAATTTAACTAAACTGCACAATTTCATCTATATTAGACAAATGAATTCTTGGAAGAAGGATTTTTTTTAGAAATATAGAAGAAAGATGTAGTGAGATATCTGCAAATTGTCTTTTGGGGGATTTTACCTTCCATAAATGTTGATTCAAAAGTTTTCCCCTAACTTTCCCCCCTGCTCTGTATTTCATTATAGATGAATAGAAGTCGTGCAAACCATGTGCCACTACATAGATAGCATTGTATACAATGTAGCTGTGGCCACTCAATTCCATATCAAAGAAAGATGTGGGAAGGAGCTCCAGTTTCTCCTTTCCAGTACAAGTGGCCACATTTGCCTTTTCTGTTACAGAGGTGTGGAAGGAACACCCAAAGGCATTTTCCCAGAAGGTCTTGATAAAACTGCCTTCTTTTTCCAAGATAGGGTTTCTCATCTGAACAAATTGCTGGAATCCTAGTAACTTCTGTGAATGAACTGCAAAAGATAAAGCCCCATGAAGGAAAACTATATCCATATTTCTTTGAAAGGGATGTGATGTGAAATCCATCTGTATTGTCATAATCCAAACTTTCCCTTTTTTCCATAGTGGGAAATCATTATCTTTTAACTTACTGGAAAGAAACCTTAGAATCATCATGTTAGCACTTTCACCATGAACTACCACCACAGTGACATCACTTTTCATAACCGATCTGTACATGTTAAGTCCTATTTCAATCATCTTTTTCAGATTATCTGAATGAACAGGTTTGGGAAATCTTGCAATGAAGTCAAAGCAGATGCCACTCTGGGTAGCCATGGGAAGCACCCTGCGCAGGAACATTTCACCACTCTCGTTGTCTACTAACAACATCCCAACCCATGTCCATGTGAAATATAGCAATAACTGAGAAATTCCCCTGTACTGAAAGTCCATATTTGGCAGCATCTGTTGGTAAAAAGCAGCTTGGTCTTTTGTGCTAATTTCAGGAGCAGAACCATATAATATCTAGAATCAGAGAGATAAAGAATAAAAAGGGGGAAAAATCATTGTAAAGTGACAAGTGGATGTGCAAATCATATTCTGTGCCTGTTTTGTTCACTAAATTAGAAACTGAAGCCGAATCCCATGTAAGCTTCACATTTATATTCAAGCTTAGCCTATAGAGCAGCAACATTCAGCTTTTCTCCTGCCCTAAGAAAATAAGTTCAATCAGCAGACCTCCATGTCTGCAAGGAGACTGCCATGCCGTCACTTCCAAGGCTGAGCTGCATTACCAAAATTGGTCAGTAGTTCAGTTGCATCAGAACACCAGTTCACAATTCAGAGATGAATCATTTAAAGTTATGTCACAATAGAAAAACCTACAGAATATACTTCATGTCTGGGGTTTCCAATATCATATCTCAAGACACAAGATTTAGTTCACAGAGCACAAACTATATCACTCAAATATGTCATGCAATTTGTATACTTAAAATTAAATATTATACATTAAGATGAATATTAATTTACAATATATTATTTAATTGGTTGAAAAAAATATCCTACAGCTCTTTTAAATACTACTGATGGAATATTTCCAGAGAAGTTCATCTTATTTCCAAGGAGCACATTAGTAGACCAGAAAGAATCTGAAACAAAATCAATACTAAGTCCTTAAAAAAAATCCTGAATACTAGGTTGGGTGAACTTTATACTGACTCTGGAGAATACAGCAAAATACAGTTTGATTATAGTTGCAATCATATTTTAAGTAAAAATTTGAACAGTGATTTTCAAGGTACTAGTTTTCCCAGACCCAGTTTGAAATTCTGACCATACTCTACCATGGGTTTAGCAACTCTTACTTGAAATGACCTATAAAATGTTACTTCTGGGCAATGTATAATATCCCCATTAATTGCCTGGCTCCTTGAAACACCAAAAAGCTGAAGAATTAAGGTGCTGTGGCATAACCAAAACACACCAAAATTCACTTGCAGTCTCTAGCAGTCTGAAATTCGTAAAATGCATCCCTTTTATTATAACCACATTATTTTTTCCTTGACTATTTTTCAGATATATATATATATATATATATATATATATATATATATATATATATATATATATATATATATATATATATATATATATATATATATATATATATATATATATATATATATATATATATATATATATATATATATATATATATATATATATATATATATATATATATATATATATATATGGATTTTTATCTCCTGCCTCTTAATTCCATGGAAGGAACATACCTGTGGCATCTTGTACAAGGAAAGGATATTAGCCATGTATAGATAGATGTCAGATGAAGGTCCTCCAATGACTGCCATTGGTCTGTTTTGAGGATCACAGTTGTAGTTAGGTATGAATTGGCCCTTTGTAAAGAACAGCTCCAATGAGGCTCGGTATGTCCAAGTTGGATCAAAGTAGGAATTATAGATATGGAAGCCCAAGGTATGGTTTGGTAAAATAGAGGGATCTCTATTGATTTTCATGATGGCAAACTCTAAAGCAAGCATGTGCTGATACATTGGAGTTAAGACCCTTAAATAAGCATTATATATTCTGTTAAAATGCATACTTCCCAAAATATCATGCATGGTATTGGTCAACTCAGTTTAATGTTCATAACATCTGTCTGTCAGTCTATCATCTACCTACCTACTTATATTCTATCAAGTTTCCATCTATCTATCTATCATCCATCTATCCACAATCTAATTATTTATAATCTATTTTCCATCTATATATTTTCCTACATACAAAGAATATATCTCTCTCCGTCTCTCCCTCCCTCTTTCCGCTCTATATGCTTTTTTTCTTTCTCTTTTCCTGTGTCTCTGTAAAAAAAATATCTTACACAGTGGTGCCAAAAAGCTCTTTAGATGGATGTTTCCTGAAGTCTATCATTCTACAGTAGAGGTAGATCTGAGAGAAAATGCCCACAATTATGAAATCTCCTGACAGATATTGCTTGTGAAGAAAAGGCAGAGGGTCATTAGTCCTACATCTGACACTGGGAATCATGGACATCCTTTCAGGCAAAAGCACCAAGACCAAGGCAGCAAATATCATCATAATGTGTAAAAGTGTCTGATCTTAAGCCAGTTGAAGTTTCCCCAAGCTCTGCCTCATTAAAAGTGTTTCTACTTGCAGTTGTCTCCACAACAACCTCTTGTCCACTAGGAGATGAAGTTGAAACAATTATGTGGGAATTGATAATGATAATGGAAAGATCAACAATTCAGAATTCAAGTTCTAGAAAACCATGTCATGTAACAACTGGCATGTAAACAGCTGTACAGCAGCCTGTAATTATTGACAGCAATGAAAACCTAAAAGAAATAAAGAACTTTTTCCGGTTTGTATGAAGACAGGGGAAAAAGTTGTTCTTGTTTTTAAAGCAATATGGCCTTACATTAATTCACACATTGCTTATTTGTTTGATTCTACCATAGTCTCACAGCAGTTTGTGGATACACAAAATGTTAAAAGAAAATATACAATATATTAATTAAATTATAATAAAATAAGTTCTACATAACAAGAGTAAAAAACAATAAAATTAAAAATACCAGCTACATGCCACATAATAGTAAAATAATTATTTAAAAATGATGCTGTAATTCAATAAAAGATTTTTTAAAAAAACAAACCTACAATTAATCAAGAACTTCCATGGAAATTTATACCTCATTGACAATATTCAAATTTGGATAGATGTTTATCTGATTGTCTATAATCTATCTATCTATCTATCATCTATCTATCTATCATCTATCTATCTATCTATCATCTATCTATTATCTATCTATCTATCATCTGTCTGTCTGTCTGTCTGTCTGTCTGTCTGTCTGTCTGTCTATCATCTATTTTATTTTTTCCAAAGTTTGGAAAGTTTCTCAAAAAGGCCCTTTATTTCAGGTGATGCTAAGTCATAAAAGGATTTACATGGTAAAATTAGTGCTTTTAGTTATACCTAAAACTGAATTATATCATGTATGATATGATATGATAATATAATTGCCATTATATTATCATATCATATGATACATGATATAATATGATAATATAATTGCCATTATATTTTGCTATTATATGATCATAACATATCATATCATATCATACCATATCTATCTATCTATCTATCTATCTATCTATCTATCTATCTATCTATCATCTATCTATCTATCTATCTATCTATCTATCTATCTATCTATCTATCTATCTATCATCTATCATATTCTTCCAAATATTGGAAAGTTTATCAAAAAGGCCCTTTCTTTCAGGTGGTGCTAAGCCATAAAAGGATTGACATGTTAAAATCAGTGCTTTCAGTTGTCACCAGAACTCAATCCATAATCAATATAGGTGCTCTCAACTTGCCATTATATCAGCATAATATTAGAATGCTACTGGATTAGGTGTAACTTTAGAGGAGGCATTAAATGTTGTCTCATGTCAAATCCATAAATTTGTGTGTATAGCCAGCTCCACCTGTATCAGATAAAGAATTGGTGCGCCTGCCAGAAATGGAGTACTTTAGTCATGGCTTTCAACTACATTTAAAATAGCAATTGTGAGTCCAGAATGAATCTCCAAATTACAAACCTTTTTTTTTTCTTATCTATCCAGAGACACTACTGGCATTGATGGAGAACCTCAATATAGAAATATCAAATCTACCTTCTTTAGCTTCTGTTCTCTCTTGTCCTGACTCTTACAGGCATTAGTGTTCTATATGATACAACATTGATAGCATCTCCCTTAAAGCCTATGACATGGTATAAAATTGGGTTTCATCAGCAACTCAAATATTAAATGACTTCTCCTGGAGGTTTCATGTAGTTCAGGGGTGTCAAACTCACATTGTCACAGTGGTGTCACATGATGGTTAAAACAGGGATTGGTGTGGCCAGTGCATGATGCATTTGGCCTGTGAGCCGGGAGTTTGACAGCCCTGATGTAATTGAAAAAGTATGGGAAAAATGATAAATTCCTCTAATAAGCACCACCAAGACCATCTAAAACAGATTAGAATCATTCACTAAGGAAGGAGCAAAATACCATTAAACACTCCATCTTTTACTAGGAAGTGGTCAAAGAACAGACTTTTTAAAATAAAAGTTATTTTTATCTATATTTATACTTATTTATACTTATACTTAAAGCAAAAGATTTTGAAAGCAGATTTTACATATTGATAAATTGATATATTTATATTAATACTCACATTTAAAAATTATACATAATTATTTATATTCATAGTCATATAAACTTATACTTTACCCGTTCTTTTTCTATTGTGATATTGTCTTTCTCTGTTATTATGATTTGTCTTGTTATAAGCTTAGCCATAACTTTCATTATCTGATTACATTGCCTATACTTGTTATTAATTATAAATTAATATTATTAATATTATTACCTATCTATAATATGATTTTGGTTGTTTATTATTAATTGTGATTAGGAACAGGCACAATCAAGAGTATAAATTTAGAAACTAGTGGAAAATTAATATACTACAATATATATTCTATAACTCAAATGTAACAGTGGAATAGAAGAGATAGAGAACTTAGAATAGTATTAGAGGAATGGAAGAGAGGAAAGAGGAAGAAGCCCAAGGGAACATTATTAAGGTAAATATATTGGATATTAATCTGGGAGAATATATATATATATATATTAAAAAACAAACCTACAATTCATCAAGAACCTCCGTGGAAATTTATACCTCATTGATAATATTCAAATTTGGATAGATGTTTATACATCTATCACACACACACACACACACACACACACACACACACACACATATATATATATACATATATACATACATACATACATACATACATACATACATACACACACACATACATATATACATATGTGCACAGAATTCTAGGAGAGTAGCATAGATCCCAAAAGAGATGACAAGCACCACAACTATCACCTTGAAGACCGGAAGGAAAGCTGCACCAAACTCCATCAGTGGAAACCATGGCGAAGCTCCAAGAAAACATATCAAAAATCATGGAGAGATAAAAGTGGAGATGGGAGAAGTGAAAACAGAAGTGAAAAGTGATATCTATAAGCTGGATGAGAAAATGGGCTCGATATAGGAGACAATCAGAAAAATGATCAAAGAATAAAAACAAGTGAAACAAGAACAGAACAAACAGAAAAAAAAATAGAGTTGGTGGACCAGAGAATGATAGGGCTAAAGAAGGATTTAGAAGATTCATTGATAGATTTAGAGAAGGACTGGGCCTCATTTTAACTAAGATTCCAAAATGTAACGGACACTAAGGAAACCCTGGGAATAATAATGGGGAGTTGATAGCTGAAGCTCTTCAATGTTTCTGTTTTCTGTTTCTGTTTCTGTTTATTTGGATTTATATGCCGCCCTTCTCCAAAAGGACTCAAGGTGGTGTACAACATTAAAAAAACACACATCCCAAAGTTAAAAAAATTATATACATATCCAAAAAAACCAACCAAATTTAAAAGACAATACATTTAAAATAAGTTAAAATTAACAGGCTAGGCCAGCTTGCTGGAAAAGCCAACTTTTTAGGGCGCGTCGGAAGGACCAGAGTCAGGGATTATGCGAAGCTCTGTTGGCAGCTCATTCCAGAGGGAAGGCACTCCCACAGAGAAGGCTCTCCCCCTGGGGGTCACCAGCCGACACTGTCTGGCCGACAGCACCCTGAGGAGGCCAACTCTGTGGCCCGCCAGAGATCATCGACGTATGCGACCAATGCCGTCTCTGTGCAGTACCCGGGCCTGAAACCCAACTGAAACGGATCCAGGTAGACAGCTCCATTCAAGTACTGGGGAAGCTGATGTGCTACCACACTCTCGACAACCTTTGCTACAAAGCGAAGGTTGGAGACCGGATGATAGTTGGCTAAAGAAGCTGGGTCCAGGGAAGGCTTCTTAAGGAGGGGTCTCACCACCGCCTCCTTCAAGGCAGTGGGAAAGAACCCCTCTCTCAATGAAGCATTGGTAATTGTCTGGAGCCAGCCTCGTGTCACCTCCTGGGAAGCCGAAACTAACCAAGTGGCAGCACTGAGTCTCCCCATAATCCTGTCCATGCCTTCGGGGGTCGCAGCCATCCCAGATTGTCTCCTCAAGATTCATCCCCATCGGCTCGCCCGAATCTACCCAGTCAGAGTCCAAGCCTGTCTGGATCTGAGCGATTTTATCCTGCAGATACTGAACAAATTCTTCAGCCCTACCCTGCAAGGAGTCTTCCCCAGTTCCTTGAGTAAGTAAGGAGCAGGGTCACCCTAAACAGGGCGGCTGGGTGGTTATCTGCGGACGCGATAAGAGCGGAAAAATATTGCTGTTTTGCCGCTTCTATCGCCACTAAGTAGGATTTAATATGAATTCCTACTAGTGTTCGATCAGATTCAGACCGGCTGGCCCTCCAGCCACTCTCTAGGCATCTTTTCTGGCGTTTAATCTCCTGGAGCACCTCGGTAAACCAAGGAGCCATCCGGGATCGACACCAGGTCAAAGGCCGCAAAGGCCGCATCCCCGGGGGAAGAACTTTCTTCCAGGCACACTATCCCAAATGCCGCAATGCAACAGTGACAAGGAAGAAGTGGTGCACACCATTATTATCCTTGCACTGCAACAAGCTGCATAACTGTCCGCCCGGCAGCAGATCATGCATTCAGATGACCTGACCCACTACCTCCAAATGGAACTCATAAAAGACCCTTGGTTCTTGGAACACCAAGCTCTGCTCACCCACCGGGATGGGATCGCATGGAAGGATAATAAGCTATATGTACCCCAATCCCTGAAACAACAAGTACTACAATGGTGTGATGAAGTAAAACAAGCCAGACATTTTGGCTTCCACAAAACTCTGTATTTAGCCAAATGACAGTTCTGGTGGCCCATGATGCTACACGACGTGGAGAAATCTGTGAAGTCTTGCCCGGTGTTCATGATCACAAAACCTTGCACAGGGAAGCCTGATGACCTCCTACAGTTTGTGGCCAACTCCACTCAACCATGCTAGAAGATAGCTATGGACTTCATTGTGGAGTTACCGGAGAGCAATGATCAGACTATCGTCTGGACAGTCATCGATCTGTTCTTGAAATAGGCCCATTTTATACCCTGCTCTGGCTTACCATTGGCACAGAGGCTAGATAAATTATTCCTCCTACACATATATCACCTCCACGATGCACCACAGAGGATAATTTCAGATCAGGAAGTCTAACTTCACAGCCCAATTTGGTAGGAGTTTGTTAAGATACTCATCTCATCTCAAGGGTTAAGATCAGCATTCCATCCAAGTACCAGTGGGGCCATGAAGAGAACTAACAACATACTGGAATGCTATTTGAGATGCTATGTCACCTACCAGCAGTGTAACTGGGCAGTTATTTTACCCTTTCTGGAGGTGGCATAGAACAACGTAGTCCATAGCAGTACAATTGTTACACCTTTCCATGTGGTGCATGGACAAGACTTGGTTCCCATACCTGGGTAATAGAAACCCTTACGCCCTTCCAAAGGAACGGGTAGACATTTTGCCAGGACTGTGGGGAGTGGTGAAAGTGGCCCTATAGAAACTCAGAAATTGCAGGCAGAGAAAAACTTAAGTCCACAAAAAGAATTCCAGGTGGGGCAGAAGGTGTTTCTGTTGACCAAGTATCTGAAATTAAAGGTTTCCTGCCATAAGTTACCCCTGAAGTTCCTGGGTCCATTCCCTATTGTATGGGTGATTAACCCAATAACAGTGGATTGAAAATTACCTTGCTTGCTGGGTAAAGTGCACCCTGTCTTTCACAGCAGTTTGCTGAAGCCAGTAAGGGGAGACCACATCTGACCACCTGCAGGTGCGCCACCCAACCTGATAGAGGTGGGGTGAAACAATTACGAGATTGACAAAGCTACATTGGGGCCGGGGCCAGTAGCTACTTTGCTGGCAGGGTTACTCCCTCACAGAAGCCTCATGGGTATCACAGAAGGATGTAAGTACAGACTGAGTGCTTGTTCAATTTCACAGGAAGCATCCCAGCAAACTGGGTGGGGACCCGAATGTGATACTGTTGTCAGCTTTGGAAGTCATATTAATCCCAGAAGCTTCCATGCTTCCACGTGCTTGTGCTTGGGAAATTGGGAGGGGGGAATTAGTAGAGGGAATGTAGTTAGACTTAATAGCATTCATCCTTTTGGTCAAAGTCATGGTATTCCTGCACATGGAGAAGGAGTGGTTGAAGTGATGTCTCGAGTTGGGATAGATTGAGATTGGATGATGTGATGGACTGATGGGTGCAGGAGATGGGTTTGGGCTTTTGACTTAGTGAGAAAAAGCCCAGAAATCTCAGATTCTGGTTTTGCTAGGCATGCCTGTATACCTACTCTAATAAATGGGAGCTTTGAGAAATGCCTGTCTCGGAATTTTCACTGGAGTTTGACAATTTTCTGGAATGCTGACAACTGTGATGATTCACTGTTTCTGCTTACTGTTTTCCAGATGTTGCCCTGAAAAGGGGAGCCACTTGTCAAGCTGCATCCCAGACTTGCCACAGTGGGGTGGGACAGCACATGGGTAAAGGGGGCTGTCAGCTGCAGCAGGATGGAGATTGCCCAGCTGTGCAACAGGGAGGGGTGGTGAAGATGGCCACTCTTAGTCACGATCAGCTTAGCAGCGTCAGTGTCAGCAGAGACAGCAGTAGGAGAAGCTGTGAGGTGCATAGGCATAGTAGCGTGTGGAACAACTGTTCCAGCCCAACAATCAGCTGGGCCGGGGTTTCGGTGCAAGTCAGCCAAATTGCCAGCACTAACAGGAGGCATGGCTCACCTACTTAAGGGTGCTGGGAGGCGGAAGCTCCCAGCGCAGACTTTGAATCTGACAAGCTTTCTAACAGACTGGGTTACTGACTGTTTTGCTGCTGTTTAACTCATTGTGTGCCAGAGTCCAGCTGAATAAACCCAAGTTTATTTCCTCATGGTGTGGCCTTTTCCTACTGGGTCAGTCTGGAACTTGGACCATTGAGACAGATTTGTAGATATTTATGTTGTTCTTTAAATAAACCAGATAATGCTTATGTTGTGTGCATCTAAGACATTTCTTTAAGATGCAGTTGTTTGAAATATGCTACCATTCTACTTAATTTAAAAAAAAATTCACTCAACCAATAGTATGTATATATAGTAAACATTTTTTAGCTTGTTGAAACCAGTAATGGGGTCTAGCATAAGGCCATCCACCCAAGCTCCCCTTCCTTCTGTAGTAGTAGAACGGGAAACACATTATAAGGTGAAAAAAATCTTAGATTTCAGGCTGTATAGAGGTCACTTACAATATTTAGTGCATTGGAAGGGATACCCTTTGTCTGAAGCTACCTGGGTGTAAAGTTGGGATCTAAAAGCGGATAAATTAGTGAAACAATTCCATGAGACGTTTCCAGATAAGCCAAAGGGTCCCCCTGGGTGGGGGGGAGAAGAGGTGGTTAATTTTTGTTATGTTAAGTTTTATGTTATTTTCTTTACAGGAAACATTTTTTTTTCTGAGGAGAGGCCACCTGTCAGGCCTCTAGTTATGTTTCTTTTAGGATCTTTGGCCTGCCACACTTTCTATTATTTTCCTATGCTGTTTCATTAGTGTAGTAGTTGGGAGGGGGGAATAGAAAGGAGTAGATTTGTGGAATGTGTTGTTGTCATTCTTTCTAGAAGCCCAAGGTCATCTTTTGTCTCCACACCTTAACACCTGACCGGAACCCGCGGGGTGGAGTTGTTGGGGTCAAAGAAGAACATATGTGATGGATTTATGGGAGTGTGCATAAGATTATGAACTTTCAACTGGGTGGCATTTCAGGAAATAAATCAGAGTTGGAATTTCAAAGATGTGTCAACATGTCTGCTTTATTAAATTGGAACTTTAAGGGTAACTCTGCCTTGGACTTTGATTTATTTTTGCATGATATTTGGAACGCTGACAGCAGAATGTCACTGATACAACATTTAGAATTGGGAATCTTATATACAACCTGACCCAAATTCATTAGAAACATGGCTTCCAGCACCCTGAATGTAGCAGTTTGTATTTTAGATTCATCTTTAACAGTCTTGGTTACTGTGCTACTAGTTTCTAGTGGCAAATATTCAAGATCAGAAACCAGACTGTAAATATTTCAAGATTGCAATAGTCAAGGGAATGTTGCTTTGTTCTTTCTCAGATACTTTTGTTTAGTTGTTAAATCATCTAGCCATGTTTCCTGTCTGGTCTACCTCACCCCTTGAATGGTCTGGTTAATTATTTATTGGCATGACCAACTGTGGAATTGATCTGTAGCTGTGGTCAACCTTCTCTGACAAAGAACTCCTAGGTTGGTGCAATAGAGATACCATCGACCATGGTATCCTATTGCGCCGGTTGGAGGGGATAGGAGTCAGAAGTACCGTTTTGCGGTGGTTTGGCTCCTACCTCTCCGACCGGAGGCAATGTGTGTTGACAGGGGGACAGAGGTCGGCCCCGAGGCCACTCACTTGTGGAGTGCCACAGGGGTCGGTCCTCTCGCCTCTCCTGTTCAACAGGAGAAGCTGCTGGGTGGGATCATCCGTGGTTTTGGGGTTGAGTATCACCTCTACGCTGATGATACTCAGCTGTATATTTCAACTCCAAACCACCCCAACGAGGCTGTCGAAGTGATGTCCCGGTGTTTGGAGGCCGTCGGGGTCTGGATGGGGGACAACAGACTTAAACTCAACCCCTCCAAGACTGAGTGGCTGTGGCTACCGGCACCTCGGTTCAGCCAGCTGATCCCATCGCTGGCCATAGGGGGCGAACAATTGCCCCCTGTGGAACGGGCGCGCAATTTGGGCGTCCTCCTTGATGCCCGGCTGTCAATGGATGACCATGTGGCAGCCGTGGCAAGGGGGGCGTTCCACCAGGTTCGCCTGGTGCACCAATTGCGCCCCCTACTGGACCGGGATGCCCTACGCACGGTCACTCATGCGCTGGTGACGTCCCGCCTGGATTACTGCAATGCTCTCTATATGGGGCTGCCCTTGGGACGCGCCCGGAGACTGCAGTTAGTTCAGAATGCAGTCGCGCGGGCTGTGATGGGGAGTACGAGGTACTCCCACGTAACACCTCTCCTGCGCGAGCTGCACTGGCTGCCTGTGGTTTTCCGGGTGCATTTCAAGGTGCTGATTACCATCTTTAAAGCGCATCCTCCCACATACATCCCTGCGGCCAATACGCTCACACAGGGAGGGACTTCTCCTGGTGCCGTCCACTAGGCAATGCCAGCGGGCGACACCGAGGAGTAGGGCCTTCTCTGTGATGGGCCCAACCCTCTGGAATGACCTCGCCCCCGACATTAGAACCACTTCTGACCTCCGCTCCTTCCGGCAAAAACTGAAGACCCACGTGTTCCGACTAGCACGCCTGGCATAATTCAACTGTCCCTCCTGGCAAATGTATTATATCTGGTTATTTTAGGGGTTTTTTAATTTACTGTATTTGTTTTTAGGGGTTTGAATTTATTTTATATCTGCTTTCTACAGTTCTTTTAACTACATTTTAACCTCCTCCATGTCAATTGTCAACTGTACATATTTAATTTAATCTTATTGTATCCTGTTATATTTTGTATGAACTGTACACCGCCCCGAGTCCCTTGCGGGAGTGGGGGCGGTCTAGAAGCATTAAATATTATTATTAATTGTTATTATTATAAAAACATTCCCCACTGAAGTAACATCAGAATGACTGCTGGAAAGTCAATCCTGTCCTTATTTTGGAAGTCTATTCTGGAAGCCTCTTGATGTTTTCCAAATGAACATGTTAATATTGGCAGTGTGTTTCACAGAGTTAGAGGATGGGTGTCTCATTAAATGGAAAACATAATGCTTTCTTTTTCCTTTGACCAATTAATTTGCAGAGGTTACAAACAACTTAGGAGTGCCATTTTCCCTTGCTTGCCTGCTATTATTTGTAAGTTGTTTTCTCTTTGCATTTAATAATGGGAGGGAATAAAGTGTTGAGTTAGATGAGCCATATGATCCTTAATATATAGATGTATTTTATTTCAGCTTTGTTTTTCTATCAGACACATATTGTGCACAGTTTGCTTTTACTTGATTTGTGCTATCTTCTGTTGTGTAGCACTCCCTTTTTGAAAGGTTGATTTGGATCTTTCTGTTGTCAGAATAATTCCTTCTACTGATTAAAATGCATTCAAAAACAATAAGTTTTCCCACTCTTTTTTTTCTTTCTTCTATTCTACTCTTTTCCATCATCATAGGACAAACATGAAAATGGTTTCATCACTAAAGGGACCAATCTCTCTTTCTCTCTGGACAGAGAATAGGGAAGTGCATCTTCCCCCATTAGAAATCAAGATGAGCAGATTTGTAGATATTTACTTTGGTCTTTAAATAAGCCAGATAATAGGCCTATGCATTTAAGACATTTCTTTAAGATGTGTTTTTTTGGAATACATTACGTAAATAACTTTTTAAAACTCTCAGTGAACTACATTATGTACATATAATAAACAATTGTTTTTTAAAGTAAAATTTCAACTAAAAAAAGCGAGATATAAATTTTGAAGGAGGATTAATATTTATTTGTTTTAATTTCCCTGCCCTTTTATTATCTTTATATAAATAAATAATTCAAGGCAGCAAATATGTCTAATATTACTTGCTTCTAAACAAGTCTGAGGTGGAGACGACTTCCAGTTCCTGCTGGCGGCGGACGTGTTCTCCGCAGCTCTTCTCCCCAGTGGGCTTTGTAAGGAGCACAGGGGGCACTGGAGGTGTCCCCTGCTGAAGGGCGGCTTGCTGAAGCCCCCTGAAATCGGCGGCAGCCAGCAGGGGTGCTTTTCAGCTTTGCCTAGGAGCCGGGGAGCGGAGGGGGGGTGAGGGACAGCATTGCGCTGTCCGCCCTTTTGCCGAAAAGTCCCGGAGGAGAGAATGTGCCTGGAGAAGTGCGGCTGGAGCCTGGTGGTGGGGGATCCATCCTGAACTCTCTGACTGTTTAAAGGAAAAGCAGCAGACTTTTGTAAGTTCTGTGTTCAACCTATTTGAATGGAGATTAGAGGGGGTGTTTCTTTCTCCCCCCCTTGGATTAACTGGCATTTGAACAATATCTCTTAGAAGAGAGAGAACAAAGGCTGACCTGTCACTTGAACTAGCTAACTGACTAGCTAAAGACTTTCGTTTTCTTTCTCCCTGTGGAAAGAGGAGCCAAGATGGCACCCTCCCTTCTTCTTTTGTCTACCTATAAATGAAGTCTGCCCTTTGAAACTACCTTCAGCCTTATTACGCTCTCTGAAGGAAACAGAGACCCCTCCCTGATATGTGGCTCTTCTGAACTTTGATTATTTGAACCCCTTCTTTTGATTTGCCTCGGTGCCTTGTAACTGTGAACTGGCACTTTTGGCTTTGTTTGCCTCTTTTGATCAGCACAGCTGCGCAATCCTCGAGCACCATCTTTTTGGGAAAAGACTTTCATCTCTGAACATTAAACAAATGGGGCCTAAGAAACCACCGACAGGCAAGTCACTTTCGGCCCACTCATCTGCCTCTTCCAGTCCCAGTATGCAACAAATGAAAATTACCTCACTGTTACAGCAAGAGGAGGGACCAAAAGAACTATCTGTCTCTCAAATGTTTCAAGAACTTATGGAGGGGCAAAATGAATTGAAAAAAGAAATGACAGAGCTCAAAGAAGAGCTCAGAGATGTTAAACATCATATTGCAGAAAATAAACAATGGATTGTAGGGTTGGAGGAGGGTGCGGCTGGGTTGGGGGAAGAGATTAAAACAATCTGGAAGGGAAATATAGAATTGGAAAACTTTTTGGCAAAAATAGAATTTGAAGGAATGTCCTTTTTTCTTACATTCCAGAACCTACCAGAGACAGAAAGGATATCATGAGTACAATCTTAGCAGATTATTTTAAGAGAGATAAAAAACAGCTGGTGGGATATGGACCTAGTCTACAGGATAAATTCAGCATATGCTAGAAGTCATAATGTTCCAAGGGAGGTACATGTTAAATTTCTCAGGAGGACCACAAGGGATGAGGTGTTTGGGACCTAAAGGGAGAGACCATTGAAATATAAAGATGAAGAAATCACCATCCTTAAGCAGATTCCAAAAAAGATAAGAGAGAAAAGGAGGAAGTATTCCTCCTTATTAAAGAAACTATATAATAAAGGAATTTGGTTTAGATGGTTATTGCCAGAAGGAATGTTGATCTTTTGGGAGGGAAACAGGATAAGAACTAATACAGTGCAGGAGGCGGAATCCTTCATTAAAAATAATTTTCCTCTCGTAGAGGACGAACATAGTGAAGGTAGTGGAAGGGACACTAAGGTGCAAGATAAGAAGGAGGGGGGCTGAGGCTTCCTCTGGGGACAGGGATTAAGGAGCAATATTGAAAAGGCTCAGATCACAAAAATAAAAGTATTTGAAATAATAGCAATTGGTGATACTCTAGAAAGTTACAAAGGAAAATGAATGAACACATGGTTGAGAATATAGAATAAGACCCTGTTTTCTGCTTATCTTTTATATTTTGTATTTAAGATTGTAAAAATTGTGAGATTTGGATGGAGTGTGGGAGTTGCCAAAATTTTTTGTATCCCCTTACCTTTTCCCATATATGTATAAAAACTAATAAAAATTTTGGGAAAAAAAAACAAGTCTGAGGTAGAAGTAAAGCTCACACTCTCCTAGTTTCCAATTTAGTGCCTTAATCGTAAAACCAATCTGGCTCCACACTTCCTCATATCTGATGCAAAATAGGCAGCAGTGATAAAAATTTATGCTATTCTGTCCTTTTTTCTTTTCTTGTGAGCTGATCCTTTTTATTCAAATCAGGCCTCAGCACAATGATGTACAGTTTGGGAGAAAAGATATAAAGAGAAGAAAAGAGAAGAACTAGCCATAACTGTTCCCAAGGTTTCTTTGTAGTTCAAGAATGTTGCAACTTTGGAGAGACACAAAACCTGCTTCTCATTGGGATACTGATCTTCTGGACATTCAAAACATTCATCCATGTCTAGGGAATAAAATATTGATGTTGAAGTTGCATTGAACGAATAAAACAGACTCTACCAGTGTTCAAAGTGAGGACTGCCAATTAATTTCTGAAAAATATATTTCGTACATTAAGTTAGTTGACATCAATTTGTATTTGTATAAATCCAGTTCTTGCTACCAATGATGAACATGTTTACAATTCAATTACTTATCCCTATTTTATAGTCTAATTGGCCAAGTCAAGGAGTTGGCAGAAAACAGAAAATTTTCCCATGATACAAATGACAATACAATTCATTCAGTGAGGTAGATATTGTATATGCAATTTCTCTTACCCTCCCTGTTAGAAATCTTCCCTTCTGCACATTGAAGACAGTCATAACAGCAAAATAGTTTCCCTTCTATCTTAATCTTACTGTAGCCTGAATCACACTTCCCATTACACAGAGAAAGTGGCTGGGTCTGTTCATAAATAAAAAATAAAAAAATAGAAAAGTTTTGTTTTGGACCACAGCGTGATGGAACACAATCAATGTACCGAGTTTCTAGATAAGGCCTTTTTAATTTGTACATATGTTAATCTTGCATTTTATATATTTAAATGTTTTGCCTTTTTTTAACTGTGATGCTTTTAACACACATGAACACGCAAAGCTAGCCGAGAGAGGCTTCAGGGAGACAGTATAATTCTATTTCTAAGGGTTATTGTGGTGGAATAGTTTGGCTCTAAGTGATTTTTTAGAAGTAGTGAAATCTGAACTGAACATATTGTTTCTGGTCCATACCTGGTTAAACCTGCTTGGCCACACAATAACATCTTCTTTATGAATGGTGACCATTTTTTCATTGGACTCCTTGTGTTCTATGGCTCCCACTTGGACTTTCTTAAAAGACAAATTTGAAAATGTGATCCAATTGATAATATCAAATCCAGTCTCTAATTCTCCATTTTCATTGAACCCAATTTTTTGCCCGGCACTATTATTAAATGCAATTCTTCTGATAACGTAGTTGAGCTAAACCAGAAAATAAGCCAAATAGAGATATGTATCAGGATGTAGGACAGCACTCTTTCTCCCCTTTGATGTATATAGACAAGAAAACCTTTCAAGGTTTGTAAAACATGGAAGATAATAATAACCACAATAATAAATTACATTACTGATTGTAACTATGATTACGGAACCTTCATAGCACCACAATGAAACAGATGAAATAAAATAAAGAAGTATATTTGACTATACAGCAATTTAAAGCAGACTATTTCCAGGAGATTTCTAAAGAAAATAATTGAGATAATTGTGAAAGAAAGTTTACATTGAGAAGAATATAAAGAGTATTAGGGTTGAATGTTGCAGAAGGCTTTAAAATGTTAAAATTGTAATGTTAGGGAACACCATACATTTTAAAAAAGTTTCTAATATAAAAATCACAAACATCTTCATCGATTTCCTTTAAAAGAAAGTAAATTTTCAATATGTTCTTGCAACTTAGAAACTTCTCAAAATTAGCAGGTTCAGTAATCATATAATAAAAAAACATATTAGGAAAAAGTAATATCAAATAAGCAAAATAACATATTGGTCTTGGACCAAATAAATAAAGAGAACACAATGTTTTAAAATAAATTGTATGCATGTTATCTAGAAATAAATCATGTTTAGTCTTACTAAATTATCAATATGCAGGAGTTTCAAAGGCAGAAGCAACATTTTTATATCTAACTTTAGCTTATATAAAGTGTTTTGTGACTAATGAATTCCTAAATTTATAGGGTTTCTTCTTTCTTATATATTTACGCAATATTACAAATGGATACATTAGTGATACGTGGTATTTTTCTTTTTTTACTTGGTTTTAGACTGCAAAAAAAAAATGAATAGCTAAATTCAAATTTAACTAAACTGCACAGTTTCACCTATAGTAGACAAATGAATTCTTGGAAGAAGGATTTTTTTTTAGAAATATGGAAGAAAGATGTAGTGAGACATCTGCAAATTGTCTTTTGGGGGATTTTACCTTCCATAAATGTTGATTCAAAAGTTTTCCCTTGACATTCCCCCCTGCTCTGTATTTCATTAGAGATGAATAGAAGTCGTGCAAAGCATGTGCCACTACATAGATAGCATTGTATACACTGTAGCTGTGGCCACTCAATTCCATATCAAAGAAAGATGTGGGAAGGAGCTCCAGTTTCTCCTTTCCAGTACAAGTGGCCACATTTGCCTTTTCTGTTACAGAGGTGTGGAAGGAACACCCAAAGGCATTTTCCCAGAAGGTCTTGATAAAACTACCTTCTTTTTCCAAGATAGGGTTTCTCATCTGAACAAATTGCTGGAATCCTAGTAACTTCTCTGAATGAACTGCAAAAGATAAAGCCCCATGAAGGAAAACCATATCCATATTTCTTTGAAAGGGACTTGACATGAAATCCATCTGGATTGTCATAATCCAAACTTTCCCTTTTTTCCATAGTGGGAAATCATTATCTTTTAACTTACTGGAAAGAAACCTTAGAGTCATCATGTTAGCACTTTCACCATGAACTATAATGGAACTATTGTCATTATATTATCATATCATATGATATATGATATAATATGATAATATAATTGCCATTATATATTGCCATTATATGATCATATCATATCATACCATATCTATCTATCTATCTATCTATCTATCTATCTATCTATCTATCTATCTATCTATCTATCTATCTATCTATCATAAATCATCTATCTATCATCTATCATATTCTTCCAAATATTGGAAAGTTTATCAAAAAGGCCCTTTCTTTCAGGTGGTGCTAAGCCATAAAAGGATTGACATGTTAAAATCAGTGCTTTCAGTTGTCACCAGAACTCAATCCATAATCAATATAGGTGCTCTCAACTTGCCATTATATCAGCATAATATTAGAATGCTATTGTCTCAGAGACTGCAGCATTTTGGATTAGGTGTAACTTTAGAGGAGGCATTAAATGTTGTCTCATGTCAAATCCATAAATTTGTGTGTATAGCCAGCTCCACCTGTATCAGATAAAGAATTGGTGCGCCTGCCAGAAATGGAGTACTTTAGTCATGGCTTTCAACTACATTTAAAATAGCAATTGTGAGTCCAGAATGAATCTCCAAATTACAAACCTTTTTTTTTCTTATCTATCCAGAGACACTACTGGCATTGATGGAGAACCTCAATATAGAAATATCAAATCTACCTTCTTTAGCTTCTGTTCTTTCTTGTCCTGACTCTTACAGGCATTAGTGTTCTATATGATACAACATTGATAACATCTCCCTTAAAGCCTATGACATGGTATAAAATTGGGTTTCATCAGCAACTCAAATATTAAATGACATCTCCTGGAGGTTTCATGTAGTTCAGGGGTGTCAATCTCACATTGTCACGGTGGTGCCACATGATGGTTAAAACAGGGATTGGTGTGGCCAGTGCATGATGCATTTGGCCTGTGAGCCGGGAGTTTGACAGCCCTGATGTAATTGAAAAAGTATGGGAAAAATGATAAATAAAAATGATAAACAGATTAGAATCATTCACTAAGGAAGGAGCAAAATACCATTAAACACTCCATCTTTTACTAGGAAGTGGTCAAAGAACAGACTTTTTAAAATAAAAGTTATTTTTATCTATATTTATACTTATTTATACTTAAAGCAAAAGATTTTGAAAGCAGATTTTACATATTGATAAATTGATATATTCATATTAATACTCACATTTAAAAGTTATACATAATTATTTATATTCATAGTCATGTAAACTTATACTTTACCTGTTCTTTTTCTATTGTGATATTGTCTTTCTCTGTTATTTTGATTTGTCCTGTTATAACCTTAGCCATAACTTTCATTATCTGATTACATTGCCTATACTTGTTATTAATTATTAATTAATATTAATATTATTAATATTATTAATAGTATCTATAGTATGATTTTGGTTGTTTATTATTAATTGTGATTAGGAGCAGGCACAATCAAGAGTATAAATATAGAAACTAGTGGAAAATTAATATACTACAATATATATTCTATAATTCAAATGTAACAGTGGAATAGAAGAGATAGAGAACTTAGAATAGTATTAGATACAATACAATACAATACAATACAATACAATACAATACAATACAATACAATACAATAGTAGAGTTGGAAGGGACCTTGGAGCTCTTCTAGTCCAACCCCTTGCCTAGGCAGGAAACCCTATACCATTTCAGGCAAATTGCTATCCAGCATCTTCTTAAAGACTTCCAGTGTTGGGGCATTCACAACTTCTGGAGGCAAGCTGTTCCACTGATTAATTGTTCTAACTGTCAGGAAATTTCTCCTCAGTTTTTTTTTTTAAAAACAAAGTTTTATTGGTTTTTTAGCATTTTACAAAGGGAAAAGGTAAGGGAAAGGTTACAAATTTTGGCAGTTGCGAAATGCTGTAGGTGCACCCCCCGTCCAAACTCATAGTATACATTTGCATAAAATTCAATATTAAGTAGTAACATATAGTCAGTGTGGTAAATTCAATTGGTAGTTTCGATCAGTTTATATCAGGTGAGTTTTCTTACTCATTTTTGTGATCTGAGCTTTCTTGATGTCGCCCCATCTCCCCCCACTGGCAGAGCTCCGGCCCCTCCCATGTCTTGTATGTCTGGTAAAGAGTCATCTGGTTTTTCTAGGAGTATTTTGTTTTTCTCCATAAAGGCCTGCGCCTCTGTGGGTGTATTAATTCTAACTCTTGTCTCTTCCCAGAATATTAACATACCTTCAGGCATCAACCATGTAAACCACACCCCCTTCTGGTATAATTTATTCACCAATTGCAAATAATTTTTTCTTTTTCCCCTCACTTTCTTGGGGATCTGTTTTAGAATGGTTATCTCCTTATCTTTGTATGTCAAGGCTTGCCCCCTTTGTGCACTCAGAATTTCATCTCTTGTGCTTTTCCTAAGGAATTTAATGTGTACCTCCCTGGGAACATTGTGTGTTCTAGCATAAGCTGAGTTCACGCTGTAGGCCAGGTCTATTTACCACCCAATCTGTTGTTTCTCCTTCTGGATATACTCAGCCAAAATGCTTGTCATGATGTCCCTTATATTTTCATCATCTGTCTCCATCACGTTTTGAAATCTAAGATAAAAAGACATTCTCTCAAACTCTATTTTCATTTGTTGGGTGTCAAGTTCTTTGTTTCCCTTCTGCACCCCCTCTATCCCCCCCCTCATCTCAGCCGCCCCACCCTCCAAAAGATCCAGTCTCTGTGAGTTCTTATTAATTTTGTCCTGGTTCTCTTTAATTTCTTCTTTCATCTCCTTCAATTGTCTCTTTATTTCCTCTTGCCCCTGTAGAAGTTGCTGAAACATTTGATGGAACTCCAGCTCCATAGATTTAGGTTGCATTAAGGCTGTTATCGTCGATTGTGTGCTAGGGCTGGAGGGTGCAGATGTCGGGGCAGAGGCAGCAAAGCCTGGCTTTCCAGGAGGTTGTTTTTTAGGTGACATTGTTTATGGAATGCTTTACCCGGGCCTGAAACCCGACTGAAACGGATCCAGGTAGACAGCTTCATCCAGGTACTGGGGAAGCTGACGTGCTACCACACTCTTGACAACCTTTGCTACAAAGCGAAGGTTGGAGACTGGACGATAGTTGGCTAAAGAAGCTGGGTCCAGGGAAGGCTTCTTAAGGAGGGGTCTCACCACCGCCTCCTTCAAGGCAGTGGGAAAGAACCCCTCTCTCAATGAAGCATTGGTAATCGCGTAGAGCCAGCCTCGTGTCACCTCCCGGGAAGCCGAAACTAACCAAGAGGGACATGGGTCCAGCACACAAGTGGCAGCACTGAGTCTCCCCATAATCCTGTCCATGCCTTCGGGGGTCACAGGGTCAAACCCATCCCAGATTGTCTCCTCAAGATTCATCCCCATCGGCTCACCCAAATCTACCCAGTCAGAGTCAAAACCTGTCCGGATCTGAGGGATTTTATCCTGCAGATACTGAACAAATTCTTCAGCCCTACCCTGCAAGGGGTCTTCCCCAGTTCCTTGGTTAAGTAAGGAGCAGGGTCACCCTAAACAGGGCAGCTGGGCAGTTATCTGTGGACGCGATAAGAACAGAAAAATATTGCCGTTTTGCCGCTTCTATCACCAGTAAGTAGGATTTAATATGAATTCTTATTAGTGTTCGAGCCAATTCGGACCGGCTGGCCCTCCAACCACTCTCTAGGCATCTTTTCTGGCGTTTCATCTCCCAGAGCCCCTTGGTAAACCAAGGAGCCATCCGGGATCGACACCAGGTCAGAGGCCGCAAAAGCACAACACGATCCAAGGCCCCAGTGGCAGCCCTATCCCAGGTTTCCACTAGGGCTTCAATCGAGTTGTGAGCAAGGGATTCAGGAAAAGTCCCAAGCTCCATCAGGAACCTTTCGGGGTCCATCAGGTGCCTGGGGCAGAACCATCTAGTCGGTTCTGCCTCCCTGCGGCGAGGGGTACTGGTATGGAAGTCAAGCCTGATGAGGAAATGATCAAACCATGACAAGGGTTGAATAGAAATATCCCCTAAATCTAGATAATTCATCCACTGCCCAGAGACCAAAATCAGGTCGAGCTTGTGTCCCCCATTTTGGGTGGGGTCTTGAATTAACTCCATTAGGTCCATAGCTGTCATGGAAGCCATGAACTCCCGAGCTGACTCGGATGTCTCGCCAATGGAAGGCAGATTGAAATCCCCCAGGACCATGAGCCTGGGGAAATCAACCACCAATCCAGCTAATACATCCAGCAGCTCCAGCAGGGCCGATGAAATGTAGCAGGGAGACAGGTACATAACAAAAAGGCCCACATGAGCTCCAAGGCCCCACTTCACAAAGAGGGACTCACCCCCACCTATCTGTGGCACAGTGACCTCCTGAGGTCTGAGATTTTCCCTAATAACCACCGCCACCCCCCCACCCCTGACCTGGGCTCTTGGCTGGTGAAACGCCCGGAAGCCTGGTGGGCATAGTTCGCTAAGGGGCACCCCCCCATGGCCCAACCAGGTCTCTGTAATGCATGCCAGGTCCGCTCTACCCTATTGTATGAGGTCGTAAATGAGGGGAGCCTTATGTACCACGGACCTGGCGTTAAGCGACACCAGCCGGAGACCAGGGTCCTGTAATCCCGAGCACCTGGGGTTGCAAGAAGGGCAATGAGGGTCAGAAAGCTCGATCGCTCTTAAACAGCAAACCCGCGTCCTCCGAATATCATTTGACCCTCGGCCCCCACCATATCTGCCTCTCCCACAAACAGTAGAGATGGGGAACCTCCAAATGGAATGGCTTAATGTTTTCCCCGGAATCCCAACCCTTCCCAGCCCTCCAAACCCATGCCCATTAGTTAGCTCTGGTCTGTGCCCTGGCAGACTCCCCCCCAAGCCTGTCTGAGCCATCCGAAACAACCCCCCCTCCCCCCTTAAAGTTTGGTTTAAAATCCCCTGAAAAAAAAACCCTAAGAAATCTCTTTGTCGCATGCCACCTCTCGGGATCCCAAGATCCGTCATTAAGGAAGCATCTTGATAGGTCAGAAGGCCATCCCCGGAAAAGGGGGAGTTCCCGGAGGGAATAAAGTTCTGTCGTAGTATAGCATAGAGGAGAGTGTGGCATCAAACAAACGGAATGACATCATGGGGAGATGGAACGAGGAGATGACATGTCCACGGGTGGGGGGGGCAGCCAGCAATTTTCAAGGGGGTAGCAGGAAGCTATGTCCATCATAAAAATAGTCGGTGTTGGTTTCAATATGTAAGGGTAATGGACAGCTGTCCAAAATTGCAGCAGATCCTAGCTTGCGAGGTGGTGAAGCGGCCAGTGATGGCGGCAACGAGGACAATGGCATCATCGGCTGCTGCTCCAACTCCTACTCCAACAGCTAAGCTCAACCCACACCACCCGCACTCACATCCATCGCCAGGGCCGCACTCCATTGACCCAGTCCATAATATCACAGGAGGGGGGGGGACAAATGGCCAAATGGCACAGTACGGTTGCCCAGGCAACGGCGGCAACACTGGTGGGGGGGCACAATGAAGGACCCCCCCACTCCAACCCCAATGTGCATATACCTTCCACAAGCTCACCGAAACAGAACGCTGGTGGGCTATCTGAAAAAAGGAGGACCATAAAAACCTCAAACCCCTCAGGCTCTGCAATACTTCCAATGTTTCCAGTTTATGTTGAAATACATCCCCGGGGGAAGAACTTTCTGCCAGGCACACTATCCCAAATGCCGCAATACAACAGCGACCAGGAAGAAGTGGTGCACACCATTATTACCCTTGCACTGCAAAAAGCTGCATAACTGTCCGCCTGGCAGCAGATCATGCATTCAGATGACCTGACCCACTACCTCCAAATGGAACTCATAAAAGACCCTTGGTTCTTGGAACATCGAGCTCTGCTCACCCACCGGGATGGGATCGCATGGAAGGATAATAAGCTATATGTACCCCAATCCCTGAAACAACAAGTACTATAATGGTGTGATGAAGTAAAACAAGCCAGACATTTTGGCTTCCACAAACTCTGTATTTAGCCAAATGACAGTTCTGGTGGCCCATGATGCTACACGACGTGGAGAAGTCTGTGAAGTCTTTCCCGGTGTGCATGATCACTAAACCTTGCACAGGGAAGCCTGATGGCCTCCTACAGTTTGTGGCCAACTCCACTCAACCATGCTAGAAGATAGCTATAGACTTCATTGTGGAGTCACCGGAGAGCAATGATCAGACTATCGTCTGGACAGTCATCGATTTGTTCTTGAAATAGGCCCATTTTATACCCTGCTCTGGCTTACTATTGGCACAGAAGCTAGATAAATTATTCCTCCTACACATATATCACCTCCACGGTGCACCAAAGAAGATAATTTCAGATCAGGGAATCTAAGTTCACAGCCCGATTTGGTGGGAGTTTGTTAAGATACTCATCTCATCTCAAGGGTTAAGATCAGCATTCTATCCAAGTACCAGTGGGGCCATGGAGAGAACTAACAACATACTGGAATGCTATTTGAGATGCTATGTCACCTACCAGCAGTGTAACTGGGCAGTTATTTTACCCTTTCTGGAGGTGGCATAGAATAACGTAGTCCATAGCAGTACAATTGTTACCCCTTTCCATGTGGTGCATGGACAAGACTTGGTTCCCATACCTGGGTAATGGAAACCCTTACGCCCTTCCAAAGTAATGGGTAGACATTTTGCCAGGAGTGTGGGGAGTGGTGAAAGTGGCCCTATAGAAACCCAGAAATTGCAGGCAGAGAAAATTCCAGGTGGGGCAGAAGGTGTTTCTGTTGACCAAGTATCTGAAATTAAAGGTTCCCTGCCAGAAGTTACCCCTGAAGTTCCTGGGTCCATTCCCTATTGTATGGGTGATTAACCCAATAACAGTGGACTGAAAATTACCTTGCTTGCTGGGTAAAGTGCACCCTGTCTTTCACAGCAGTTTGCTGAAGCCAGTAAGGGGAGACCACATCTGACCACCTGCAGGTGCGCCACACAACCTGAAAGAGGTGGGGAGAAACCATTATGAGATTGACAAAGCTACATCGGGGCCGGGGCCAGTAGCTGGTTTGCTGGCAGGGTTACTCCCTCACAGAAGCCTCATAGGTATCACAGAAGGATGTAAGTACAGACTGAGTGCTTGTTCAATTTCACAGGAAGCATCCAAGCAAACTGGGTGGGACCTGAATGTTACACTGTTGTCAGCTTTGGAAGTCATATTAGCCCCAGAAGCTTCCGTGCTTCCACGTGCTTGTGCTTGGGAAATTAGGAGGGGGGAATTAGTAGAGGGAATGTAGTTAGACTTAATAGCATTCGTCCTTTTGGTCAAGATCATGGTATTCCTGCACATGGAGAAGGAGTGTTTGAAGTGAAGTCTCGAGTTGGGATAGATTGAGATTGGACGATGTGATGGACTGATGGGTGCGGGAGATGGGTTTGGCCTTTTGACTTAGTGAGAAAAAGCCCAGAAATCTCAGATTCTGGTTTTGCTAGATGTGGCTGTATACCAACTCTGATAAATGGGAGCTTTGAGAAATGCCTGTGGCGGAATTTTCACTGGCATTTGGGTTTTCTGGAATGCTGACAACTGTGATGATTCACTGTTTCTGCTTACTGTTTTCCAGATGTTGCCCTGAAAAGGGGAGCCACTTGTCAAGCTGCATCCTGGGCTTGCCACAGTGGGGTGGGACAGAGCACAGGTAAAGGGGGGGTGTCAGCTGCAGCAGGATGGAGATTGTCCAGCTTTGCGACAGGGAGGGGTGGTGAAGATGGCCACTCTTAGTCACGATCGGCTTAGCAGCGTCAGTGTCAGCAGAGACACCAGTAGGAGAAGCTGTGAGGTGCAGAGGCATAGCAGCATGGGGAGCAACTGTTCCAGCCCAACAATCAGCTGGGCCGGGGTTTTGGTGCATATCAGCGAAAAGGCTAGCATTAACAAGAGGCATGGCTCACCTACTTAAGGGTGCTGGGAGGCAGAAGCTCCCAGCACTGACTCTGAATCTGACAAGCTTGCTAACAAGCTGGTTTACTGACTGTTTTGCTGCTGTTTAACTCATTGTGTGCCAGAGTCCAGCTGAATAAACCCAAGTTTATTTCCTCATGGTGTGGCATTTTCCTACTGGGTCAGTCTGGAAATTGGACCATTGAGACAGATTTGTAAATATTTATGTTGTTCTTTAAATAAACCAGATAATGCTTATGTGGTTATATCTAAGACATTTCTTTAAGATGCAGTTGTTTGAAATATGTTACCATTCTACTTATTTTAAAAAAAAATTCACTCAACCAATAGTATGTACATATAGTAAACATTTTTTTAAAAAGAACAATTTCAAGGAAATAACGCAAAATATAAATTTTGAAAAAAGATTCATTAATCAATATTTTTTTAATTTTCCTGCCCCTTAATTTTATATATATATTAATTTTATCAGTACAATTACAACATATATATATATATATATATATATGTGTGTGTGTGTGTGTGTGTGTGTGTGTGTGTGTGTGTGTGTGTGTATGTATGTATGTATGTATGTATGTATGTATATATATATATATATATATATATATATATATATATATATATATATATGTGTGTGTTTGTGTTATATATAAATATATATATAAATGCAGCAAACGTATCTAAGATTCCTTGCTCCTCAAATTTTCCCAAGAAGAGCGAAATGTGTGAGGTAGAAGTAAATACCCCTCTCCCTCCCTGCATGGCTTGTTGCCAAATTTTGGTGTGATAATAGTTGCAACAGATAAAACCTTGCAGTAATCTGTTGCCAACAGATTACTAGAGGGTGATTCAATGAAGTCCATCAGTTTATAAAATATGTAAATCTTAGATAGAACCAAATGAACATTTTAATATTGGCAGTGTGTTTCACAGAGCTAGAGGATGGGTATCTCATTAAATGGAAAACATAATGCTTTCTTTTTCCTTTGACCAATTAATTTCAGAGGTTACAAACAACTAAGAGTGCCATTTTCCTTTGTTGCCTACAGTTATTTCCAAGTTGTTTTCTCTTTGCATTTAATAATGGGAGGGAATAAAGTGTTGAGTTAGAGAAAAACGAGCCATACGATCCTTAATATATAGATCTATTTTATTTCAGCTTTGTTTTTTTATCAGACGCATATTTTGCAGAGTTTGCTTTTACTTGATTTTTACCATCATCTGTTGTGTAGCACTCCCTTTTTGAAAGGTTGATTTAGATCTTTCTGTTGTCAGAATAATTCCTTCTACTGATTAAAATGCATGCAAAAACTATAAGTTTTCCCACTCTTTTTCTTTCTTTCTTCTATTCTACTCTTTTCCATCATCATAGGACAAACATGAAAATGGTTTCATCACTAAAGGGACCAATCTCTCTTTCTCTCTGGACAGAGAATAGGGAAGTGCACCATCCCACATTGGAAATCAAGATGAGCAGATTTATAGATATTTACTTTGGTCTTTAAATAAGCCAGATAATAGGCCTATGCATCTAAGACATTTCTTTAAGATGCTGTTATTTGAAATACATTACGTAAATAACTTTTTAAAACTCTCAGTGAACCTATATTATGTACATATAACAAACAATGGTTTTTTTAAAAGTAAAATTTCAACTAAAAAAGTGAGATATAAATTTTGAAGGAGGATTGATATTTATTTGTTTTAATTTACCTGTCCTTTTATTATTTTTATATAAATAAATAATTCAAGGCAGCAAACCTGTCTAATATTACTTGCTTCTCAATTTTTCCCCAAAACAGGGGCAAGTCTGAGGTGGAAGTAAAGGCCACACTCTCCTAGTTTCTAATTTAGTACCTTAATCATAAAACCAATGTGGCTCCATACTTCCTCATATCTGATGCAAAATAGGCAACAGCGATGAGATTTTATGCTATTCTGTCCTTTTTTCTTTTCTTGTGAGCTGATCCTTTTTGTTCAAATCAGGCCTCAGCACAATAATGTACAGCTTGGGAGAAAAGATACAAAGCAGTAATCCAGCACTGGAAGCTATAATGGAGAAGATTTCCACAGCAACCATATATTTTCCCTTTGAACTCAGGTATGCTGGAATAAAGGACAACCAAACACTACAGAAGACCAACATGCTGAAGGTGATAAATTTGGCTTCATTGAAAGCATCAGGCAATTTCCTTGCTAGGAAAGCCAGTGTGAAACTGACAATAGCAAGGAAGCCCATATAACCCAAGACACCATAAAACATGAAGGCAGATCCTTTGTTGCACTCCAGAATGATTTCTTCTGCTATTGACTTCATGTCAGCATCTGGGAATGGTGGAGAGATGATCAGCCATATAACACAAATTTTAATTTGAATAAAGGAGCAGCAGGATACTATAAAAGTGCCAAGTCTTTTCCCCACCCACTTGGTCATCTTGGACCCTGGCTTGGTAGCCATGAAAGCTAGAACCACAATGATGGTTTTGGCCAAAACACAAGAAATGGCCACTGAGAAGATGATGCCAAAGGCAGTTTGACGAAGGAGACATGTCACCTTGTGAGGTTTCCCAATGAATAGCAAAGTACAAAGAAATGATAACAGGAGAGCAACAAGGAGGACATATGTGATGTTTCGGTTGTTAGCTCTGACAATGGGAGTGTCCTGATGCTTAATAAAGATCCAAAGGACTCCAAATGTGATTAAAGAGAAGAAAAGAGAAAAACTAGCCATAACTGTTCCCAAGGTTTCTTTGTAGTTCAAGAATGTTGCAACTTTGGAGAGACACAAAACCTGCTTCTCATTGGGATACTGATCTTCTGGACATTGAAAACATTCATCCATGTCTAGGAAAGAAAATATTGATGGTGAAGTAGCATTGAAAGAATAAAAACGGACTCTACAAGTGTTCAAAGTGAGGACTTCCAATTAATTTCTGAAAAATATATTTCGTACATTAAGTTAGTTGACATCAATTTGTATTTGCATAAATCCAGTTCTTGCTACCAATGATGAACATGTTTACAATTCAATTACTTATCCCTATTTTATAGTCTAATTGGCCAAGACAAGAAGTTGGCAGAAAACAGAAATTTTTTCCCATGATACAAATGACAACCCGATTCATTCGGTGATATAGATATGTACAATATCTCTTACCCTCCCTGTTAGAAATCTTCCCTTCTGCACATTGAAGACAGTCATAACAGCAAAATAGTTTCCCTTCTATCTTAATTTTACTGTAGCCTGAATCACACTTGCCATTACACAGAGAAAGTGGCTGGGTCTGTTCATAAATTAAAAATAAAAAAATAGAAAAGATTTGTTTTGGAACATATGTTAGCATCATTGAACACAATCAATGTACCGTGTTTCTAGGTAAGGCCTTTTTAATTTGTACATATTTTAATCTTGCATTTTATATTTTTAAATGTTTTGCCTTATTTTAACTGTGATGCTTCTGACACGCATGAGCACACCAAACCAAGCCGAGAGAGGCTTCAGGGAGACACTATAATTCTATTTCTAAGGGTTATTGTGGTGGAATAGTTTGGCTCTAAGTGATTTTTTAGAAGTAATGAAAACTGAACTGAACATATTGTTTCTGGTCCATACCTGGTTAAACCTGCTTGGCCACACGATAACATCTTCATAAATGGTGACCCTTTTTTCATTGGATTCCTTGTGTTCTATCGCTCCCACTTGGACTTTCTTAAAAGACAAATTTGAAAATGTGATCCAATTGATAATATCAAATCCACTCTCTAATTCTCCATTTTCATTGAACCCAATTTGTTGCCCGGCACTGTTATTAAATGCAATTCTTCTGATAATGTAGTTGAGCTAAATCAGAAAATAAACCAAATACAGATATGTATCAGGATGTAGGACAGCACTCTTTCTCCCCTTTAAAATATATAGACAGGAAATCCTTTCAAGGTTTGTAAAACATGAAAGATAATAATAACCACAATAATAAATAACGTTACTGATTGTAACTATGATTACGGAACCTACAAAGCACCACAATGAAACAGAAGAAATAAAATAAAGAAATATATTTGACTATACAGCAATTTAAAGCAGACTATTTCCAGGAGATTTCAAAAGAAAATAATTGAGATAATTGCGAAAGAAAGTTTACATTGAGAAGAATATAAAGAGTATTAGGGTTGAATGTTGCAGAAGGCTTTAAAATGTTAAAATTGTAATATTAGGGAATGCCATATATTTTTAAAAAGTTTCTAATATAGAAATCACAAACATCTTCATCGATTTCCTTTTGAAGAAATTAAATTTTCAGTATTTTCTTGCAACTTAGAAACTTCTCAAAATTAGCAGGTTCAGTAATCATATAATAAAAAAAAAACATTTTAGGAAAAAGTAATACCAAATAAGCAAAATAACGTATTGGTCTTGGACCAAATAAATAAAGAGAATACAATGTTTTAAAATAAATTGTATGCATGCTATCTAGAAATAAATCATGTTTAGTCTTACTAAATTATCAATATGCAGGACTTTCAAAGGCAGAAGCAACATTTTTATATCTAACTTTAGCTTATATAAAGTGTTTTGTGACTAATGAATTCCTAATTTTATAGGGTTTCTTCTTTCTTATATATTTACATAATATTACAAATGGATACATTAGTGATACGTGGTATTTTTCTTTTTTTACTAGGTCTTAGACTGCAAAAAAAAATGAATAGCTAAATTCAAATTTAACTAATCTGCACAATTTCATCTATATTAGACAAATGAATTCTTTGAAGAAGGATTTTTTTTTAGAAATATAGAAGAAAGATGTAATGAGATATCTGCAAATTGTCTTTTGGGGGATTTTACCTTCCATAAATGTTGATTCAAAAGTTTTCCCCTAACTTTCCCCCCTGCTCTGTATTTCATTATAGATGAATAGAAGTCGTGCAAACCATGTGCCACTACATAGATAGCATTGTATACACTGTAGCTGTGGCCACTCAATTCCATATCAAAGAAAGATGTGGGAAGGAGCTCCAGTTTCTCCTTTCCAGTACAAGTGGCCACATTTGCCTTTTCTGTTACAGAGGTGTGGAAGGAACACCCAAAGGCATTTTCCCAGAAGGTCTTGATAAAACTGCCTTCTTTTTCCAAGATAGGGTTTTTCATCTGAACAAATTGCTGGAATCCTAGTAACTTCTCTGAATGAACTGCAAAAGATAAAGCCCCATGAAGGAAAACTATATCCATATTTCTTTGAAAGGGATGTGATGTGAAATCCATCTGTATTGTCATAATCCAAACTTTCCCTTTTGTCCATAGTGGGAAATTATTATCTTTTAACTTACTGGAAAGAAACCTTAGAGTCATCATGTTAGCACTTTCACCATGAACTACCACCACAGTGACATCACTTTTCATAACCGATCTGTACATGTTAAGTCCTATTTCAATCATCTTTTTCAGATTATCTGAATGAACAGGTTTGGGAAATCTTGCAATGAAGTCAAAGCAGATGCCACTCTGGGTAGCCATAGGAAGCACCCTGCGCAGGAACATTTCACCACTCTCGTTGTCTACTAACAGCATCCCCACCCATGTCCATGTGAAATATAGCAATAACTGAGAAATTCCCCTGTACTGAAAGTCCATATTTGGCAGCATCTGTTGGTAAAAAGCAGCTTGGTCTTTTGTGCTAATGTCAGGAGCAGAACCATACAATATCTAGAATCAGAGAGATAAAGAATAAAAAGGGGGAAAAATCATTGTAAAGTGACAAGTGGATGTGCAAATCATATTCTGTGCCTGTTTTGTTCACTAAATTAGAAACTGAAGCCGAATCCCATGTAAGTTTCACATTTATATTCAAGCTTAGCCTATAGAGCAGCAACATTCAGCTTTTCTCCTGCCCTAAGAAAATAAGTTCAATCAGCAGATCTCCATCTCTACATGGAGACTGCCATGCTGTCACTTCCAAGGCTGAGCTGCATTACCAAAATTGGTCAGTAGTTCAGATGCATCAGAACACCAGTTCACAATTCAGAGATAAATCATTTAATGTTATGTCACCATAGAAAAACTACAGAATATACTTCATGTCTGGGTTTCCAATATCATATCTCAAGACACAAGATTTAGTTCACAGAGCACAAACTATATCACTCAAATATGTCATGCAATTTGTATACTTCAAATTTAATATTATACATTAAGATGAATATTAATTTACAATATATTATTTAATTGGTTGAAAAATATCCTCTAGTTCTTTTAAATACTACTGATGGAATATTTCCAGAGAAGTTCATCTTATTTCCAAGGAGAACATTAGTGGACCAGAAAGAATCTGAAACAAAATCAATACTAAGTCCTTAAAAAAATCCTGAATACTAGGTTGGGTGAACCTTTTACTCACTCTGGAAAATACAGCAAAATACACTTTTATTATAGTTGCAATCATATTTTAAGTAAAAAATTGAACGGTGTGATTTTCAAGGTACAATTTTTCCCAGACCCAGTTTGAAATTCTGACCACACTCCACTATGGGTTTAGCAACTCACTCTCTGAAATGACCTATAAAATGTTACTTCTGGGCAATGTATAATATCCACATTAATTGCCTGGCTCCTTGAAACACCAAAAAGCTGAAGAATTAAGGTGCTGTGTCATAACCAAAACACACCAAAATTCACTTGTAGTCTCTAGCAGCCTGAAATTCGTAAAATGCATCCTTTTTATTATAACCACAATATTTTTTTCCTTGACTATTTTTACAGAAAAAATATTATATGGATTTTTATCTCCTGCCACTTAATTCCATGGAAGGAACATACCTGTGGCATTTTGTACAGGGAAAGGATATTAGCCATGTATAGATAGATGTCAGATGAAGGTCCTCCAATGACTGCCATTGGTCTGTTTTGAGGATCACAGTTGTAGTTAGGTATGAATTGGCCCTTTGTAAAGAAGAGCTCCAATGAGGCACGGTATGTCCAAGTTGGATCAAAGTAGGAATTATAGATATGGAACCCCAAGGTATGGTTTGGTAAAATAGATGGATCTCTATTGATTTTCATGATGGCAAACTCTAAAGCGAGGATGTGCTGATACATTGGAGTTAAGACCCTTAAATAAGCATTATATATTTTGTTAAAATGTATATCATGCATGATATTGGTCAACTCAGGTTAATGTTCATAACATCTGTCTGTCTGTCTATCATCTACCTACCTACCTACCTACCTACCTACCTACCTACCTACCTACCTACCTATATTCTATCAAGTTTCCATCTATCTATCTATTATCCATCCATCCATCCATTCATCCATCCATCCATCATCTAATTATTTATAATCTATTTTCCATCTATATATTTTCCTACATACAAAGACTGTCTCTCTCTCTCCCTCCTTCCCTTCCTCCCTCTTTCCACTCTATATGCTTTTTTTCTTTCTCTTTTCCTGTGTCTCTGTAAAAAATATCTTACACAGTGTTGCCAAAAAGCTCCTTAGATGGATGTTTCCTGAAGTCTATCTTTTTACAGTAGAGGTAGATCTGAGAGAAAATGCCCACAATTATGAAATCTCCTGACTGATATTGCTTGTGAAGAAAAGGCAGAGGGTTGTTAGTCCTACATCTGGCACTGGGAATCATGGACATAATTTCAGGCAAAAGCACCAAGACCAAGGCAGCAAATATCACCATAATGTGTAAAAGTGTCTGATCTTAAGCCAGTTGAAGCTTCCCCAAGCTCTGCCTCATTAAAAGTGTTTCTACTTGCACTTGTCTCCACAACAACCTCTTGTCCACTAGGAGATGAAGTTGAAACAATTATGTGGGAATTGATAATGATAATGGAAAGATCAGCAATTCAGAATTCAAGTCCTAGGAAACTATGGCATATAAACAGTTGTATAGCAGCCTGTAATTATTGACAGCAATGAAAACCTAAAAGAAATAAAGAACTTTTTCCGGTTTGTATGAAGACAGGGGAAAAATTGTTCTTGTTTTTTAAAGCAATATGGCCTTACATTAATTTACACATTGCTTATTTGTTTGATTCTACCCTAGTCTCACAGCAGTTTGTGGGTACACAAAATGTTAAAAGGAAATATACAATATATTAATTAAATTATAATAAAATAAGTTCTACATAACAAGAGTAAAAAATAATAAAATTAAAAATACCAGCTACATGCCACATAATAGTAAAATAATTATTTAAAAATGATGCTGTAATTCAATAAAAGAATTTTTTAAAAAAAACAAATCTACAATTAATCAAGAACTTCTGTGGAAATTTATACCTCATTGATAATATTCAAATTTGGATAGATGTTTATCTGATTGTCTATAATCTATCTATCTATCTATCTATCTATCTATCTATCTATCTATCTATCTACCTACTTACCTACCTACCTACCTACCTACCTACCTACCTACCTACCTATCTACTATCTACCTATCTATCTTCTATCTATTATCTATCTATCTATCATCTGTCTGTCTGTCTATCATCTATTTTATTTTTTCCAAAGTTTGGAAAGTTTCTCAAAAAGGCCCTTTCTTTCAGGTGATGCTAAGCCGTAAAAGGATTTACATGGTAAAATTAGTGCTTTTAGTTGTACCTAAAACTGAATCGGTAATCATCATATGTGCTTTGATGTCATATCATATCATATGATATATGATATGATATGATAATATAATTGCCATTATATTATCATATCATATGATATATGATATAATATGATAATATAATTGCCATTATATATTGCCATTATATGATCATATCATATCATATCATACCATATCTATCTATCTATCTATCTATCTATCTATCTATCTATCTATCTATCTATCTATCTATCTATCTATCTATCTATCATCTATCTATCTATATATATATAATCTATCAAATTCTTCCAAATATTGGAAAGTTTATCAAAAAGGCCCTTTCTTTCAGGTGGTGCTAAGCCATAAAAGGATTGACATGTTAAAATCAGTGCTTTCAGTTCAAAATCAAAATCAAATTTTATTTGATTAGCCGCAACCCTCTCCCGAAGGACTCGGGGCGGCGTACAATCAAAAGGATAAAATACACATAGGACACACATACATACGAAAAAACAAGGACAATTACATTTGTGCATGGAGGAGAGTAGACCTGCAAGTGAAAGACAATAAACACAGCTAAAAACACAGTTAAAACACAGTTTAAAATCCCCTAAATAAAATTGCTGAATTAAAAACCCCTCAGGAGCGTAACGAAGTTATGGTTGGGCCAGGCCAGATATTTGAAAAAGGTGGGTCTTGAGCTTAACACGGAAGGAGCGGAGGTCTGTAGTGGTCCTAATATCCGGGGGGAGGTCATTCCACAGGGCTGGGCCCGCCACAGAGAAGGCTCTGCTCCTAGGCGCCGCCCCATGGCATTGTCTAGTGGACGGCACCTGGAGAAGTCCCTCTCTGTGCGAGCGAATAGGTCGTAGGGATGTATGGGGCAGAATACGGTCCCGGAGGTAACTAGGTCCTGAGCCATGGAGCGCTTTAAAGATCGTAATCAAAACCTTGAAACGCACTCGATAGACCACAGGAAGCCAGTGCAGCTCGCGCAGGTGTGGTGTCACATGGGAGTACCTGGTGCTCCCCATAATCACCCGCGCGGCAGCATTCTGGACCAACTGTAGTCTCCGAGTGCATTTCAAGGGAAGCCCCATGTAGAGAGCGTTACAGTAGTCCAGGCGAGACGTCACCAGCGCATGGGTGACTGTGCGTAGAGCGTCCCGGTCCAATAGGGGGCGCAATTGGCGCACCAGGCAAACCTGATGGAACGCCCCCCTGGCCACAGCTGTCACATGTTCATCCATGGACAGCTTGGCATCCAGGAGGACGCCCAAATTGCGCGCCCGCTCCACGGGGGCGAGTTGAATGCCCCCAATGGCCAGAGATGGAATTATCTGGTTGAACCGGGGAGCCGGAACCCACAGCCACTCCGTCTTGGAAGGGTTGAGCCTGAGTCGGTTGTCATCCATCCAGACCCGTACGGCTTCCACACACCGGGACATCACTTCGACGGCCTCGTTGGGGTGGTTCGGGGTGGAAATGTACAGCTGAGTATCATCAGCGTACAGGTGGTATCCCACCCCAAAACCACGGATGATCTCACCCAGCGGCTTCATGTATGTGTTGAACAGGAGTGGCGAGAGGACCGACCCCTGTGGCACCCCACAGATGAGGGTGCTTAGGGTCGACCTCTGCTCTCCTGCCAACACACGTTGCGTCCTGCCGGAGAGGTAGGAGCCGAACCACCGCAAGACGGTGCCCCGGATCCCCAACCCCTCCAGTCGGTGCAACAGGATACCATGGTCGATGGTATCAAAAGCCGCCGAGAGGTCTAATAGGACCAGGATAGAGGAACAGCCCCTATCTCTGGCCCTCCAGAGATCATCTACCAACGCGACCAAGGCCGTCTCAGTGCTGTGCCCAGGGCGAAAGCCGGACTGGCGCGGGTCTAGATAATCATTCTCCTCCAGATGTCGTGGAAACTGAGAAGCCACCACACTCTCCACAACCTTCGCCAAAAAGGGAAGGTTGGAGACAGGATGATAATTGACCAGCTCCATAGGGTCCAGGGAAGGCTTCTTGAGCAAGGGTCTCACCACCGCCTCTTTCAAGGCGGCCGGGAGAGACCCCTCACCCAACGAAGCGTTCACTAGGTCCAGGAGCCAGTCGCGTGTAACCTCCCAGGATGCCAGTACAAGCCAGGAGGGACACGGGTCCAACAAACATGTGGTAGGTCGCAGTCGCCCACGCAATCTGTCCAAATCCTCGATGACAACCAAGTCAAACTCCTCCCAAGAAGGTTTCTCAAGACTCGCCACTGGCGTCTCGACTGGGCCACTGAAGGGGACCCAATCCTTCCGGATTTGAGCGACTTTATCCTGCAGGTATTTCCCAAACTCCTCTGCCCTGCCCTGTAAAGGGGCCTCCCGTGGCCTCTGAAACAGAAGGGAGCGGGACACCCGAAACAGGGCGGCAGGGCGGTTCTCTGCGGATGCAATGAGAGCGGCACAATATTGACGTTTGGCCGTTCTCAATGCCACTAGGTACGTCCTTAAATGGGCTCGTACCTGTGCTCGGTCAAGTTCGGTTCGGGAGGATCTCCAACGACTCTCTAGGCATCTCTTGCGGCGCTTCATCACCCTTAGCTCCTCGGTAAACCAAGGGGCCAGGGTGGATCGTTGCCGCCGGAGAGGCCGCAAAGGCGCCACCCGGTTCAAGGCCCCGGTAGTCGCATTATTCCACGCGGTCACCAGGTCCTCTACCCGAGGGTGGGTCAGGGCTGCAGGAGGTGGCCCAAGCTCCGTCTGGAACCTGTCTGGTTCCATCAAGCGCCTGGGGCGGAACCATTTAGTGTTCTCCGGTTCCGCCTCCCCGCAGCGAGGAGTAGCACCAGGGAAGTCAAGACGGAGGAGTGAGTGATCTGACCATGACAGAGGAGTGATGGTTAAATTCACTCCTCCCAGATCACTCAACCACTGGCGAGAGACAAAGACAAGGTCCAAGGTGTGACCTCCCTCGTGTGTCGGGCCCTGAATCATTTGAGTCAGGTCCATGGCTATCATGGAAGCCATGAACTCCCGAGCCCCCTCTGATGCTTCTCCCACCGACGGCAGGTTAAAATCCCCCATCACTAAAAGTTTGGGGGTCTCAACCGCCACCGATGAGATCAGCTCGAGGAGCTCAGGCAGGGTCGCTGATGTATGGCGGGAAGCCAGGTATACTATCAGCAAGCCCATCTGCCTCCTAGGGCCCCATTTCACAACCAGGGATTCACATCCGGACGTCTGTAGCACAGTGGACTCCCTCACCAGAACTCAATCCATAATCAATATAGGTGCTCTCAACTTGCCATTATATCAGCATAATATTAGAATGCTATTGTCTCAGAGACTGCAGCATTTTGCATTAGGTGTAACTTTAGAGGAGGCATTAAATGTTGTCCCATGTCAAATCCATAAATTTGTGTGTATAGCCAGCTCCACCTGTATCAGATAAAGAATTGGGTTGCCTGCCAGAAATGGAGTCCTTTAGTCATGGCTTTCACCTACATTTAAAATAGCAATTGTGAGTCCAGAACGAATCTCCAAATTACAAACCTTTTTTTTCTTATCTCTTTTTATCCCTTTTTTTCTTATTTCTACTGGTATTGATGGAGAACCTCAATATAGAAATATCAAATCTACCTTCTTTAGCTTCTGTTCTTTCTTGTCCTGACTCTTACAGGCATTAGTGTTCTATATGATATAACATTGATAGCATCTCCCTTAAAGCCTATGACATGGTATAAAATTGGGTTTCATCAGCAAGTCAAATATTAAATGACATCTCCTGGAGGTTTCATGTAGTTCAGGGGTGTCAAACTCACATTGTCACAGTGGTGTCACATGATGGTTAAAACAGGGATTGGTGTGGCCAGCGCATGATGCATTTGGCCTGTGAGCCGGGAGTTTGACAGCCCTGATGTAGTTGAAAAAGTATGGGGAAAATGAAAAATTCCTCTAATAAGCACCACCAAGACCATCTAAAACAGATTAGAATCATTCACTAAGGAAGGAGCAAAATACCATTAAACACTCCATCTTTTACTAGGAAGTGGTCAAAGAACAGATTTTTAAAATAAAAGTTATTTTTATCTATATTTATACTTATTTATACTTATACTTAAAGCAAAAGATTTTGAAAGCAGATTTTACATATTGATAAATTGATATATTTATATTAATACTCACATTTAAAAGTTATACATAATTATTTATATTCATAGTCATATAAACTTATACTTTACCCGTTCTTTTTCTATTGTGATATTGTCTTTCTCTGTTATTATGATTTGTCTTGATATAAGCTTAGCCATAACTTTCATTATCTGATTACATTGCCTATACTTGTTATTAATTATTAATTAATATTATTAATATTATTACCTATCTATAATATGATTTTGGTTGTTTATTATTAATTGTGATTAGGAACAGGCACAATCAAGAGTATAAATTTAGAAACTAGTGGAAAATTAATATACTACAATATATATTCTATAACTCAAATGTAACAGTGGAATATAAGAGATAGAGAACTTAGAATAGTATTAGAGGAATGGAAGAGAGGAAAGAGGAAGAAGCCCAAGGGAGCATTATTAAGGTAAATATATTGGATATTAATCTGGGAGAATATATATATATATATATATGTGTGTGTGTGTGTGTGTGTGTGTGTGTGTGTGTGTGTGTGTGTGTGTGTACACAGAATTCTAGGAGAGTAGCATAGATCCCAAAAGAGATGACAAGCACCACAACTATCACCTTGAAGACCGGAAGGAAAGCTGCACCAAACTCCATCAGTGGAAACCATGGCGAAGCTCCAAGAAAACATATTTAAAAGACAATACATTTAAAATAAGTTAAAATTAACAGGCTAGGCCGGCTTGCTGGAAAAGCCAACTTTTTAGGGTGCGTCGGAAGGACCAGAGTCAGGGATTATGCGAAGCTCTGGGGGCAGCTCATTCCAGAGGGAAGGCACTCCCACAGAGAAGGCTCACCCCCTGGGGTTCACCAGCCGACACTGTCTGGCCGACGGCACCCTGGGGAGGCCAACTCTGTGGCCCACCATAGATCATCGACCAATGCGACCAATGTCGTCTCCGTGCTGTACTCGGGCCTGAAACCCGACTGAAACGGATCCAGGTAGACAGCTTCATCCAGAAGCTGACGTGCTACCACACTCTCGACAACCTTTGCTACAAAGCGAAGGTTGGAGACTGGACGATAGTTGGCTAAAGAAGCTGGGTCCAGGGAAGGCTTCTTAAGGAGGGGTCTCACCACCGCCTCCTTCAAGGCAGTGGGAAAGGATCCCTCTCTCAATGAAGCATTGGTAATCGCCTGGAGCCAGCCTTGTGTCACCTCCTGGGAAGCCGAAACTAACCAAGAGGGACACGGGTCCAGCACACAAGTGGCAGCACTGAGTCTCCCCATAATCCTGTCCATGCCTTCGGGGGTCACAGGGTCAAACCCATCCCAGATTGTCTCCTCAAGATTCAGCCCCATCGGCTCACCCGAATCTACCCAGTCAAAGTCCAAGCCTGTCCGGATCTGAGCAATTTTATCCTGCAGATACTGAACAAATTCTTCAGCCCTACCCTGCAAGGGTTCTTCCCCAGTTCCTTGGTTAAGTAAGGAGCAGGGTCACCCTAAACATGGCGGCTGGGTGGTTATCTGCGGACGCGATAAGAGCGGAAAAATATTGCTGTTTTGCCGCTTCTATCGCCACTAAGTAGGATTTAATATGAATTCTTACTAGTGTTCGATCAGATTCAGACCGGCTGGCCCTCCAGCCACTCTCTAGGCATCTTTTCCGGCGTTTCATCTCCTGGAGCACCTCGGTAAACCAAGGAGCCATCCGGGATCGACACCAGGTCAAAGGCCGCAAAGGCCACATCCCCGGGGGAAGAACTTTCTTCCAGGCACACTATCCCAAATGCCGCAATGCAACAGTGACAAGGAAGAAGTGGTGCACACCATTATTACCCTTGCACTGCAACAAGCTGCATAACTGTCCGCCCGGCAGCAGATCATGCATTCAGATGACCTGACCCACTACCTCCAAATGGAACTCATAAAAGACCCTTGGTTCTTGGAACACCAAGCTCTGCTCACCCACCGGGATGGGATCACATGGAAGGATAGTAAGCTATATGTACCCCAATCCCTGAAACAACAAGTACTACAATGGTGTGATGAAGTAAAACAAGCCAGACATTTTGGCTTCCACAAAACTCTGTATTTAGCCAAATGACTGTTCTGGTGGCCCATGATGCTACACGACATGGAGAAGTCTGTGAAGTCTTGCCCGGTGTGCATGATCACAAAACCTTGCACAGGGAAGCCTGATGGCCTCCTACAGTTTGTGGCCAACTCCACTCAACCATGGGAGAAGATAGATATCGTCCAGTCTCCAACCTTCCCTTTCTAGCGAAGGTTGTTGAGAATGTGGTGGCGCAGCAATTTCCACGTAATCTTGACGAATCCGATTATCTAGACCCACGCCAGTCCGGCTTCCGACCCGGGCACAGCACGGAGACAGCCTTGGTCGCGTTGGTCGATGATCTCTGGAGGGCCAGAGATAGAGGCTGTTCCTCTATCCTGGTCCTATTAGACCTCTCAGCGGCTTTTGATACCATCGACCATGGTATCCTATTGCGCCGGTTGGAGGGGATGGGAGTCGGAGGTACCGTTTTGCGGTGTTTCGGCTCCTACCTCTCTGACCGGACGCAATGTGTGTTGACAGGGGGGCAGAGGTCGACCCTGAGGCCACTCACTTGTGGGGTGCCACAGGGGTTGGTCCTCTCGCCTCTCCTGTTCAACGCATATATGAAGCCACTGGGTGAGATCATCCGTGGTTTTGGGGTTGAGTATCATCTTTACGCTGATGATACCCAGCTGTACATTTCAACCCCAAACCACCCCAACGAGGCTGTCGAAGTGATGTCCCGGTGTTTGGAAGCCGTCGGGGTCTGGATGGGGGATAACAGACTCAAACTCAACCCCTCCAAGACTGAGTGGCTGTGGCTATCGGCACCTCGGTTCAGCCAGCTGATTCCATCGCTGGCCATAGGGGGCGAACAATTGCCCCCTGTGGAACGGGCGCGCAATTTGGGCGTCCTCCTTGATGCCTGGCTGTCAATGGATGACCATGTGGCAGCCGTGGCAAGGGGGGCGTTCCACCAGGTTCGCCTGGTGCGCCAATTGCGCCCCCTACTGGACCGGGATGCCCTGCGCACGGTCACTTATGCACTGGTGATGTCCCACCTGGACTACTGCAACGCTCTCTACATGGGGCTGCCCTTGGGATGCGCCCGAAGACCGCAGTTAGTCCAGAACGCAGCCGCGCGGGCTCTGATGGGGAGTACTAGGTACTCCCACGTAACACCTCTCCTGCGCGAGCTGCACTGGCTGCCTGTGGTTTTTCGGGTGCGTTTCAAGGTTTTGATTACCATCTTTAAAGCGCTACATGGCACAGGACCTAGTTACTTGCGGGATCGCATCCTCCCACACACATCCCTGCGGCCAATTCGCTCTCACAGGGAGGGGCTTCTCCTGGAGCCGACAACTAGGCAATGCCAGCGGGCGACACCAAGTAGTAGGGCCTTCTCTGTAATCGGCCCAACCCTCTGGAATGACCTCCCCCCCGACATTAGAACCACCACTGACTTCCGCTCCTTCTGACAAAAATTGAAGACTCACCTGTTCCGACTAGCAGGCCTGGCATAATTATAACTGTTAACTCCTGGTAGACATATTATTAACTGGTTATTTTAGGGGAATTGCTTTTAATTTAATTCGTGTGATATTTCTAGGGGTTTTAAAATTATATTTATATATACTGTTTAACTGTACAGTTCTTTTAACTCTCTTTTTAACCTACTCCATATTTAACTTTACCTATTTTTTATATTGTGATGTATTCTTTGCATGGACTGTACACCGCCCCGAGTCCCTTTTGGGAGAGGGGGCGGTCTAGAAGCGCACTAAATAAATAAATAAATAAATAAATAAATAAATAAATAAATAAATAAATAAACAAACTTCATTGTGGAGTTACCGGAGAGCAATGATCAGACTATCGTCTGGACAGTCATCGATCTGTTCTTGAAATAGGCCCATTTTATACCCTGCTCTGGCTTACCATTGGCACAGAGGCTAGATAAATTATTCCTCCTACACATATATCACCTCCATGGTGCACCACAGAGGATAATTTCAGATCAGGAAGTCTAACTTCACAGCACAATTTGGTAGGAGTTTGTTAAGATACTCATCTCATCTCAAGGGTTAAGATCAGCATTCCATCCAAGTACCAATGGGGCCATGGAGAGAACTAACAACATACTGGAATGCTATTTGAGATGCTATGTCACCTACCAGCAATGTAACTGGGCAGTTATTTTACCCTTTCTGGAGGTGGCATACAACAACATAGTCCATGGCAGTGCAATTGTTACCCCTTTCCATGTGGTGCATGGACAAGACTTGGTTCCCATACCTGGATAATAGAAACCCTTACGCCCTTCCAAAGGAACGGGTAGACATTTTGCCAGGAGTGTGGGGAGTGGTGAAAGTGGCCCTATAGAAACTCAGAAATTTCAGGCAGAGAAAAACTTAAGTCCACAAAAAGAATTCCAGGTGGGGCAGAAGGTGTTTCTGTTGACCAAGTATCTGAAATTAAAGGTTTCCTGCCAGAAGTTAACCCTGAAGTTCCTGTGTCCATTCCCTATTGTATGGGTGATTAACCCAATAACAGTGGACTGAAAATTACCTTGCTTGCTGGGTGAAGTGCACCCTGTCTTTCACAGCAGTTTGCTGAATCCAGTAAGGGAAGACCACATCTGACCACCAGCAGGTGCGCCACCCAACCTGATAGAGGTGGGGAGAACCCATTACGAGATTGACAAAGCTACATTGGGGCCGGGGCCAGTAGCTACTTTGCTGGCAGGGTTACTCCCTCACAGAAGCCTCATGGGTATCAGAGAAGGATGTAAGTACAGACTGAGTGCTTGTTCAATTTCACAGGAAGCATCCCAGCAAACTGGGTGGGACCTGAATGTGACACTGTTGTCAGCTTTGGAAGTCATATTAGCCCTAGAAGCTTCCGTGTTTCCATATGCTTGTGCTTGGGAAATTAGGCGGGGGGAATTAATAGAGGGAATGTAGTTAGACTTAATAGCATTCGTCCTTTTGGTCAAGTTCATGGTATTCCTGCACATGGAGAAGGAGTGGTTGAAGTGATGTCTCGAGTTGGGATAGATTGAGATTGGATGATGTGATGGACTGATGAGTGCGGGAGATGGGTTTGGGCTTTTGACTTAGTGAGAAAAAGCCCAGAAATCTCAGATTCTGGTTTTGCTAGACGTGCCTGTATACCTACTCTAATAAATTGGAGCTTTGAAAAATGCCTGTGGCGGAATTTTCACTGGCATTTGGGTTTTCTGGAATGCTGACAACTGTGATGATTCACTGTTCCTGCTTACTGTTTTCCAGATGTTGCCCTGAAAAGGGGAGCCACTTGTCAAGCTGCATCCCGGGCTTGCCACAGTGGGGTGGGACAGAGCACGGGTAAACGGGAGGTGTCAGCTGCAGCAGTGATGGAGATTGTCCTGCTGTGCGAAAGGGAGAGGTGGTGAAGATGGCCACTCTTAGTCACGATCAGCTTAGCAGCCTCAGTGTCAGCAGAGACACCAGTAGGAGAAGCTGTGAGGTGCAGAGGCATAGCAGCATGGGGAGCAACTGTTCCAGCCCAACAATCAGCTGGGCCGGGGTTTTGGTGCATATCAGTGAAAAGGCTAGCACTAACAGGAGGCATGGCTCACCTACTTAAGGGTGCTGGGAGGCGGAAGCTCCCAGCGCAGACTTTGAATCTGACAAGCTTGCTAACAGGCTGGTTTACGTTATTCTCTTTACAGGAAACATTTTTCTTCTGAGGAGAGGCCACCTGTCAGGCTTTTAGTTATGTTTCTTTTAGGATCTTTGGCCTGCCACACTTTCTATTATTTTCCTATGCTGTTTCATTAGTGTAGTAGTTGGGAGGGGGGAATAGAAAGGAGTAGATTTGTGGAATGTGTTGTTGTCATTCTTTCTAGAAGCCCAAGGTCATCTTTTGTCTCCGCACCTTAACACCTGACCGGAACCCGCGGGGTGGAGTTGTCGGGGTCAAAGAAGAAGATTGGACCATGTGATGGATTTATGGGAGTGTGCATAAGATTATGAACTTTCAACTGGGTGGCATTTCAGGAAATAAATCAGAGTTGTAAATTCACAGATGTGCCAACATGTCTGCTTTATTAAATTGGAACTTTAAGGGTAAATCTGCTTTGGACTTTGATTTATTTTTGCATGATATTTGGAACGCTGACAGCAGAAGGTCACTGATACAAAATTTAGAATTGGGAATCTTATATACAACCTGACCCAAATTCATTAGAAACATGGCTTCCAGCACCCTGAATGTAGCAGTTTGTATTTTAGATTCATCTTTAACAGTCTTGGTTACTGTGTTACTAGTTTCTAGTGGCAAATATTCAAGAACAGAAACCAGACTGTAAATATTTCAAGACTGCAATAGTCAAGGGAATGCTGCTTTGTTCTTTCTTAGATACTTTTGTTTAGTTGTTAAATCATCTACCATGTTTCCTGTCTGGTCTACCTCACCCCTTGAATGGTCTGGTTAATTATTTAATATGAGGTGCATGACCAACTGTGGAATTGATCTGTAGCTGTGGTCAACCTTCTCTGACAAAGAACTCATAGGTTGGTGCAATAGAGATAAATACATTCCCCACTGAAGTAACATCAGAATGACTGCTGGAAAGTCAATCCTGCCCTTATTTTGGAAGTCTATTCTGGAAGCCTCTTGATGTTTTCCAAATGAACATGTTAATATTGGCAGTGTGTTTCACAGAGTTAGAGGATGGGTATCTCATTAAATGGAAAACATAATGCTTTCTTTTTCCTTTGACCAATTAATGTGCAGAGGTTACAAACAACTTAGGAGTGCCATTTTCCCTTGCTTGCCTGTTATTATTTGTAAGTTGTTTTCTCTTTACATTTAATAATGGGAGGGAATAAAGTGTTGAGTTAGATGAGCCATATGATCCTTAATATATAGATGTATTTTATTTCATCTTTGTTTTTCTTTCAGACACATATTGTGCACAGTTTGCTTTTACTTGATTTGTGCTATCTTCTGTTGTGTAGCACTCCCTTTTTGAAAGGTTGATTTGGATCTTTCTGTTGTCAGAATAATTCCTTCTACTGATTAAAATGCATGCAAAACCAATAAGTATTCCCAATCTTTTTTTCTTTCTTCTATTCTACTCTTTCCCATCATCATAGGACAAACATGAAAATGGTTTCATCACTAAAGGGACCAATCTCTCTTTCTCTCTGGACAGAGAATAGGGAAGTGCACCTTCCCCCATTAGAAATCAAGATGAGCAGATTTATAGATATTTACTTTGGTCTTTAAATAAACCAGATAATAGGCCTATGCATTTAAGACATTTCTTTAAGATGTGTTTTTTTGGACTACATTATGTAAATAACTTTTTAAAACTCTCAGTGAACTACATTATGTACATATAATAAACAATTGTATTTTAAAGTAAAATTTCAAATGAAGGTCCCCCAATGACTGCCATTGGTCTGTTTTGAGGATCACAGTTGTAGTTAGGTATGAATTGGCCCTTTGTAAAGAACAGCTCCAATGAGGCTCGGTATGTCCAAGTTGGATCAAAGTAGGAATTATAGATATGGAAGCCCAAGGTATGGTTTGGTAAAATAGAGGGATCTCTATTGATTTTCATGATGGCAAACTCTAAAGCAAGCATGTGCTGATACATTGGAGTTAAGACCCTTAAATAAGCATTATATATTCTGTTAAAATGCATACTTCCCAAAATATCATGCATGGTATTGGTCAACTCAGTTAAATGTTCATAACATCTGTCTGTCAGTCTATCATCTACCTACCTACCTATATTCTATCAAGTTTCCATCTATCTATCTATCATCCATCCATCCACAATCTAATTATTTATAATCTATTTTCCATCTATATATTTTCCTACATACAAAGAATATATCTCTCTCCATCCCTCCCTCCCTCTTTCCGCTCTATATGCTTTTTTTCTTTCTCTTTTCCTGTGTCTCTGTAAAAAAATATCTTACACAGAGGTGCCAAAAAGCTCTTTAGATGGATGTTTCCTGAAGTCTATCATTTTACAGTAGAGGTAGATCTGAGAGAAAATGCCCACAATTATGAAATCTCCTGACTGATATTGCTTGTGAAGAAAAGGCAGAGGGTCGTTAGTCCTACATCTGGCACTGGGAATCATGGACATCATTTCCGGCAAAAGCACCAAGACCAAGGAAGCAAATATCACCATAATGTGTAAAAGTGTCTGATCTTAAGCCAGTTGAAGCTTCCCCAAGCTCTGCCTCATTAAAAGGATTTCTACTTGCACTTCTCTCCACAACAACCTCTTTCCCACTAGGAGATGAAGTTGAAATAATGATCTGGGAATTGATAATGATAATGGAAAGATCAACAATTCAGAATTCAAGTTCTAGAAAACCATGGCATGTAACAACTGGCATGTAAACAGCTGTACAGCAGCCTGTAATTATTGACAGCAATGAAAACCTAAAAGAAATAAAGTTTTTTTTCCGGTTTGTAAAAATTGTTATTGTTTTTAAAGCAATATGGCCTTACATTAATTCACACATTGCTTATTTGTTTGATTCTACCATAGTCTCACAACACTTTGTGGATACACAAAATGTTAAAAGGAAATATACAATATATTAATTAAATTATAATAAAATAAGTTCTACATAACAAGAGTAAAAAATAATAAAATTAAAAATACCAGCTACATGCCACATAATAGTAAAAAAATTATTTAAAAATGATGCTGTAATTCAATAAAAGATTTTTTTTAAAAAACAAACCTACAATTAATCAAGAACTTCCGTGGAAATTTATGCCTCATTGATAATATTCAAATTTGGATAGATGTTTATCTGATTGTCTATAATCAATCTATCTATCTATCATCTATCTATCTATCTATCTATCTATCTATCTATCTATCTATCTATCATCTATCTATCTATCATCTATCTATCTATCTATCTATCTATCTATCTATCTATCTATCTATCTATCTACCTACCTACCTACCTACCTACCTACCTATCTACCTATCTACTATCTACCTATCTATCTTCTATCTATTATGTATCTATCTATCATCTGTCTGTCTGTCTATCATCTATTTTATTTTTCCAACGTTTGGAAAGTTTCTCAAAAAGGCCCTTTCTTTCAGGTGATGCTAAGCCGTAAAAGGATTTACATGGTAAAATTAGTGCTTTTAGTTGTACCTAAAACTGAATCGGTAATCATTATATGTGCTTTGATGTCATATCATATCATATGATATATGATATTATATGATAATATAATTGCCATTATATTATCATATCATATGATATATGATATGATATGATAATATAATTGCCATTATATATTGCCATTATATTATCATATCATATCATATCATATCTATCTATCATCTATCTATCTATCCATCCATCCATCCATCCATCCATCCATCCATCCATCCATCCATACATACATACATACATACATACATACATACATACATATATATATATATATATATATATATATATATATATATATATATATATATAATCTATCATATTCTTCCAAATATTGGAAAGTTTATCAAAAAGGCCCTTTCTTTCAGGTGGTGCTAAGCCATAAAAGGATTGACATGTTAAAATCAGTGCTTTCAGTTGTCACCAGAACTCAATCCATAATCAATATAGGTGCTCTCAACTTGCCATTATATCAGCATAATATTAGAATGCTATTGTCTCAGAGACTGCAGCATTTTGGATTAGGTGTAACTTTAGAGGAGGCATTAAATGTTGTCCCATGTCAAATCCATAAATTTGTGTGTATAGCCAGCTCCACCTGTATCAGATAAAGAATTGGTGCGCCTGCCAGAAATGGAGTCCTTTAGTCATGGCTTTCACCTACATTTAAAATAGCAATTGTGAGTCCAGAATGAATCTCCAAATTACAAACCTTTTTTTTTCTTATCTATCCAGAGACACTACTGGCATTGATGGAGAACCTCAATATAGAAATATCAAATCTACCTTCTTTAGCTTCTGTTCTTTCTTGTCCTTACTCTTACAGGCATTAGTGTTCTATACGATACAACATTGATAGCATCTCCCTTAAAGCCTATGACATGGTATAAAATTGGGTTTCATCAGCAACTCAAATATTAAATGACATCTCCTGGAGGTTTCATGTAGTTCAGGGGTGTCAAACTCACATTGTCACGGTGGTGTCACATGATGGTTAAAACAGGGATTGGTGTGGCCAGTGCATGATGCATTTGGCCTGTGAGCCGGGAGTTTGACAGCCCTGATGTAGTTGAAAACGTATGGGAAAAAATGATAAATTCCTCTAATAAGCCAGGCACCACCAAGACCATCTAAAACAGATTAGAATCATTCACTAAGGAAGGAGCAAAATGCCATTAAACACTCCATCTTTTACCAGGAAGTGGTCAAAGAACAGACTTTTTAAAATAAAAGTTATTGTTATCTATATTTACACTTATTTATACTTATACTTAAAGCAATAGATTTTGAAAGCAGATTTTACATATTGATAAATTGATATATCTATATTAATACTCACATTTAAAAGTTATACATAATTATTTATATTCATAGTCATATAAACTTATACTTTACCTGTTCTTTTTCTATTGTGATATTGCCTTTCTCTGTTATTTTGATTTGTCTTGTTTAAGCTTAGCCATAACTTTCATTATCTGATTACATTGCCTATACCTTTTATTAATTATTAATTAATATTATTAATATTATTACCTATCTATAGTATGATTTTGGTTGTTTATTATTAATTGTGATTAGGAACAGGCACAATCAAGAGTATAAATATAGAAACTAGTGGAAAATTAATATACTACAATATGTATTCTATAACTCAAATGTAACAGTGGAATAGAAGAGATAGAGAACTTAGAATAGTATTAGAGGAATGGAAGAGAGGAAAGAGGAAGAAGCCCGAGGGAACATTATTAAGGTAAATATATTGGATATTAATCTGGGAGAATATATACGTCTTTGGTTGTTCGGGTTTTTTCCCGTGTAGAATTGGAAGTATATTCACGACGTTTCGATGAAGTCTCATTCATCATCTTCAGGTTGGTGCTTCCGGCTTGGTGCTTCCAGGAGCAATGTGAGGTCTCGGCCGGTTCCTTTTTTTAACTGCCAGTGCGGATTTGAACTGATTGGGTGGGAGCTTGGCTGCATTCTGATTGGGAGGTGGTGTATTATGATTGGTAGGAGGCTTGGCTGTGCTCTGATTGGATGGGAGTTTAGCTGTGCTCTGATTGGATGGGGGCGTGTTCTGTATGGGTGGGGGCTTGGTTGTGCTTGTGTTAGTCTGAGTTGCAGAGGGATTTGAGCTGGTGAGTTGCGTTACTGTTGTTTGGCTTCGCATTTGTGGTAGTGCCACATCTCCGTGGTGGGCATCAGTTTGTTTCATGTATGGATTGGATGGGTTTAAAGTGGCTAATAATGCAGCTGTGGTCTGGATTCTGGTTTGTGGTCGGGCTTCTGGTTTGAGGTCATCCTCGGTGTGGGTTTGGGCTTGCTTTTTGCCTGGATATGTGATAGTGACATCCTGTGTGGTTTTTGTGAGTGTGGGTCTGGTATCATTTTTTGTGTTTGGGACTCGTTTGTTAGTGAGGGTGGTTTCCAAATGGCTGGTACGCGGGAGGTATCATCTTGTTTATTCATACTGTGTGGCCGTTTTTCTATCTCAATAGCTTCTCTGATTATTCTGTTGTTAAAGTGTTCAATTTTGGCAATAGTTCTGGTCTTTTTAAAGTCTATATCATGTCCTGTGGCTTTGAGGTGTTGGACCAGGGAAGAAGTTGGTTCCTCCTTTCTGACTGAGTTTTTGTGTTCTTCAATTCGTGCCTTTATTCTTCTGTTGGTCTGTCCGATATATGTGATGGTGCAGGTGGTGCATGGGATTTCATATACTCCTTGATTTTCTAACTCTATTTTGTCTTTGGGGTTTCTTTGGATGGTGGATATTTTTCGGTTTGTGTAGAATGCTGTCTTGATGTTGTGTTTGTGGAGGATCTTGCTAATTCTGTCTGTGGTGCCTTTTATGTATATGGGAGGAGGGCTTTGCCGTTTTCTTGTTTACTGTTTTGGATTTTAGTGGGGTTTTCTTTTTGGATTAGGTTAGTGATATTGTTTCTTTGGAATCCGTTGGATATTAGTACGTTGGTGAGAGTGTGTAGTTCGGTTTTGAGGTGTTGTTCGTCAGCTAAGCGTTTTGTTCTGGAGATGAGTGTCTTGGCTACAGAGTTGATCTGTGCTGGGTGGTGATGTGAGAGTGCGTGTAAATAGCGGTGTGTGTGTGTTTTCTTTTGGTAGATGGTGTGTCCTAGGGATCCATTGGATTTCTTATAGACTAAGACATCTAGGAAGGGGAGTTGATTATTGGCTTCTGTTTCCATGGTGAACTGTATTTTGGGGTGTAGGCTGTTGAGGTGTGTGAGGAAGTTGTCCAGTTTATCTTTCCCATGTGGCCAGATTATGAAGGTGTCGTCTACGTATCTGAGCCAGAGTTTGGGTTTGTGATCGGATTTTTCTAGAGCTTGGGTTTCAAAGTGTTCCATGTAGAGGTTAGCAATGACAGGTGAGAGGGGTGATCCCATGGGTGCTCCTTCTATTTGTTTGTATTTTTGTCCGTTATAGATGAAGTATGTGTTGGATAGGCAGTGGTTGGTCAGATCTAGGATATGTTTGGGGGGGTTGTATTTGTTTTGGATAGCTGTCAAGGCTTCTTTGATTGGTACTTGGGTGAAGAGGGATACGACATCGAAGCTCACGAGTAGGTCGCTGGGCTGTAAGTTTTGTTTCTTTATGATCTCTATGAACTGGAATGAGTTTTTTTACGTGTGAGGTGATGGATTCTGCATAGGGCTGTAGTTGTTTGGCGAGAAATTTGGCTAGGTTTTGTAGAGGTGAGCCTATGGAGCTGACTATGGGTCTGAGTGGGGTTCCTTCTTTGTGTATCTTGGGGAGACCATAGAGCTTAGGGAATCTGGATGATTTTTCTCTGGGAATGATTCTTTGCTGGATCTCTTTGCTGATGGGGGAGCCTTTTATTTTGGATCTGGTGGTTTTTTCTAAGTAGGTGGTGGGATCCGTGCTTAGGGGTTTGTAAGTGGAGTCTTGGAGTAGGTTGGTTAATTTGGTTTGGTAGTCAGATGTGTTCATGACCACTGTGGCGTTCCCCTTGTCTGATGGAAGGATTATTATGCTAGTGTCTTCTTTTAGGTTATGTAGTGCTGTCTGTTCTTCTTTGGGTAAGTTGCTTTTGGGGGGCTTGCTGGTGCAGAAGATGTTGGTGATTTCGAGTCTGATTTTGTTAGCGTCATCGGGGTTGATTTTGGTCAGGCTGGTTTCTACTCCGCATATAATGGTTTCAGTGGGGATGTGTTTGGGAGCGACTGCAAAGTTGAATCCTCTGGCAAGGACATTGGTTTCAGCTTTGGTGTGGATCTTCTCTGAGATGTTATGCACTGTTTGCTTCATGTGTGGTTGTGAGGGGAGGGGGGTTTGTTTCTGGCTTTCTTTTAGTCTTCGGAGTTTATTGGTATGTGTGTCTGTTTTGACGGTGGTCTGTGTCACGATGTTAAAAATTTTGCTAGACATGAGCTGACTGGAAACTGACACTCAAGAGTTAAACTAAGAAAGCTTTATTGCGCAGGTCATAAAACAAATGTTATCTGAAAGTGATTTATTGCGCATGCTTCACACATTCCAGAACTCATTCCTTTGTTCTTTGTCCGGCTGCCAATTTGGCAGACGGAGTTTTTATTATCAAAATGTAACCATTAGTTAGTTCTGTTTTATTTACTTTTATTAAAGTTTGTTTATTAATTAGAATATACTTCTCAAAGACTTTTATTTTATTTTTCTTAATATCTCAAAAGATATGCTGAAGGGAATCAGCCCGGTCCATTGATCTCAATTTTTCGCCAGGGTGTTTTTTCCCCTGACAACTTGGTAGCAGAGGATGGTTGATGATACCAGCTGAGATGGCTACAATTTATGGCTGTATTTTCCCTTCGTGCTATCTTATGATAACCGACTAAAGCTAATTAGCAATGTCGGAGAAAAAGAAACAGAAAAAGAAAAATGGAACAAACACAGATGGATCAGTTTCTTCTGACAAGGAGGCTTCCTCAGACACAGAGAAGCAAGATCCAAACGTGCTTCAGGAACAACAAATTCCTTCAGGTGCCGAGCCAGATGTGGGGGAAGGAGCTGCAAGATGCGAGATCTACGAAACGAGGTCAGTGGTTCCTCCTTCTAAAATATCTCCAGGAGATTATGAATTTTTGGGGGCCAAGCCAAAACTTCCCACTTTGCCAAAGCCACTCCATTCCCAGACCCTCGGAGATTATCAAACACTTGATGAATGGCAACTGCCGGCAGAGAAAAAATCCTCCCACGCAGAAAGCAAAGTTTATGAATCCTTCCCAGATGATGAGGAAGAAATGCAAAGCTATCTATATCAATTAGAGCTGTTTGAAAAATATGCTAGGGAGGCGAGAGAGTGCTTTAACGAAATAAAGAGAAGTAGGAGGAGCTCCCCCACTCCCAAAATGTCTGAGGACGCCATCTTTTCTTTAAAACAACAGCCTAAGACACACCCCACAGAGTTCTTAGGTGAATCAGAACAAAGAGACATGTACACGTCACCGAGGTCACGTGATCCCTTTGAGTCAACTGAACTTCCGCCCACGTATAGAAAGGTGAGGCAGCCAAAAAGTGAGGCTGCACTGCCATCTGCTGGCAGAGAAAAATTATTAGAGCAAAAGATGAAACAGCTACATGATAGTTTTAAAGATTTAGCCATGAGTCCTTTAGAAGCCAAAGTTTTGCCTCCAAAGGTTAAGTCTTCAACACCCCCTGGTGGTGCTGAATCCTCCCTAGATGGAAAAAGGCAAAGCCAAAGGCGAATGCAAGGAAATCAATTTGATGTTGCCACGCAAAGGTCAATGGTGCAACCACAGCACCCCCTGGTTCAACAACCAGCTTTGCAACCTGATCAACAAATTGTTCCGATGCATATTTCTCAGCAGGTACTTCCAGTCACTCCCTTGACTGGTGAGTCCAAATTAAAGGAGTCAGGAGAGAATTATAAAGCCTGGGTCAGTGAAATTGCGCTCTTGCTTCGAAGAGAAGGCACACATTGCATGATTTTTAATCCTCCTCCTCCACCGTGGACACCTGCGATAAGAGACCTGGAAAACAGAGCAATCACGACTTTGCTCATGTCAAAGGAAATTGAGATCCAGGGTATCTTTCCACCTGATGCAACTGCCCAACAAATTTGGCCTATTTTGGAAGATTGCTACAGGCCCGTTTCAATTGAATCTTCATGTTTGCTCATGTCTGAGTTCCATGGTTCGAAGTTGAAACCTGGTGAACGAATTGGTGGACATTTGACCAAACTGAAAAGAATGAGAAGTGAATTGAGACAAAATGGCCATGTAATCAATGATATCCAAATGATTAGCATCATCATTAACTCATTGAATTATGAATGGAAAGATGCTGTTGCAAAGATTAACTACGTGCCTATTGCTCAACACACAGTTAACCACGTTTGCAGACTTTTAGTGGAAGACGAAGCTATCAGGTTAGCTACACCACATCTGCAATGACCTCCAGCATCAAAGGCTCCAGCCAGACGTCCCTTCCGAGGAAGAGGCTACGCTCCAAGGATGCCAAAATGCTACACCTGCAACCGTGTGGGACATGACGCCCGGGATTGTCCCCAACGAGTTCCAGCTCCTGTCACGTACCAGCCCAGAGGAACAGATTCCAGAGGCAGAGGTAGAGGCGGAAGACAAGGTCGTCATGGTCCAAGGCGTGATCCACAAGCTCCACTTGTAACACTGGCCATAACCAACGTTCCACAACCTGATCCAAAGTTCGACAGACGTCTTTTGTAGACTTTAGATAGTGGAGCAGCTGTGCACGTTACCCACAGAAGGGAACTTTTCACAGAGATGGGCGAACCAGAGCCCGAGTATCGAGAACTGTATTCCTTCACCAACCACACTTGCAAAGTCATGGGAAAAGGAACTGTTTACATTGAAGAGCTCGATACACACATCCCTGATGTTTATTACATACCTTCAGCAACCAGTAATTTGCTTAGTCAAAGTCACTTGTCTAGAGATTTAAAGTTCCAGGTTCACCACCTCGAAAAAGCAAGTTACTTAGCTAAAGATGGAGATATTGTTGCTGAAATCATGCTGATTGGTGGTGTTTATTACTTAAAGCCAAAGCCTAAAGGGCAAGCACAGGCAAGTATGCAAACTCCAAAAAGGCACAACGCAGACCCAAAGAGAGTTGCCCCAGAGAGAGAAAATGTTACTGTGCCAAAGGCTCCTAAAGCCAACAAACAGAGAAAACAGAAACAGGTTGCTCAGAGCAAGCCTGAGGGTCCTCATGAAACTGTTAATGTTGAGAATTCACTAACTGGTAAACCTTTACATTCCAGGTGTATTCACAAGTGGCACAGAAGATTGGGACATGCCAGTTTCCGTGTTCTTAGAAAGATGCCGGAGTTCGCAAAAGGTTTGGATCTAAAGGGATGTAAGGTGTTTTTGGATTGTGCGGTTTGCAAAAAGGCTAAATCCAAAGCGGCTGCAATTCCAAAACACGCTACACGCCGGTCAACACGCATTTTTGATTTGGTACACACTGACATAGTGGGTCCTTTCCCACCAACACTTGGTGGCAGAAAGTATTTTTTAACAATAGTAGATAATCATTCTAGATATGGATTTGTATATCCTATGAGAGAGAAATCTGAGACCTTTCAGATCTTTAAAGAGTTTTGTTTCTACACAATACCGAGTTCGCATCGCCAGAATCCAGAGTGACCGTGGTGTAGAATTCATGTCTCAGCGTTTCCAGGACTGGATGCGTAAGAATGGAATTCTTCATCAGACATCCGCTCCATATACACCGGCTCATAATGGAGTCGTAGAAAGAAGACAAGGGGTTCTACAAACCATGATGCATTGTCTTCTAGAAGATGCCAACCTTGGTAGCATATACTGGGGTGAAGCAATCAAATATGCAAATTACATTGTCAACCATACTTGGAGCAGTGTAATCAATCAAACTCCTTTCTACATGCTGTATGGCTACAAGCCTGATCTCAAGAACCTCCACATTTTTGGTTCATATGGTATGGTGAACACTCCCTTAAGTCAAAGAAGAAAGGGAGGTACAGTAGCAAAGAGACTGAGATTTATGGGTATTGATGATAATTCAAAATGGTTCAAATTCATTGATACTAAACATGTGATTGTCATTTCACAATCTGCAAATTTTGAGGAAGATATTGACTGGTCCAGGATTCATTCCAATGATCCTGAAGTTTATTTTCCTAGAGATGGTGTTCCAGATGCCACACAGCCTGATGACAAGTCGCAGGCAGATATTCCTTCTACCAGTTCTTCACAACCTGATGTTCCGTCTTCGCAAGCCGCGGATGCTGATGCTAGCGACGAACGTGAGGACGAGGATGATGATGATGATGAAGAAGAAGACTGGACTGTTGCTCCTAGACGTTCCAAGAGGGCCACAAAAGGAATTCCTCCACAACGTTATTCATGGCAACTGACAAAAACACCATTACCTTTGATTTGCAATGTTACTCTTCCTCCTGAGACATTCACACAAATCAAACAGCTTCCTGATTCAGAGCAAGACAAATGGTATGATGCAATGCAGGATGAAATGGACAGTTTAAAGAAACTTAATGTATTCACACCTGCGAAACCTCCAGCAAACAAGAAAGTCATTGGCACTCGATGGGTCTACAGAATCAAGAAGAAACCAAATGGTGAGTCTTTATACAAAGCCAGACTGGTAGCTCAGGGTTTCGCTCAACGTTATCCTGAGGACTACACAAACACTTACTCACCAACAGTCAGAACTGAAAGTGTAAATATTGCCTTAACCACTGCAACTATTCTTGGTTTAGAAGTTTTCCAATTTGATGTGGACACAGCTTATCTACATGCAGACCTAGATGAAGAGATCTACATGAGAAGCCCTCCAGGATTCCGAAAGCAAGAAGGGGATACCTGGTTCCTGAACAAAAGTCTTTATGGTCTGAAACAGTCAGGTTTAATGTGGTATTTATGTCTTACTGACAAACTAAATTCAATGGGCTTTATTAAGTCCGAAACTGATGAATGCGTGTTCACAAAAAGATCTAACAATGCATATGAGATAATTCTTGTTTATGTTGATGATATTGTTTATATTGGTCCAAATAAGAAAATGAGTGAAATTTTTGCCAAAAGTTTGCAGAGATACTTCACACTGAAATCTTTAGGACACATTAGCACTTATTTAGGTGTTCAAATTGAAAAGACACAGAAGGGGTTTAGTCTTTCACAAGAAGAGAAAATTGATCACATTCTACATCATTGCAACATGAAAGATGCTAGCACAACAAAGACACCCATGCAAACAGATTTTCACAACTTAACACATAAACCAAGTCCTGAGTTCGAGGATCAAACACTTTATCGTTCAGTCATTGGTTCACTATTATACATCAGTAGTTGGACCAGACCTGATATAGCACTTAGTGTTAATCTTTTATCACGACACGTAGGTAAGGCAACACAATTTCATTGGTCATGCATTAAGAAGTTGTTGAAATACCTGAAACACACTAAACACATGAAGTTATTGCTAGAACCAACATACACTGATCAACCAAAGTGATTTGTTTTTCTGATTCTGACTGGGCGAGTGACAAGAAGTCACGCAAAAGCACTTCTGGTTACATGATGTTCCTAAATGGCTGTCCTGTTTACTGGCAAGTGAGAAAACAGAGTTTTGTTTCATGTTCATCTACTGAAGCTGAATATGCTTTTGTTTCAGATGCTTGTAATTCTCTAACGTGGTTTGATGCTTTGATCACAGATATCTGGACACGTCCGATTCGACCAATCACCGTGATGGAAGATAATGTATCTGTGGTTTATATTTCTGAGTCACATTTCACAGGTTCTAGGTCCAGACACATTGACATTCGTTATCAAAACACAAAGCAATTAGTTAAGCAAGGTTTTGTTAAATTGCAATATGTTTCTACACATGATCAGATTGCAGATATGCTGAACAAACCACTTCCTGTAAATCAATACGAGTATCTGCAAAAGAAGATGTGCCTTAATTGATGTATTGATGACGTCAGCCCAGACTAGCAAAAGAAGGGGTGTCACGACGGTGCTGGTGCAGAGGATGTTGGTGATTTTGAGTCTGATTTTGTTAGCGTCATCGGGGTTGATTTTGGTCAGGCTGGTTTCTACTCCGCATATAATGGTTTCAGTGGGGATGTGTTTGGGAGCGACTGCAAAGTTGAATCCTCTGGCAAGGACATTGGTTTCAGCTTTGGTGTGGATCTTCTCTGAGATGTTATGCACTGTTTGCTTCATGTGTGGTTGTGAGGGGGAGGGGTTTTGTTTCTGGCTTTCTTTTAGTCTTCTGAGTTTATTGGTATGTGTGTCTGTTTTGAGGGTGGTCTGTGTTTCGGCTCTCCAGGTGGCGAGTTGTTTGGATTTGTCCCAAAGTATGGGGTGGACCTTGTTGCTGAGTTTGAGGTGAAGTTTAAGGAGATTTTTGTTGATTCGGTCTAGTTGGAATCTTTTTGTGTGAAGTTCATTTCTGATTAGGGCTAATTCTGTTCATTTCAGGATGTGTTTGGTGGCTGCAGAGTTGGAGTGGAATTTTAATTGGAAGCATGTGGGGGTTAAATTTTGATCTCGGCAGTTGCATAGGAATGTGAGGTCATATAAAATGGAAGCTCTTTGGACTTCGAGTTTTTCGTAGGTCCTGGTCAGATGGTGGATTTCCTCCCCGTAGAGGTACGATATTTGTTTTCTGAGGTTTTCGCGAGTGTTATATGTACGTCTTTGATGGTTCAGGTTTTTTCCCGCGTAGAATTGGAAGTATATTCACGACGTTTCGATGAAGTCTCATTCATCATCTTCAGGTTGGTGCTTCCGGCTTGGTGCTTCAAGGAGCAATGTGAGGTCTCGGCCGGTTCCTTTTTTTAACTGCCAGGGGGGATTTGAACTGATTGGGTGGGAGCTCGGCTGCATTCTGACACAAAGAAGGAACCCCACTCAGACCCATAGTCAGCTCCATAGGCTCACCACTACAAAACCTAGCCAAATTTCTCGCCAAACAACTACAACCTATGCAGAATCCATCACCTCACACGTAAAAAAACTCATTCCAGTTCATAGAGATCATAAAGAAACAAAACTTACAGCCCAGCGACCTACTCGTGAGCTTCGATGTCGTATCCCTCTTCACCCAAGTACCAATCAAAGAAGCCTTGACAGCTATCCAAAACAAATACAACCCCCCCAAACATATTCTAGATCTGACCGACTACTGCCTTTCCAACACATACTTCATCTAAAACGGACAAAAATACAAACAAATAGAAGGAGCACCCATGGGATCACCCAGCTCACCTGTCATTGCTAACCTGGAAAACTTAATGCTTTCTTTTTCCTTTGACCAATTAATTTGCAGAGGTTACAAACAACTTAGGAGTGCCATTTTCCCTTGCTTGCCTGTTGTTATTTGTGAGTTGTTTTCTCTTTACATTTAATAATGGGAGGGAATAAAGTGTTGAGTTAGAGAAAAATGAGCCATATGATCCTTGATATATAGATTTATTTTATTTCAGCTTTGTTTTTCTATCAGACACATATTGTGCACAGTTTGCTTTTACTTGATTTGTGCTATCTTCTGTGGTGTAGCACTCCCTTTTTGGAAGGTTGATTTGGATATTTCTGTTGTCAGAATAATTCCTTCTACTGATTAAAATGCATGCAAAACCAATAAGTTTTCCCACTCTTTTTTTCTTTCTTCTATTCTACTCTTTTCCATCATCATAGGACAAACATGAAAATGGTTTCATCACTAAAGGGACCAATCTCTCTTTCTCTCTGGACAGAGAATAGGGAAGTGCACCTTCCCACATTGGAAATCAAGATGAGCAGAATTATAGATATTTACTTTGGTCTTTAAATAAGCCAGATAATAGCCTATGCATCTAAGACATTTCTTTAAGATGCTGTTATTTGAAATACATTACGTAAATAACTTTTTAAAACTCTCAGTGAACCTATATTATGTACATATAACAAACAATGGTTTTTTTTAAAAGTAAAATTTCAACTAAAAAAAGCGAGATATAAATTTTGAAGGAGGATTAATATTTATTTGTTTTAATTTCCCTGCCCTTTTATTATTTTTATATAAATAAATAATTCAAGGCAGCAAACATGTCTAATATTATTGGCTTCTCAACAAGTGTGAGGTGGAGACGACTTCCGGTTCCTGCTGGCGACGGACGTGTTGTCTACCGCTCATCTCCCCAGTGGGCTCCGTAAGGAGCACAGGGGGCCTTGGAGGGGTCCCCTGCAAAGGGCGGCTTGCTGAAGCCCCACAGAATCAGCGGCAGCCAGCAGGGGTGCTTTTCAGCTTTGCCTAGGAGCCGGGGAGTGGAGGGGGGGCGAGGGACAGCATTGCGCTGTCCGCCCTTTTGCCGAATGGTCCCAGAGGAGAGAATGTGCCCTGAGAAGCGCGGCTGGAGCCTGGTGGTGGGGGATCCATCCTGAACTCTCTGACTGTTTAAAGGAAAAGCAGCAGACTTTTGTAAGTTCTGTGTTCAAATATTTGAATGGAGATTAGAGGGGGTGTTTCTTTCTCTCCCCCCCCCCTGGATTAACTGGCATTTGAACAATCTCTCTTAGAAGAGAGAGAACAAAGGCTGACCTGTCACTTGAACTAGCTAACTGAGAAAGATCGTTTCACAACTGCTAGAAATGACTCTGGAACGTTTTCTTTCTCCCTGTGGAAAGAGGAGGAAAGATGGCACCCTCCCTTCTTCTTTTGTCTACTTATAAATGAAGTCTGCCCTTTGAAACTACCTTCAGCCTTATTACTCTCTCTGAAGGAAACCGAGACCCCTCCCTGATATGTAGCTCTTCTGAACTTTGATTATTTGATCCCCTTCTTTTAGTTTGCCTCGGTGCCTTGGAACTGTGAACTGGCACTTTTGGCTTTGTTTGCCTCTTGGGATTAGCACAGCTGCACAATCCTCGAGCACCATCTTTTTGGGAAAAGACTTTCATCTCTGAACTTTAAGCAAATGGGGCCTAAGAAACCACCGACAGGCAAGTCACTTTCGGCCCCCTCATCTGCCTCTTCCAGTCCCAGTATGTAACAAATGAAAATTACCTCACTGTTACAGCAAGAGGAGGGACCAAAAGAACTATCTGTCTCTCAAATGTTTCAAGAACTGATGGAGGGGCAAAATGAATTGAAAAAAGAAATGACAGAGCTCAAAGAAGAGCTCAGAGATGTTAAACATCATATTGCAGAAAATAAACAAAGGATTGTGGTGTTGGAGGAGGGTGCGGCTGGGTTGGGGAAAGAGATTAAAACAATCTGGAAGGGAAATCTAGAATTGGAAAACTTTTTGGCAAAAATAGAATTTGAAGGAATGTCCTTTTTTCTTACATTCCAGAACCTACCAGAGACAGAAAGAATATCATGAGTACAATCTTAGCAGATTATATTAAGAGAGATAAAAAACAGCTGGTGGGATATGGACCTAGTCTATAGGATAAATTCAGCATATGCTAGAAGTCATAATGTTAAAGGGAGGTACATGTTAAATTTCTCAGGAGGACCACAAGGGATGAGGTGCTTGGGACACAAAGGGTGAGACCATTGAAATATAAAGATGAAGAAATCACCATCCTTAAGCAGATTCCAAAAAAGATAAGAGAGAAAAGGAGGAAGTATTCCTACTTATTAAAGAAACTATATAATAAAGGAATTTGGTTTAGATGGTTATTGCCAGAAGGAATGTTGATCTTTTGGGAGGGAAACAGGATAAGAATTAATACAGTGCAGGAGGCGGAATCCTTCATTAAAAATAATTTTCCTCTCGTAGAGGACGAACATAGTGAAGGTAGTGGAAGGGACACTAAGGTGCAACATAAGAAGGAGGGGTGGCTGAGGCTTCCTCTGGGGACAGGGATTAAGGAGCAATATTGAAAAGGCTCAGATCACAAAAATAAAAGTATTTGAAATAATAGCAATTGGTGATACTCTAGATAGTGACAAAGGAAAATGAATGAACACATGGTTGAGAATATAGAATAAGACCCTGTTTTCTGCTTATCTTTTATATTTTGTATTTAAGATTTTAAAAATTGTGAGTTTTGGATGGAGTGTGGGAGCTGCCAAAAATTTTTGTATCCCCTTACCTTTTCCCATATATGTATAAAAACTAATAAACATTTTTTGGGGAAAAAAACAAGTCTGAGGTGGAAGTAAAGCTCACACTCTCCTAGTTTCCAATTTAGTGCCTTAATCGTAAAACCAATCTGGCTCCACACTTCCTCATATCTGATGCAAAATAGGGAGCAGCGATAAAAATTTATGCTATTCTGTCCTTTTTTCTTTTCTTTTGAGCTGATCCTTTTTGTTCAAATCAGGCCTCAGCACAATAATGTACAGTTTGGGAGAAAAGATACAAAGCAGTAATCCAGCACTGGAAGCTATAATGGAGAAGATCTCCACAGCAACCATATATTTTCCCTTTGAACTCAGGTATGCTGGAATAAAGTACAACCAAACACTACAGAAGACCAACATGCTGAAGGTGATAAATTTGGCTTCATTGAAAGCATCAGGCAATTTCCTTGCTAGGAAAGCCAGTGTGAAACTGACAATGGCAAGGAAGCCCATATAACCCAAGACACAGTAGAACATGAAGGCAGATCCTTTGTTGCACTCCAGAATGATTACTTCTGCTATTGACTTCATGTCAGCATCTGGGAATGGGGGAGAGATGATCAGCCATATAACACAAATTTTAATTTGAATAAAGGAGCAGCAGGATACTATAAATATGCCAAGTCTTTTCCCCACCCACTTGGTCATCTTGGACCCTGGCTTGGTAGCCATGAAAGCTAGAACCACAATGATGGTTTTGGCCAAAACACAAGAAATGGCCACTGAGAAAATGATGCCAAAGGCAGTTTGACGAAGGAGACATGTCACTCTGTGAGGTTTCCCAATGAAGAGCAAAGTACAAAGAAATGATAGTAAAAGAGCAACAAGGAGGACATATGTGAGGTTTCGGTTGTTAGCTCTGACAACGGGAGTGTCCTGATGTTTAATAAAGATCCAAAGGATTCCAACTGTGATTAAAGAGAAGAAAAGAGAAGAACTAGCCATAACTGTTCCCAAGGTTTCTTTGTAGTTCAAGAATGTTGAAAATTTGGAGAGACACAAAACCTGCTTCTCATTGGGATACTGATCTTCTGGACATTGAAAACATTCATCCATGTCTAGGGAATAAAATATTGATGTTGAAGTTGCATTGAACGAATAAAACAGACTCTACAAGTGTTCAAAGTGAGGACTTCCAATTAATTTCTGAAAAATATATGTCGTACATTAAGTTAGTTGACATCAATTTGTATTTGTATAAATCCAGTTCTTGCTACCAATGATGAACATGTTTACAATTCAATTACTTATCCCTATTTTATAGTCTAATTGGCCTATTAGATCTCTCAGCTGCTTTGGATACCATCGACCATGGTATCCTATTGCGTCATCTGGAGGGGCTGGGGGTGAGGGGCACCATCTTGTGGTGGTTCTCCTCCTACTTCTCTGGCTGGATTCAATGCGTGTTGGCAGGGGAGCAGAGGTCGACCCCGAGGCCACTCCCTTGTGGGGTGCCACAGGGGTCGGTCCTCTTGCCCCTCCTGTTCAACACGTATATGAAGCCACTGGGTGAGATCATTCGTGGTTTTGGGGTTGAGTACCATCTGTATGCTGATGATACTCAGCTGTAGATCTCCACCCCGAACCACCCCAACGATGCCGTCGAAGTGATGTCCCGGTGCCTGGAGGCCGTACGGGTCTGGATGGGAAGCAACAGACTCAGGCTCAACCCCACCAAGACAGAGTGGCTGTGATTACCGGCACCCTGGTTCAACCAGTGGGTTCCATCACTGGCCATCAGGGGCGAACAACTGGCCCCCGTGGAGCGGGCGCGCAATTTGGGCGTCCTCCTGGATGCCCGGCTGTCATTGGATGACCATGTGACAGCCGTGGCACGGGGGGCATTCCACCAGGTTTGCCTGGTGCGCCAATTGCGTCGCCTATTGGACCGGGACGCCATTCACACAGTCACACACGCGCTGGTGACGTCCCGTCTGGACTATTGCAATGCTCTCTACATGGCACTTCCCTTGAAATGCACCCGAAGGTTGCAGCTGGTCCAGAATGCAGCCGCGCGGGCAATCATGGGAAGTACCAGGTACTCCCATATAACATCTCTCCTGCGCGGGCTGCACTGGCTGCCTGTGGCTTTTCGGGTGCATTTCAAGGTGCTGACTATTATCTTCAAAGCGCTCCATGGCACAGGAACTAGCTATCTGCGGGATCACATCCTACCCCACACATCCCTGCGACCAATTCGCTCTCACAGAGAGGGACTCCTCCGGGTGCTGTCCACTATGCAATGCCAGCAGGCGACGCCCAGGAGTAGGGCCTTCTCTGTGATGGGCCCGACCCTCTGGAATGACCACCCCCCCTGACATCAGAACAACCACCGATCTCTGCTCCTTCCGCAAGAAACTTAAAACCCACCTGTTCCACTTAGCTGGCCTGGCCTAACCGTAGTTTTAATCTTCAATCCTTCTGGCTGGAATTTTAAATTTTGGGGATAAAGTTTTTAGGCTGTTTTTTAATTTTTAATTTTATTGTACAGGCTTTGTATTTAATCTATTTTAAGGGGTATTTACTATTTTCTACTATGTATATGGTTTTTTTAGTTGTTGTCTGTACACCGCCCCGAGTCCCTTCGGGAAGAGTGGGCGGTCTATAAATTCAATAAATAATAATAATAATAATAATAAAGTCAAGGAGTTGGCAGAAAACAGAAAATTTTCCCATGATACAAATGACAATACAATTCATTCAGTGAGGTAGATATTGTATATGCAATATCTCTTACCCTCCCTGTCAGAAATCTTCCCTTCTGCACATTGAAGACAGTCATAACAGCAAAATAGTTTCCCTTCTATCTTAATCTTACTGTAGCCTGAATCACACTTCCCATTACACAGAGAAAGTGGCTGGGTCTGTTCATAAATAAAAAATAAAAAAATAGAAAAGTTTTGTTTTGGACCACATGTTAGTGTGATGTACCGAGTTTCTAGATAAGGCCTTTTTAATTTGTACATATGTTAATCTTGCATTTTATATATTTAAATGTTTTGCCTTATTTTAACTGTGATGCTTTTGACACACATGAACACGCAAAGCTAGCCGAGAGAGGCTTCAGGGAGACACTATAATTCTATTTCTAAGGGTTATTGTGGTGGAATAGTTTGGCTCTAAGTGACCTTTTGAAGTAGTGAAATCTGGATTGAACATATTGTTTCTGGTCCATACCTGGTTAAACCTGCTTGGCCACACAATAACATCTTCATAAATGGTGACCATTTTTTCATTGGACTCCTTGTGTTCTATGGCTCCCACTTGCACTTTCTTAAAAGACAAATTTGAAAATGTGATCCAATTGATAATATCAAATCCAGTTTCTAATTCTCCATTTTCATTGAACCCAATTTGTTGCCCGGCACTATTATTAAATGCAATTCTTCTGATAATGTAGTTGAGCTAAATCAGAAAATAAGCCAAATAGAGATATGTATCAGGGTGTAAGACAGCATTGTTTCTTCCCTTTGATGTATATAGACAAGAAAACCTTTCAAGGTTTGTAAAACATGGAAGATAATAATAACCACAATAATAAATTACATTACGTTTTATAATTATGATTACAGAATCTTCATAACACCACAATGAAACAAAAGAAATAAAATAAAGAAATATATTTGACTATACAGCAATTTAAAGCAGACTATTTCCAGGAGATTTCTAAAGAAAATAATTGAGATAATTGCGAAAGAAAGTTTACATTGAGAAGAATATAAAGAGTATTAGGGTTGAATGTTGCAGAAGGCTTTAAAATGTTAAAATTGTAATGTTAGGGAATGCCATACATTTTAAAAAAGTTTCCAATATAAAAATCACAAACATCTTCATCGATTTCCTTTAAAAGAAAGTAAATTTTCAGTATGTTCTTGCAACTTAGAAACTTCTCAAAATTAGCAGGTTCAGTAATCATATAATAAAAAAAAACATATTAGGAAAAAGTAATACCATAAGCAAAATAAGCAAAATAACATATTGTTCTTGGACCAAATAAATAAAGAAAATACAATGTTTTAAAATAAATTATATGCATGTTATCTAGAAATAAATTATGTTTAGTCTTACTAAATTATCAATATGCAGGACTTTCAAAGGCAGAAGCAACATTTTTATATCTAACTTTAGCTTATATAAAGTGTTTTGTGACTAATGAATTCCTAAATTTATAGGGTGTATTCTTTCTTATATATTTACATAATATTACAAATGGATACATTAATGATACCTGGTATTTTTCTTTTTTTACTTGGTCTTAGTCTGCAAAAAAAAAAAAAAGAATGGCTAAATTCAAATTTAACTAAACTGAACAATTTCACCTATATTAGACAAATGAATTCTTGGAAGAAGGAATTTTTTTTAGAAATATAGAAGAAAGATGTAGTGAGACATCTGCAAATTGTCTTTTGGGGGATTTTACCTTCCATAAATGTTGATTCAAAAGTTTCCCCTTGACTTTCCCCCCTGCTCTGCTTTTCATTATAGATGAATAGAAATCGTGCAAAGCATGTGCCACTACATAGATAGCATTGTATACACTGTAGCTGTGGCCACTCAATTCCATATCAAAGAAAGATGTGGGAAGGAGCTCCAGTTTCTCCTTTCCAGTACAAGTGGCCCCATTTGCCTTTTCTGTTACAGAAGTGTGGAAGGAACACCCAAAGGCATTTTCCCAGAAGGTCTTGATAAAACTGCCTTCTTTTTCCAAGATAGGGTTTCTTGTGAGAACAAATTGCTGGAATCCTAGTAACTTCTCTGAATGAACTGCAAAAGATAAAGCCCCATGAAGGAAAACCATGTCCTTATTTCTTTGAAAGGGACTTGACATGAAATCCATCTGGATTGTCATAATCCAGACTTTCCCTTTTTTCCATAGTGGGAAATCATTATCTTTTAACTTACTGGAAAGAAACCTTAGAATCATCATGTTAGCACTTTCACCATGAACTACCACCACAGTGACATCACTTTTCATAACCGATCTGTACATGTTAAGTCCTATTTCAATCATCTTTTTCAGATTATCTGAATGAACAGGTTTGGGGAATCTTGCAATGAAGTCAAAGCAGATACCACTCTGGGTAGCCATAGGAAGCACCCTGCGCAGAAACATTTCACCACTCTCGTTGTCTACTAACAGCATCCCCACCCATCTCCATTTGAAATATAGCAATAACTGAGAAATTCCCCTGTACTGAAAGTCCATACTTGGCAGCATCTGTTGGTAAAAAGCAGCTTGGTCTTTTGTGCTAATTTCAGGAGCAGAACCATATAATATCTAGAATCAGAGAGATAAAGAATAAAAAGGGGGAAAAATCATTGTAAAGTGACAAGTGGATGTGCAAATCATATTCTGTGCCTGTTTTGTTCACTAAATTAGAAACTGAAGCCGAATTCCATGTAAGTTTCACATTTATATTCAAGCTTAGCCTATAGAGCAGCAACATTCAGCTTTTCTCCTGCCCTAAGAAAATAAGTTCAATCAGCAGACCTCCATCTCGGCATGGAGACTGCCATGCCGTCACTTCCAAGGCTGAGCTGCATTACGAAAATTGGTCAGTGATTCAGTTGCATTAGAACACCAGTTCACAATTCAGAGATGAATCATTTAATGTTATGTCACCATAGTAAAACTTACAGAATATACTTCATGTCTGGGGTTTCCAATATCATATCTCAAGACACAAGATTTAGTTCACAGAGCACAAACTATATCACTCAAATATGTCATGCAATTTGTATACTTCAAATTAAATATTATACATTAAGATGAATATTAATTTACAATATATTATTTAATTGGTTGAAAAAAATATCCTACAGCTCTTTTAAATACTACTGATGGAATATTTCCAGAGAAGTTCATCTTATTTCCAAGGAGCACATTAGTAGACCAGAAAGAAACTGAAACAAAATCAATACTAAGTCCTTAAAAAAATCCTAAATACTAGGTTGGGTGAACCTTGTACTCACTCTGGAGAATACAGCAAAATACAGTTTGATTATAGTTGCAATCATATTTTAAGTAAAAATTTGAACAGTGTGATTTTCAAGGTGCTAGTTTTCCCAGACGCAGTTTGAAATTCTGACCACACTCCACCAAGGGTTTAGCAACTCTTACCTGAAATGACCTATAAAATGTTACTTCTGGGCAATGTATAATATCCCCATTAATTGCCTGGCTCCTTGAAACACCAAAAAGCTGAAGAATTAAGGTGCTGTGTCATAACCAAAACACACCAAAATTCACTTGTAGTCTCTAGCAGCCTGAAATTCGTAAAATGCATCCTTTTTATTATAACCACAATATTTTTTCCTTGACTATTTTTCAGAATATATATATATGGATTTTTATCTCCTGCCTCTTAATTCCATGGAAGGAACATACCTGTGGCATCTTGTACAGGGAAAGGATATTAGCCATGTATAGATAGATGTCAGATGAAGGTCCTCCAATGACTGCCATTGGTCTGTTTTGAGGATCACAGTTGTAGTTAGGTATGAATTGGCCCTTTGTAAAGAAGAGCTCCAATGAGGCTCGGTATGTCCAAGTTGGATCAAAGTAGGAATTATAGATATGGAACCCCAAGGTATGGTTTGGTAAAATAGATGGATCTCTATTGATTTTCATGATGGCAAACTCTAAAGCGAGGATGTGCTGATACATTGGAGTTAAGACCCTTAAATAAGCATTATATATTTTGTTAAAATGCATACTTCCCAAAATATCATGCATGGTATTGGTCAACTCAGGTTAATGTTCATAACATCTGTCTGTCTGTCTATCATCTACCTACCTACCTGCCTACCTACCTATATTCTATCAAGTTTCCATCTATCTATCTATTATCCATCCATCCATCCATCCATCCATCCATCATCTAATTATTTATAATCTATTTTCCATCTATATATTTTCCTACATACAAACATTGTCTCTCTCTCTCCCTCCTTCCCTTCCTCCCTCTTTCCACTCTATATGCTTTTTTTCTTTCTCTTTTCCTGTGTCTCTGTAAAAAATATCTTACACAGTGTTGCCAAAAAGCTCCTTAGATGGATGTTTCCTGAAGTCTATCTTTTTACAGTAGAGGTAGATCTGAGAGAAAATGGCCACAATTATGAAATCTCCTGACTGATATTGCTTGTGAAGAAAAGGCAGAGGGTTGTTAGTCCTACATCTGACACTGGGAATCATGGACATCCTTTCAGGCAAAAGCACCAAGACCAAGGCAGTGTCTGATCTTAAGCCAGTTGAAGCTTCCCCAAGCTCTACCTCATTAAAAGTGTTTTTACTTGCAGTTGTCTCCACAACAACCACTTGTCCACTAGGAGATGAAGTTGAAACAATTATGTGGGAATTGATAATGATAATGGAAAGATCAACAATTCAAAATTCAAGTTCTAGAAAACCATGGCATATAACAACTGGCATGTAAACAGCTGTATAGCAGCCTGTAATTATTGACAGCAATGAAAACCTAAAATAAATAAAGAACTTTTTTCCGGTTTCTATGAAGACAGGGGAAAAAGTTGTTCTTGCTATTAAAGCAATATGGCCTTACATTAATTTACACATTGCTTATTTATTTGATTCTACCATAGTCTCACAGCAGTTTGTGGGTACACAAAATGTTAAAAGGAAATATACTATATATTAAGTAAATTATAATAAAATACGTTCTACATAACAAGAGTAAAAGATCATAAAATTAAAAATACCAGCTACATGCCACATAATAGTAAAATAATTATTTTAAAGTGATGCTGTAATTCAATAAAAGATTTTTTTTAAAAAACAAACCTACAATTAATCAAGAACTTCAGTGGAAGTTTATACCTCATTGATAATATTCACATTTGGATAGATGTTTATCTGACTGTTTATAATCTATCTATCTATCTATCTATCTATCTATCTATCTATCTATCTATCTATCATCTATCTATCTATCTATCTATCTATCTATCTATCTATCTATCTATCTATCTATCATCTATCTACCTACCTACCTACCTACCTACCTACCTACCTACCTATTATCTATCTATCATCTATCTGTCTGTTTGTCTATCATCTATTTTATTTTTCCAAAGTTTGGAAAGTTTCTCAAAAAGGCCCTTTCTTTCAGATGATGCTAAGCCATAAAAGGATTTAAATGGTAAAATTAGTGCTTTTAGTTGTACCTAAAACTGAATCGGTAATCATCATATGTGCTTTGATATCATATCATATCATATCATATGATATATGATATGACAGTGATGGCAAACCTTTTTTGGCTCGCGTGCCATAAGTGGGAGGAGCGCAGGGGGGTCGTGTGCAGGTGTGCTGCACCCATAACGCAATGTGCAACACCCCCCAGTGTGCATGCGCGCACTACAGGCGCAACCCCCCCATTTTTGCATGCTTTTTTCGCCCTCCCCAGGCTCCAGAAGCTTTATAGGAGCCTGGGGAGGGCGAAAAGAGCCTCCCCCGCCCCCATGGAAGCCCTCCGGAGGCTTCAGGGACCTTCAGGAGGCTTCCCTGAAGCCTCCGAAGCAGTCAAAATGACCCTCCGAGCTCGGAGGGTCGTTTTAACCGCTCTGAAAGGTTCAGGGACCTTCAAGAGGCTTCCCTGAAGCCTTCAGAGCGCTCAAAAAAACCCTCTGGGCAAACCAGAAGTCCACTACCGAACTTCCGGTTTGCCCATAGGGGCGGTTTTTTGCACTCCGGAGGCTTCAGGGAAGCTCATGAAGCCTCCGGAGGGCCTCCGGGTGGGGGGAGGCTCTTTTCGCCCTCCCAGGCTCCTATAAAGCCTCTGGAGCCTGGGGAGGGCGAAAAATGGCTTTAAAAAAGGCTGAACTCAGCTGGCCAGCGTGCGCATACACCCTGGCCAGCTGACAGGGCAGCGCTTCACGTGCCTTGACAAATGGCTCCGCGTCCCACAGGTTCGCCATCACTGTGATATGATATGATAATATAATTGCCATTATCATATCATATCATACCACATCTATCTATCTATCTATCTATCTATCTATCTATCTATCTATCTATCTAACTATCTAACTATCTATCATCTATCTATCATCATCTATCATATTCTTCCAAATATTGGAAAGTTTATCAAAAAGGCCCTTTCTTTCAGGTGATGCTGAGCCATAAAAGGATTTACATGGTAAAATCAGTGCTTTTAGTTGTAACCACAACTCAACCCATAATCAATATAGGTGCTCTCAACTTGCCATTATATCATCATAACATTAGAATTATATTGTCTCAGAGACTGCAGCATTTTGGATTAGGTGTAACTTTAGAGGAGTCTTTAAATGTCCCATGTCAAATCCATAGATGTGTGTGTATAGCCAGCTCCACCTGTATCAGATAAAGAATTGGTGCGCCAGCCAGAAATTGAGTCCTTTAGTCATGGCTTTCACCTACATTTAAAATAGCAATTGTGAGTCCAGAATGAATCTCCAAATTACAAACCTTTTTTTTTTCTTATCTATCCAGAGACACTACTGGCATTGATGGAGAACCTCAATATAGAAATATCAAATCTACCTTCTTTAGCTTCTGTTCTTTCTTGTCCTGACTCTTACAGGCATTAGTGTTCTATATGATACAACATTGATAGCATCTTCCTTAAAGCCTATGACATGGTATAAAATTGGGTTTCATCAGCAACTCAAATATTAAATGACATCTCCTGGAGGTTTCATGTAGTTCAGGGGTGTCAAACGGTGGTGTCACATGATGTAATGGGACTCCCCCCCCCTTTTGTTAAAACAGGGATTGGTGTGGCCAGCGCATGATGCATTTGGTCTGTGAGCTGGGAGTTTGACAACCCTGATGTAATTGAAAAAGTATAAGGGGAAAAATGATAAATTCCTCTAATAAGCCAGGCACCACCAAGACCATCTAAAACAGATTAGAATCATTCGCTAAGGAAGGAGCAAAATACCATTAAACACTCCATCTTTTACCAGAAGTAAAGAACAGACTTTTTTTAAAAAAAAGTTATTGTTATCTATATTTATATTTATTTATACTTATACTTAAAGCAATAGATTTTGAAAGCAGATTTTATACATTGATAAATTGATATATTTATATTAATACTCACATTTAAAAGTTATACATAATTATTTATGTTAATAGTTATATAAAGCTATACTTTACCTGTTCTTTTTCTATTGTGATATTGTCTTTCTCTGTTATTATGATTTGTCTTGTTATAAGCTTAGCCATAATTTTCATTATCTGATTACATTGCCTATACTTGTTATTAATTATCAATCAATACTATTAATAATATTAATCCTACCTATCTATAGCATGATTTTGGTTACTTATTATTAATTGTGATTAGGAACAGGCACTGTCAAGAGTATAAATATAGAAATATAGAAACTAGTGGAAAATTAATATAATACAATATATATTCTATAACTCAAATATAACAGTGGAATAGAAGAGATAGCGAACTTAGAATAGTATTAGAGGAGTGGAAGAGGGGAAGGAGGAAGAAGCCCAAGGGAACATTATTAAGATAAATATATTGGATATTAATCTGGGAGAATATATACCGAATTCTAAGAGAGCAGCATAGAATCCTAAAAGAGATGACAAGCACCACAACTACCACCTTGAAGACAGGAAAGAAAATTGCACCAAACTCCATCAGTGGTGACTACTTCTCCATCCAACCACAAATTGATTGAAGGAATGTTCACAAGAAAAAAATCGAACACCATACCAAACATGCAAGCAATGCAATCCACCTTACTAATGATCCAAGAAATCATGGTGAAGCTCCAAGAAAACATATCCAAAAATCATGGAGAGATAAAAGCGGAGATGCGAGAAGTGAAAAGAGAAGTGAAAAGTGATATCCAAAAGCTGGGTGAGAAAATGGACTCGATATAGGAGGCAATCCAGAAAAATGATAAAAGAATAAAAACAATTGGAACCAGAACAGAACAAACAGAAAAAAAAATAGAGTTGGTGGACCAGAGAATGATAGGGCTGAATAAAGGTTTAGAAGGTTCATTGATAGACTTAGAGATGAATTGGGCCTCATTTTACCTAAGATTCCAAAATGTAAGATTCCAAAAGAGTAAGGTTCTACATTTAGGCAACAAAAATGGAATGCACAGGTACAGTATAGGTGGTACCATGCTCAATAGTAGTAACTGTGAAAGGGATCTTGGAGTCCTAGTGGACAACCATTTAAATATGAGCCAGCAGTGTGCAGCAGCTGCCAAAAAAGCCAACACAGTTCTAGGCTGCATCAACAGAGGGATAGAATCAAGATCACATGAAGTGTTAATACCACTTTATAATGCCTTGGTAAGGCCACACTTGGAATACTACATTCAGTTCTGGTCACCACGATGTAAAAAAGATGTGGAGACTCTAGAAAGAGTGCAGAGAAGAGCAACAAAGATGATTAGGGGACTGGAGACTAAAACATATGAAGAACGGTTGCAGGAACTAGGTATGTTTAGCTTAAGCGAAAGAAGGACTAGGGGAGACATGATAGCAATGTTCCAATATCTCAGAGGTTGCCACAAAGAAGAGGGAGTGAAACTATTCTCCAAGGCACCTGAGGGTAGAACAAGAAGCAATGGGTAGAAACTAATCAAGGAGAGAAGCAACTTAGAACTGAGGGGAAATTTCCTGACAGAACAATTAATCAGTGGAACAGCTTGCCTCCAGAAGTTGTGAATGCCCCAACACTGAAAGTCTTTAAGAAGATGTTGGATAGCCATTTGTCTGAAATGGTATAGGGTTTCCTGCCTAGGTAGGGGATTAGACTAGAAGACCTCCAAGGTCCCTTCCAACTCTACTATTGTATTGTATTGTATTCTAACAGAGGCTAAGGAAAACCTGGGAATAATAATGGCAGAGTTGATAGCTGAAGCTCTTCAATGGGATAAACAAGAGATTTTAAATGACTTGAATGAAGTCTATAGAGTGTACATGAACTATGCCAGATGTCATAGGTTGCTGAGGGAAGTCCACATAAGTGTTGCCAAGGAGAAAGTACAAGACATTATTACTAAACAAGAACCAATGAGATATAAGGACAAAGAAATTATAACATGGAAATAAATTCCTAGAAGTGTCCAAGAACAAAGAGAAGACTATTGCTTTCTGGCAACTCTGCTCAATAAACAAAATATACTATTCTGATGGATAACCCCGGAAGGAATGTTGGTATCATGGCAAGATAAAAAAAAATTAAAGTAGATACCTTAGATAAGGTGAAAGAACTTTATGACCACCTCATTGGATGAGAGGAAGAGCATAGCAGCAGGGAGGAATTAGAACACATGAGCCAAGAAGAAGACTGAAAGGAAAGGAAAAGACCAAGGGAAAGAAGGAAAGAAGAGAAAAAACACCAAAAAGAAGAAGGAGTAAGAACAAAAACACAAAGGGATACAAGGACTAATAGAAGACTATGACTGGCACAACAGTAAGAGAATGGAAAATGAACTGGAAGTTGTTAGGGTGTAACCAACAAGTTGTGTAGACAATATATTGCACAAGGCATGTTATGTACCTTTAAGGGAGGAGCTCTGCTAATTAGTAGATTACAGCATTTAAATTGCAGCTGATGTTGTTGCTCTTTCTCTCTCTCTCTCTCTCTCTCTCTCTTGATTGATGTATGATAACTGCTGTCTAACTGTTACTACTGTTGCTACTACTTACTGTGTGTAAGTTATTTGCTACTTGTATCCAAGTTATCTTGGTAGTATTGGACTGTTTTTTCTGTGTATGACTTTTTGGCTGTGTTTATGGATTTTGCTATATTCTTCAAAAAGTAAAGTTTATTTTGTTACTTTACTATCCATTATTCAGTGTGGTTGCTTTATCTATCGCACGCTGCGTATACTTTACAGGGTTGCTCTGTTATAACCTCGACCTGGGGTTCATTGCTAGTGCTTAATCGCACCAGTACCTAACAGAAGTGTTTTTTACTAAATGTTAACGGACTAAATTCTCCAATCAAAAGGAAACAAGCATTCACAAAATTAGTGAAACAGGAAATGGATATTGTGTGCCTCCTTACACATTAAGAAGCAAGACAAAAATATTTACAATGTAACAAATTGGGGAAACTTTATGTAGCATTGCCACATAAAAAGAGTGATGGTGGTATACATTAGGAGAGGGGTAAAAGCAAAACAACTATATGCATATACATAGGGATGAGTACTGATAATTGAAATAATTTTAGATCAAAAAAGTTTGTTGCTAGAAGCTATAAATGCACCTTATAAGAATCAAAAGGAATTCTATAGAAAAGTTCATGAAAAAATTACAGAGATCAGAAAAGAGAATATATGTTTAATTGGTGATTACAGTGCAATTGTGGATATAAAGAAGGATGATGCCTGCAATCAGAAAAACAAGAAAAAAAAGAATATCCCAAAAACCTTTTGCAAAATGGCAAAGGAACTAAATTTAATAGATATTTGGAAAACCCTTAACCCAGAAGAAAGTAAATGTATGTTCTATTCTAACCTTTCATAGATCCTGATCAAGGATTGATATGATTTAGATAAACACAGAATTAGGTAAAGAAATAGAGGTGACAGAGATTTGGCCAAATACCTGTGCAGATCATAATCCCCTTGTAATAATATGGAAAGGGCAAAAAAAGAAGAGAGGAAGATGGACATTGAACCAACAAGCTTTAAAACAAAAGGAATATATTAAATGGATTACAAAAGAATTAGAATTAATTTTTCAAGTTAATAAGAAACAACATACCTCATTACAAAATTTATGAAACACAATGAAGGCATATATAAGAGGACTAACAATAGCATATACTGCTAAGAAAAATAAGGAGAAAGAGAAAGATTACAATACAATATAGGAAGAGAATAAACAGTTAGAAGCCCAACTGCAAAAAAAACCCAGGGATGAGCAAATTAAAAGTAAAAGGGTCCTAGCCAAGCACAAATTGAATATACTGGACCAAGAGAAAAATGCAACAAACCTAAAATTTGCAAAAACAAAACTACTTTGAACACACAAACAAACCAGGGAGATGGCTAACATATAGATTAAAAAACAGAGAAGAGAATAATCCAGCAACTACAAGATAAGAACGGAAATTTACAAAGCAATATGGATAAGAAAAAGAAAATTGCACAAAACTTTTTTCAGGAGCTCTAAAAACAAGGAGGAGTTGCAATAGAGAAAATAAATGATTGTTTGAAAGGAGAAAATATGTCCCCTTCTAACAGAAGAGAAAAGAGAAATATTAAATAGGGAGATAACATTAGAAGAATTTAAGGAAGCAATTCAAAGGCAAAAAAAAAAAAGCTAAACATAGCCATAAACACGTAAAAAGAGTACATATAAATGGGGCAGTAGGAGAGGGATGGTAGGCATGCTGGTGCACTTATGCACGCTCCCTTAGGGAACTCTTAAGAAATGTGTAAGATCCATGGTAGACAGCTTAAGGTAAAAGGTATGGGGGTGAGAGGAACTAACAACAGGATTGGGTAGGATATTCCACACATTTACTACTCTGAAATCATTTTTCCTGCAATCAAGATTAGAATGGATTACATTTAGTTTGTATATATTGATAGCCCTTGTGTTATTGCAGTTGAAGTAAAAGTAGTCATTAACACGTAGGACATTATGGCAGATTATCTTGTGCATTAAGCTCAGGTTGAAATGTAGACGGCTTAGTTCAAGTCTATCAAGGCCTAAAATTTCAAGCTTGGTGGTATATGGAATTTTATTGTGAGCAGAGGAGTTGAGTATTTTTCTGGTAAAATACCTCTCGACCCTCTCTAATGTTTTAATGTCTGAAATGCAGTGTGGGTTCCAGGCAGGTGAGCAGTATTCAAGTATAGATCTGGCAAAGGTTTTGTATGCCCTAGTTAGCAGCATAGCATTACCAGAGAGAAAACTATGTAAAATAAGGTTGACAACTTTGAATGTCTTTTTGGCAATGTTGTTACAGTGAGCTCTGGGGCTTAGGTCTTTCGAAATGAGTACTCCTAGTTCTTTGACAGAGTGTGGATCATCTTTTGGATCGTTTCCGCCCAGCTTGCATTTGATGTTCTGATTTTAATTGCCATTGTGTAGGACTGAGAATTTGTTGGAGATTTGGAATTGCCAATTGTTTGACTATTCAGATACATAATCTAGGTCATTTTGTAGAGTAGTAGAATTGCCTGTGGTGTTCAATAGTTTTACATCATTGGCAAAGAGGATGCAGCTGCTTATAATATGTAAGATTGAGGTTACTGAGCAAGAAATTCAGACCTAAATTCATCGGTCTTTTTCCTATAGTAAAAGTGATTCACCCTGTGACTGCCCAATTTAGCGTCCCTCAATTACTAGGGAAAATACATCCAGTGATTCATAGTAGCTTATTGAAAACAGCTGTAGAATCTACTTTAAGATCCTTAACAGTTGCCCCTCCACAACCTAGTGCAGGGTGAAACTCATTATGAAGTTAAGAATTTAAGATTCTTGACTCTAGACTGCATCGTGGTTGGTTACAGAATTTAGTACTCTGGAAAGGATAAATTTGTAAGAAGCTACATGGTAAAAAGTTGGGATGTAAAGGCTGATAGACTCCTGAAACAATTTCATGATAAATTTCCTGACAAACCAAAAGGTCCTCCTTGGGGGAGGGGGAGGGGGGTTTAGTATTTTGATGCACATGACATTAACCCCTGTTTTGTGTTTGGTCTATTTCATTTTCTAGGATGTGTTTTTTTCTTTGGGGGGAGGGGGATGCCTGTCAGCTTTGGAAGCCATATTAACATTAGAAGCTTCCACACTACCTCATTCATGTTCTTAGGCAATTTGGATGGGGATTTAGTAGAGGGAATGTAGTTAGTCAGAATTGTCACTGCGTTAATTGGTTTGCTAGCTGTGCTGAAGATTTGCTGCGCAGGTCACAGTTCTTATCTGACAATGATTTATTGCACATGCACTTACACATTCCTTCTTAACTTTCTCTTCTGATCTTTTGTTCGCCTGCCAGGAGGTAGGCACATAGCTGTGCTTAGATGTAATTAATTCAGTTAGCAAGTTTGTATTTTTACTTTCTTTTATATTAAAAATGTTTTTATTAGATCTTGCTTCGGGTTTATTTTTGCTTATTCAGAAGTATACAGCCAGGAAAAGCCACGATCCATCATCATTAATTGCAAAGGTTTTAAATTATAATCCTTGACAAGAATAGCATCCTTCTTTTCGGTCAAGGTCATGGTATTTCCGCACGTGGAGGAGGAGTGGTTGAAGTGATGTCTGGAGTTGGAACAGATTGTAATGGGATGATGTGATGGACTCATGGGTGGAGGTTATGGGTTTCGACTTTTGACTTACTGAGGGAAAGCTTGGAAATCTCAGATTCAGGTTTTCCCAGATGTGCCTGTATACCTACTCTAATAAATGGGAGCTTTGAGAAATGCCTGTCTTGGAGTTTTCACTGGAGTTTGGTTTTTCCAGAACGCTGACAACTGTGATGATTCACTGTTTCTGCTTACTGTTTTCCAGATGCTACTCTGGTAAAGGGGAGCCACCTGTCAAGCTGTGTCCCGGGATTGCCACAGTGAGGTGGGACAGAGCACAGGTGATGGGGTGTGTCGGCTACAGCAGTGATGGAGATGGCCCAGCTGTGCGGAGGGAAGGGGTCGGCTACCCAATCGGCTCAGCAGCCTCAGTTGCAACAGAGACAGCAGAAAATAAGCTGTGAGGCATGGAGGTGTGGCAGCATGGGGAACAGCTGTTCAAGCCCAACAATCAGCCTGAGCTTCACTACATGCCAGCCATCAGGGCGAAGCCAGCGCTAAGGGGACGCATGGCTCACCTACTTAAGGGCACTGGGAGGTGGAAGCTTGCTAACAGACTAGCTTACCCACTGTTTTGCTGCTGTTTAGCTCATTGTGTGGGATAGTCCAGGTGAATAAACCCAGTTTGTTTCCTCACAGTGTTGAGTTTTCCTACTACGTCAGTATAGAACTTGGACCATTGAGACAGATTTGTAGATATTTACTTTGGTCTTTAAATTAACCAGGTAATGCTTACATGGTTGGCATCTAAGACATTTCTTTAAGATGCGGTTATTTGAAATACGTTACCATTATACTTAAATGGCTTTTTAAAAATTTCACTCAACCTATATTATGTACATATGGTAAACATTTCTTAAAAGAAAAATTTCAACTAAAAATAGCAAAATATAAATTTTGAAGGAAGATTCATTAATCAATATTTATTTTTTAAATTTCCCTGCCACTTTATTTTTTATATAAATAAATAATTCAAGTCAGCAAACATGTTTAATTTTCCTTGCTCCTCAAATTCTCCCAACAACAGCAACAGGTCTGAGGTGGAAGTAAAGGTCACACTCTCCTAATTTCTAGATTAGTGCCTAAACTGCAAAACCAAAATGGCTCTACTCTTCTTCATTACTGATGCAAAATAGGCAGCAGCGATAAAAAATATATGCTATTCTGTCCTTTTTTCTTTTCTTTTGAGCTGATCCTTTTTATTCAAATCAGGCCTCAGCACAATGATGTACAGCTTGGGAGAAAAGATACAAAGCAGTAATCCAGCACTGGAAGCTATAATGGAGAAGATCTCCACAGCAACCATATATTTTCCCTTTGAACTCAGGTATGCTGGAATAAAAGACAACCAAACACTACAGAAGACCAACATGCTGAAGGTGATAAATTTGGCTTCATTGAAAGCATTAGGCAATTTCCTTGCTAGGAAAGCCAGTGTGAAACTGACAACAGCAAGGAAGCCCATATAACCCAAGACACCGTAAAACATGAAGGCAGATCCTTTGTTGCACTCCAGAATGATTTCTTCTGCTATTGACTTCATGTCAGCATCTGGGAATGGGGGAGAGATGATCACCCATATAATACAAATTTTAATTTGAATAAAGGAGCAGAAGGATACTATAAACATGCCAAGTCTTTTCCCCACCCACTTGGTCATCTTGGAACCTGGCTTGGTAGCCATGAAAGCTAGAACCACAATGATGGTTTTGGCCAAAACACAAGAAATGGCCACTGAGAAGATGATGCCAAAGGCAGTTTGACGAAGGAGACATGTGACCTTGTGAGGTTTTCCAATGAATAGCAAAGTACAAAGAAATGATAACAGGAGAGCAACAAGGAGGACATATGTGATGTTTCGGTTGTTAGCTCTGACAATGGGAGTGTCCTGATGTTTAATAAAGATCCAAAGGATTCCAACTGTGATTAAAGAGAAGAAAAGAGAAGAACTAGCCATAACTGTTCCCAAGGTTTCTTTGTAGTTCAAGAATGTTGCAACTTTGGAGAGACACAAAACATGTTTCTCATTGGGATACTGATCTTCTGGACATTGAAAACATTCATCCATGTCTAGGAAAGAAAATATAGAAGTTGAACTTGCAATTGAAAGAATAAAAACAGACTGTACCAGTGTTCAAAATGAGGACTGCCAATTAATTTCTGAAAAATATATGCTGTACATTAAGTTAGTTGACATCAATCTGTATTTGCATAAATCCAGTTCTTGCTACCAATGATGAATATGTTTACAATTCAATTACTTATCCCTATTTTATAGTCTAATTGGCCAAGTCAAGAAGTTGGCAAAAAACAGAAAATTTTCCCATGGTACATATAACAACCCGATTCATTCGGTGAGGTAGATATATGTTAATATCTCTTACCCTCCCTGTTAGAAATCTTCCCTTCTGCACATTGAAGACAGTCATAGCAGCAAAATAGTTTCCCTTCTATCTTAATCTTATTGTAGCCTGAATCACACTTCCCGTTACACAGAGAAAGTGGCTGGGTCTGTTCATAAATTAAAAATAAAAAATAGAATAGGATTGTATTTGGAAACTTAGCATCTCAGTGTCTTTCATTATTTTTAGAAGTATCTTTCCATTTTATTTTTCTTTTGATATAATAAAGTGAGACAGAGAAGCCTGGTTTTGGCTTGAAAAGATCTGACCATCTTTCATCCTCAGTGCCAGCATATAGACCAAAATACTTAATTTGCCATCAAATAAAAATATCATTTTACAGAGACATTGATTTACGAATGTTGCTTTTTGATCACAAATGAACGACTTTCTAAATCGATCAGCAAGGCTAGATAGACTTAGTGTTACAAGTGGGAATGAGCACCTCACTGTGCTTTGGATGCTTCTGGAGTGAAGAGATTACTCAGCTATTGTCAAAGAGACACCCTAATGTCTTAACAGCAGCATACAGAGAGATAGACTCAAATTATCAATATCTAGACAAGACCTTCTCTGTAGCCTTTAACCATCTCAGCAGAGACTAAAATCCACCCTTTTAGGTCGATGGAAGACTTTGAAGATTTTGAAAGCAGACTTACGGTATCTACAAAGAACTAATACAGGATGGAACCAATGGAGGTGCTGGCACCTGGGTCTGACAAAAACTGAGAAGTATGGAAGCCATTGAGTAGCCTGTACATAGGAACAACAAGATCCAGAAACATTCTGAACAAATGGGAAATTCAGTTGCTTCTACTCTTTGTGGTAGTGGTGACATTCAGACAACAAAACAAATGTATGCCTGCCCTTTGTGTCCCAATCAGTGTACATTTGAGGACTAGTGGCAGCATAATGGAATACAATCAATATAGTTAGTTTCTGGGTAAAGTCTGTTTAATTTTTACGTATTTTAATCTTGCATTTTATATTTTTAAATGTTTTGCCTTAGTTTAACTGTGGTGCATCTGACACGAATGAACACACAAAGCTAGCTGAGAGAGGCTTCAGGGAGACAATATAATTCTATTTCTAAGGGTCATTGCAGTGGAATAGTTTGGCTCTAAGTGACCTTTAGAAGTAGTGAAGTCTGAACTGAACATATTGTTACTGGTCCATACCTGGTTAAACCTGCTTGGCCACACAATAACATCTTCATAAATGGTGACAATTTTTTTGTTGGAGTCCTTGAGGTCCATGCTTCCAACTTGGACTTTCTTAAAAGACAAATTTGAAAATGTGATCCAATTGATAATATCAAATCCAGTCTCTAATTCTCCATTTTCATTGAACCCAATTTGTTGCCCGGCACTGTTATTAAATGCAATCCTTCGGATAATGTAGTTGAGCTAAATCAGAATATAAGCCAAATAGAGATATGTATCATGATGTGGGACAGCACTCTTTCTCCCCTTTAAAATATATAGACAGGAAATCCTTTCAAGGTTTGTAAAACATGAAAGATAATAATAACCACAATAATAAATTACATTACTGATTGTAACTATGATTACGGAACCTTCATAGCACCACAATGAAACAGAAGAAATAAAATAAAGAAGTATAATTGACTATACAGCAATTTAAAGCAGACTATTTCCAGGAGATTTCTAAAGAAAATAATTGAGATAATTGCGAAAGAAAGTTTTGGATTTCAGAAACTTCTCAAAAGTAGCAGGTTCAGTAAACATATAAGTAAACATATAAGAAAAAAATATGTAAGGAAAAAAGTAATACCAAATTAGCAACGTAACATATTGGTCTTGTACCAAATAAACATATAGAATATGAGGTTTTAAAATAAATTATACTCTTGTCACCTAGAAATAAATCATGTTTGGTCTTACTAAATTATCAATGTGCAGGTATTTGAAAGGCACAAGCAACACATATATATATAATCTTTTTTATATATTTACATAATATTACACATGAATGGTATACTGTATTTTATATTTTTTTACTTGGTTTTAGGACTGCAAAAAAAAAGTTAAATGTATATTTACTAAATTTCACAGTTTCAACTAGATTGGACAAAAGAATTCTTGGAAGAATGATGTTTTAGAAATCTAGAAAAAAGTTATAGTGAGACATTTGCAATTTGTCTTTTGGGGGATTTTACCTTCCATAAATGTTGATTCAAAATTTTTCCCTTGATTTCTCCCCCTGCTCTGTATTTCATTATAGATGAATAGAAGTCATGCAAAGCATGTGCCACTACATAGATAGCATTGTAGACACTGTAGCTGTGGCCACTCATTTCCATATCAAAGACAGATGTAGGAAGAACATCCAGTTTCTCCTTTCCAGTACAAGTGGCCCCATTTGCCTTTTGTATTACAGAGGTGTGGAAGGAACACCCAAAGGCATTTTCCCAGAAGGTCTTGATAAAACTGTCTTCCTTTTCCAAGATAGGATTTCTTGTGAGAACAAATTGCTTGAATCCCAATATCTTCTCTGAATGAACTGCAAAAGTTAAAGCCCCATGAAGGAAAACCATGTCCTTATTTCTTTGAAAGGGATTTGATGCGAAATCCATCTGGATTGTCATAATCCAGACTTTCCCTTTTGTCCATAGTGGGAAATCATTATCTTTTAAATTACTGGAAAGAAACCTTAGAGTCATCATGTTACCACTTTCACCATGAACTACCACCACAGTGACATCACTTTTCATAACCAATCTGTACATGTTAAGTCCTATTTCGACCATCTTTTTCAGATTATTTGAATGAAGAGTTTTGGGAAATCTTGCAACAAAGTCAAAGCAGATGCCATTCTGTGTAGCCATGGGAAGCACCCTGCGCAGAAACATTTCACCACTCTCGTTGTCTACTAACAACATTCCCACCCATGTCCACGCGAAATATAGCAATAACAGAGAAATTCCCCTGTACTGAATGTTCATATTTGGCAACATCTGTTGGTAAAAAGAAGCTTGTTCTTTTGTGCTAATTTCAGGAGCAGCACCATACAATATCTAGAAACAGAGAGATAAACAATGTAAAGAAAAAATCACTGTAAAAAATCACTTTAAAGTGAAATCATTACAAAGTGCAATCATATTCTTTCCCTATTTTGTCACTAAATTAGAAACTGAAACCAGATTCCATGTAAATTTCACATTCATATTCAAGCTGAGCTAGTGCAGCAGGAATGTTCTGCTTTAGTCATAACTTAAGAAAATAAGTTAAACCAGCAGATCTCCATTTGTTCATGGAGATTGTCATCCCATCACTTCCAAGGCTGAGCTGCATCACCAAAATTGGTCAGTGGCTCACAGTTGCATTAGAACACCAGTTCACAGTTCAGAGATGAATCATATCATGTTATGTCACCATAGAAAAACTTATAGAATAAACTCCATGTCTGCAATTTTCATTATCTTATCCCAAGACACAAGATTTAGTCAGAAGAGCACAAACTATATCATTGAAATCTTTAATTCAATTTGTACACTTCAAATTAAATATTATTAATTAAGATAAATATTAATTTACAATATATTACTTAATTGGTAAAAAATATCCTCTAGTTCTTTTAAATACTACTAATGCAATATTTCATAAGAATTTCATCTTATTTCCAAGGAGAAAATTTGCAGGTCAGAAAGAAACTGAAACAAAATCAATACTAAGTCCTTAAAAAATCGTGAATACTAGATTGGGTGAACCTTGTACTCACTCTGGAGAATATTGATTTTGATGAAAAATACAGCAAAATACAATTTTATTATAGTTGCAATCATGTTTTAAGTAAAGTTTGGAAAGCACAATCTTCAAGTTTTTCCTGTTTGAAATTCTGATCATGCTCCACCATGTTTTTAGCAACACTTTCTCTAAAATAACCAATGAAATATTACTTCTGGGCAATATATAATATCCCCATTAATTTTGCCTGGCCCCTTTAAATATCAAAAAGCTGAAAAAGTAATGTGCTGTGACATAATCAAAGCATGCCAAAATTCACTTGTAGTGTCTAGCAACCTGAATTTCCTATAAGGCGTCCCTTTTATTACAATCACAACATTTTTTTTTCCTTGAACATTTTTACAGAAAATATATTATATCGATTTTTATCTCCTGCCTCTTAATTCCATGGAAGGAACATACCTGTGGCATCTTGTACAGGGAAAGGATATTAGCCATGTATAGATAGATGTCAGATGATGGTCCTCCAATGACTGCTATTGGTCTGTTTTGAGGAACACAGTTGTAGTTAGGTATGAATTGGCCCTTTGTAAAGAAGAGCTCCAATGAGGCTCGGTATGTCCAAATTGGATCAAAGTAGACATTATAGATATGGAACCCCAAGGTATGGTTTGGTAAAATAGAAGGATCTCTATTGATTTTCATGATGGCAAACTCTAAAGCAAGGATGTGCTGATACATTGGAGTTATGACCCTAAAATAATCATTATATATTATATTGTGAAAAAGCATACTTCCCAAAATATCATGCATTTTATTGGTCAACTAAGTTTAATGTTCATAACATCTGTCTGTCTGTCTGTCTGTCTGTCTGTCTGTCTGTCTATCATCTATCTATCTATCTATCTATCTATCTATCTATCTATCTATCTATCTATCTATCCATCCTCTATCAATCGGCATTTAACTATCATCCATCCATCCATTCATCCATCCATCCATCCATCCATCCATCCATCCATCCATCATCTAAATAGTTTATTTATAAACTATTGTCCATCTATATATTTTCCTATATACGAAGACTGTCGCTCTCTCCGTCTCCCTCTTTCCACTCTATATCCTTTTCTTCTTTCTCTTTTCTCTTTTCCTGTCTTTGTGTAAAAACATCTTACACAGTGGTGCCAAAAAGCTCCTCAGATGGATGTTTCCTGAAGTCTATCATTCTACAGTAGATGTAGATCTGAGAGACAATGCCCACAATTATGAAATCTCCTGACTGATATTGCTTGTGAAGAAAAGGCAGAGGATCGTTAATCCTACATTTAGCACTGGGCATCATGGACATCATTTCAGGCAAAAGCACCAAGACCAAGGCAGCAAATATTATCATAATGTGTAAAAGTGTCTGATCTTAAGCCAGTTGAAGCTTCCCCAAGCTCTGCCTCATTAAGAGTATTTCTACTTGCACTTGTCTCCACAACAACCTCTTGTCCATTAGGAGATAAAGTTGAAGCAATGATGTGGGAATTGATAATGACAACTGAAAGATCAACAATTCAGAATTCAAGTGCTAGGAAACCATTGCATGTAACAACTGTGCAGCAAGAAATAGAGAACTTTTCCACATGTATATGAAGACAAGGGGAAAAGTTATTCTTGTTTTTAAAGCCATATGGCCTTACATTAATTTACAAATTGCTTATTTGTTTGATTGATATTCTACCATAGTCTCACAGCTGTTGTGGATACATGAAATGTTAAAAGGAAATATGCAATATGTTAAATTAAATTACAATAAAATAAAATGCACTCTACATAACAAAAATAAGAAAAATATCTGCCACATGTCAGATAATCATAAAATAATTATTTTAAAAATGATACTGTAAAACAATGAATTTTTTAATAACCTTCTATAATTCATCAAGAACTTCAGGGGATGTTTATACCTCATTGGCATTTGATACCAGTCAGATTCGGATATATGTCTATCTGTCTTTCTATAATCTATCCATCCATCCATCCATCCATCCATCCATCCATCTATCTATCTCTCTATCTCTCTATCTCTCTATCGCCTATCTATCTATCATCTATCTATCTATCTATCTATCTATCTATCTATCTATCTATCTATCTATCTATCTATCTATCATCACCTTTCATCTATCATATTCTTCCAAATGTCGGAAGGTTTCTCAAAAAGATCTTTTCTTTCAGGTGGTGCTAAACTATAAAAAGATTTACCTGTTAAAATCAGTGCTTTAGTTGTCACCACAACTCAATCCATAATCAATATATGTGCTTTCAAATTGCTATTATACCATCATAACATTAGAATTCCATTATCTCAAATACTACAGCATATTGGATTAGGTGTAACTTTACAGGAGGCATTAAATGTTGTCCCATGTCAAATCCATAGATTTGTGTGTATAGCCAGCTCCACTTGCATCAAATAAAGAAAGAACTGGTGCACCAGGCAGAAATGGAGTCCTTTAGTCATGGCTTTCACCTACATTTTCAATAGCAACTGTGAGTCTATAATGACAGTTTCCTGACAGTTAGAACAATTAATCAGTGGGACAGCTTTCCTCCAGAAGTTGTGAATGCCCCAACACTGGAAGTCTTTAAGAAGATGTTGGATAGCTATTTGTCTGAAACGGTATATGGTTTCCTGCCTAGGCAGGGGGTTGGACTAGAAGACCTCCAAAGTCCCTTCCAACTCTACTATTGTATTGTATTATAATGAATTTCCAAATGACAAACTTTTTTTCCTTACCATCCAGAGACACTATTGGCATTAATGAGAACCTCAACATAGAAATATCAAATCTTTCTTCCTTGCAGGCATCAGTATTCTAAATGATAGAACATTGATAGTGTCTCCTTTAAAGCTGATGACTTGGTATAAAATTGGGTATTATCAGCAACCCAAATATCCAATATATCCTGGTGGATTCATGTAATTGAAAAAAAATGGGGGAAATGATCAATTCCTCTAATAAACCAGGAACCACCAATGTTCTGTAGGGAGAACGAGGCAGACAGGAAGTGAGGCAAGGCAGGTTGAAGTTAACACAACCTTTATTTACAGAAAGACAACAGCTGAGAATCATGGCAAACTCAGTAAGGCAAACAGCGAAGCAAATAACAGCTGACAGCTCTTTTATACTCGAGCTATTAGGCAGCAGTCCAATCGGGTGGCTGGATTCTCCGCCGGCTGGCTGGTTCATCTTGGACAATCAGGAGAGGCCAAGGTAAGTCTATGGCAGGAAAGTTTGCAAGCAAGTATCTGGCTAGACGAAAGTTAGGAACGCTTCAATCCACATTTAACAAGCCAGTGAAAGTGAGGAAGTCTTTAATACACAACAACCAAGAAGTCCTTTTGAAATACTCTCACACAACAACAGACTAGAATTATTTACTAAGGAGCAAAATACCATTTTTTCCCAACAATGGTCAAATTAGAGACTTTTTTTTAAAAAAAAAGGGAGAATTGGGCACTAATTCCATGCAGGTCCTGATAAAGTTCCTTCAGTAAAGTGACCAATGATCTCAGGATAATATATAGGCTATTAATTGACTGAAAAGGATCTAGACAATCAATGTCTGTATAGGTGCTACAATAGTCTCAACAGCTTTTCCCCAAAAAAGAAAATGTCCACATCCTTTTAGGGTACAACAAATCATTTCTTCTTAATGTCATTTCTCTTGCTTAAATTTGCTTCATTAATCTTATTAATATTGATGTCACCTCCTCCATGCCACACTTGTATTTTGTTTTAATTGTACGTCGCCCCGAGTCCCTTTTCGGAGAGGGGCGACTGATAAATCGAAATAAATAAATAAATAAATAAATAAATAAATAAATAAATAAATAATCATTCTACTGTAAAAGTTTCAGGTCCTCTTCCTGGATTTTAAATACATGCCATTGTAATTTTATTACATTCATAAGGAAATTGAATATCTACATAGGTGTTTTTCTATATTAATAAAAATTGGAATCCAGTGGAAAATATCACTTCTTTAAGATATAATCTTAACCCACTTTGAGTACATATCATCATTTAGTTGATATGTATATAGATCATAAAGATGATCCACACTCTGTCAAAGACCTAGTAGTACTCATTTTGAAAGACCTAAGCCTCAGAACTCACTGTAACAACATTAAAAAAGGCATTCAGAGTTGTCGACCTTATTTTACAAAGTTTTCTCTCTGGTAACGCTATGCTGCTAACTAGGGCATACAAAACCTTTGCCAGACCTATACTTGAATTCTGCTCACCTGCCTGGAACCCACACTGCATTTTGGACCTTAATACATTACAGAAGATCCAGAGGTATTTTACAAGAAGAGTACTCAACTCCTATGCTTGTAATAAAATTCCTTATACCACCAGGTTTGTAATTTAGGTCTGGATAACCTTGAACTACACCGCTCATCTTCGTTTCAATCTAAGCTTAGTACATAAGATGATATACCATAATGTCCTACCTGTTGATGACTACTTTTATTTGAACCACAGTAGTACAAGGGCTATCAATAGATACAAACTAAATGTAATTTTGATTGCAGGAAAAATGACTTCAGCAATAGAGTAGTAAATGCCTGGAACACGCTACCTATTGTTAGTTCCTCTAACCCCCATACTTTTTATCTTAAACTGTCTACCATGGACCTTACACATTTCTTAAGAGATCCTTAAGAGGGCGTGCATAAGAATACTAGTGTGCCTACCATACCTGTCCTACTGTCCCCATTTATATGTACTCATTTTATGTGTTTATGGCTATGTTTTGCTTATTTATATCCATTTATTTGTGTCATTTTTTTCATGTGTCCATGTCTATGTCTATACTGATACTTGTTTCCTTGTACTTGTTGACAAATAAATAAATAAATAAATAAATAAATAAATAAATAAATAAATAAGCCCTGACCTTGAAAGAAGTAAATATATGGATTATTCCATTTTTGGAATATCTCATTTCAGAAAACTCCAAAGGATTTTTATGAAAACACATGACCATCAACAATTATTTTCAAATTCAATCCAGCTTTTTTCAGCTTTTTTATACAATATTTGAAAAGTTTGATTAAGAGATTAATTTCTCTTACTACCTAAGGAAATGTTCTTTCTTCACGTTTCCTCGGGAATATCTGTTGTTAAGGATGAATGTGGAAAAAAAAAACTTTTAAAGATCAAGCAACACTGGAAACCTAAAGAATATCAGAAGAGACATTAGAAATTACTGCAAGACAAAAAGGAAGAAGACAAACCCTAGAAACATAAGCATCTGTGGAAGGAATTTAACAAATGGTTCCAATGAGCTGTTAGAAGAGATAAGAAGCAATATTACAATGATATCTGTAAAGACATCCATGACAGAAAGAGGAATGGAACCTTTGCAAAGATTTTCAAATGTAAAAGGAGATTCCAACCTCAAATGCCTGTGATAAATAACACAAATGAACAAATGAACAGATAATACATAGATTCAAGGAAGAATAAAATAAAAAGATGGAAAGAAGAAATTCTCTGTTGTAGATATGACAGACTCCAAGATCCCTTGGAAGAAATTCATCACTTACAAAACCTCTAGTAATAGAAGAGAAATTTATAGCAGTACTCTGGTCATTACAAATTGAAGACGATAGAAGAATTAACAGATATTACAAACAACATAAGAAGAACCTGTAAGCTTATAAGCAAAAAATGCCAGGAAATCCGGAGAATAACACAAAATGCTACAGTTTGTAGACTAAAGAAAGGAGGCTTAATAGATTGTATATAAAATATATTTATTTCAATTTGCCAGGAAAATAATCTCTAGGATTATTCAATGCTGATTGGCATCCAAGGTATAAAGGGAGATGCCAGTTATTCCAGATGGTTTTGGAAAATGGTGAGGAAATATTGACACATCATAGATAAAAAAGAAACTCCAAAAATACCCCTTCCCCCCAAAAAAAGTCAGTATGTGATTCATTGATTATTCAAAGAGATTTAATTGTGGTGACCATTTTAAGGTATGGAATGTGTTTAGGCGACTAGACATCCCCCCAAAATTTAAACTTTATACTCGTGCAAAAATTAAATATGCAGGGAATCTATAGTCTAGAAAAGACATAGAGGTCCTAGTCCAGATCATCGAAGGTGTAAGACAAGATTACTTGCTGAATATAGTTTGAGGGAAGATGAATTGCAAGAAAATAATTGAAGAAGAAAATTAGAGGCTTGTATTACTTAAGAAGAATACTGAAATAAATTTACAGAATGTAAATATAAACCAAAAAGATTTTTTCAAGGTTCCTATGGATGAACCCAACCAAAGCAAGCATGATCAAGACAATCTAGTCTCTCTATGCAAAACTTTATTGAGTCCATCATTTGGCCATGTTTAATGACAAAACCAGTCTAGATGTTTCCCTATAGTTAAAGTTCAAATCCTACCACTACCACCCCCAATTATCTCAGGTCCCATCGTCCAATATGGTCTCCGGATATTGGTGTGAGGAAGTCTTTTCAGTTTCTGTAAACACCTGTTGGAGTGTTCTTTGTTCTCATGCCGACATCTTGATGCCTGGGACATATTCTATCTCCCTCTCCCTCCCTACATTAGCTTGGTCCAATACATTGTTCAATAAGGATTGTTATTTAAAGACAATTAAGGGTAACCTAAGCCAAGATATGGAAAAATGGAGAGGGAACATGAAATATACTTACAATGGGAAATTACTGAAATTATAAAGAAAGAATCATAAATGGGGTTGCATAAGGATGTATAATTATATAAATATAATGATGAGAATAGCTGGAAATTGTAACAAGGGCTGCATCTCTGCCAAAAATGGGCTGGGGGTGGTGGTTTTAAAAATACAATTACTATATATATATACTTTTTTTCTCTTTTTTAAAAAAAAGATAGAGGAAGATATATGCCAAAATGAAATATGTATATTGAAAAGGAAATATAAACACCATCAACATAAAATGGAGCACACTCAGACGCTGAAATAAACCATGTAAATGAGATAAAGAGTGTGAAGTAGAGGAAGAAGGAGTGGAAAGGGGAGAGAGGAGAAGGAGAGAGAAAGGGGAAGTAGAGAAAGAAGGATGACAGAGGGAAGAAAGGAGGTAGAGAGGAGGGGGAAGATAGAGGGAGAAGAAAGAGATGAATAATGTACAAATATGTTGTATGGAGAGCAGAAGAGCCAATAATTGTTTTTGGGAGTTGATGGTAAGACGAATTGATGTAAACACTGAATAATATAATATGATGTTGGCTATGTAACAGTATACATGGGTTATATGTTATGAAAATGAAAAAAAAATGAATATATATATATATATATATATATATATATATATATATATATATATATATATATATATATATATTTATCAGTACATATACAACACACACACAAACACGTGTGTGTGTGTGTGTCTGTGTGTGTTGTATTTGTGCTGATAAATAAATAAAGGGAGACTAGTATAGATCTATTTCAAGCTATTTAGCTCTCATCAGCTAGCCATATTCTTACTGGGATTCGAACCAGGGCTGTATTACATATTAGGCAGTTGTATTAGCCACTAAGCCACAGGCTCTCCTACTTGTCAGCTGAGCCAGGGAAATAGGTATGTATTTGTGTTACAACCCCTGGTATGCCCAAATATGGGAGGGAGGTCACTACTCCCTCTTTCTGTCATTCGGCTCATTTCAGAAGACCATCCAGGCAGAAAACCAAATTTTTATTTTTAATGTTGCCTTTTTATATTTGTGTTGTATTTGTGCTGATAAATAAATAAAGGAAGACTAGTATAGATCTATTTCAAGCTATTTAGCTCTCATCAGCTAGCCATACCCTTACTGAGATTTGATCCAGGGCTGTATTACTTATTAGGCAGTTGTATTAGCCACTAAGCCACAGGCTCTCCTACTTATCAGCTGAGCCAGGGAAATAGGTATGCATTTGTGTTTCAACCCCTGGTATGCCAAATATGGGAGGGAGCTCACTAATCCCTCTTTCTGTCATTCGGCTCATTACAAAAGACCAACCAGGCAGAAAACCATATTTTTATTTTTAATGTTGCCTTTTTATATTTTTGTTGTATTTGTGCTGATAAATAAATAAATAAATAAATAAAGGGAGACTAGTATAGATCTATTTCAAGCTATTTAGCTCTCATCAGTTAGCCATATCCTTCCTGGGATTCGAACCAGGCTGTATTACATATTAGGCAGTTGTATTTGGGCATACCAGGGGTTGTAACAACACAAAGGAATACCTATTTCCCTGGCTCAGCTGATAAAGAGGAGAGCCTGTGGCTTAGTGGCTAATACAACTGCCTAATATGTAATACAGCCCTGGTTCGAATCCCAGTAAGGGTATGAGGTTTCCTCATTTGTATTCCTTGTGAAGAAAAGGAAGAGGGTCACTGATGCTGCATTTCGAATTGGGAATCTTATATAAAACCTGCCCCAAATTCATCAGAAACATGGCTTTCAGCACTAGCACCAGCACCTTGAATGTAGCAATTCCTCTTTGAGATTCATCTCTAACAGTCTTGGCTATGTGCTACTAGTTGCTAGTGACAAATATTCAAGATCAGAAACCAAACTGTAAATATCTCCAGGTTGCAATAGTTAAGGGAATGTTGCTTTCTTCTTTCTCAGGTACTTTTGCTTAGTTGTTAAATCATCTGGCCATGTTTCCTGTCTGGTCTACCTCATCCCTTGAATTATCTGGTTAATTATTTAATATTCCTCATGAGTTGCATGACCAGCTGTGGAATTGATCTATAGCTGTGGTCAAACTTCTGTGACAAAGAACTCCTAGGTTGGTACAATAGAGATAAAAACATTCCCCACTGAAGTAACATCAGAATGATTGGTGGAAAGTCAATCCTGCCCTTATTTTGGAGGTCTATTCTGGAAGCCTCTTGATGTTTTCCAAATGAACATGTTAATATTTGCAGTGCATTACACAGAGCTAGAGGATGGGATTAAATGGAAAACATAATGCTTTCTTTTTCCTTTGACTAATTAATTTGCAGAGGTTACAAACTTAGGAGTGCCATTTTCCTTTGCTTGCCTACTGTTCTTTGCAAGTCGTTGTCTCTTTGCATTTAGTAATGGTAGGGAATAAAGTATTCAGTTAGAGAAAAATGAGCCGTATGATCCTTAATATATAGATGAATTTTATTTCATCTTTGTTTTTATTTCAGACACATATTGTGCATAGTTTGCTTTTACTTGATTTGTACTATCCTCTGTTGTATAGTACTCCCTTTTTGAAAGGTTGATTTGGATCTTTCAGTTGTCAGAATAATTGCTTCTACTGGTTAAAATGACAAAACAACAAGTTTTCCCAATCTCTTTTTCTTTCTTCTATTCTACTCTTTTCCATCATCATAGGACAAACATGAAAATGGTTTCATCACTTAAGGGACCAATCTCTCTTTCACTCTGGAGAGAGAATAGGGAAGTGCACCTTCCCCCATTAGAAATCAAGATGAGCAGATTTGTTGATATTTACTTTGGTCTTTAAATAAGCCAGATAATGGGCCTATGCATTTAAGACATTTCTTTAAGATGTGTTTTTTGGAATACATTATGTAAATAACTTTTTAAAACTCTCAGTGAACCTACATTATAATAAACAACTAAAAAAAGTGAGATATAAATTTTGAAGGAGGATTAATATTTATTAGTTTTAATTTCCCTGCACTTTTATTATTTTTATATAAATAAATAATTCAAGGCAGCAAACATGTCTAATATTACTTGCTTCTCAATTTTTCTCCAAAACAGGGGCAAGTCTGAGGTGGAAGTCAATCTCACACTCTCCTAGTTTCTAATTAATGCCTTAATGCCAAAACCAATCTGGCTCCACGCTTCCTCATATGCAAAATAGGCAGCAGCGATACAAATTTATGCTATTGAGTCCTTTATTCTTTTCTTTTGAGCTGATCCTTTTTATTCAAATCAGGCCTCAGCACAATGATGTACAGCTTGGGAGAAAAGATACAAAGCAGTAATCCAGCACTGGAGGCTATAATGGAGAAGATCTCCACAGCAACCATATATTTTCCCTTTGAACTCAGGTATGCTGGAATAAAGGACAACCAAACACTGCAGAAGACCAACATGCTGAAGGTGATAAACTTGGCTTCATTGAAAGCATCAGGCAATTTCCTTGCTAGGAAAGCCAGTGTGAAACTAACAAAGGCAAGGAAGCCCATATAACCCACGACACCATAAAACATGATCCTTTGTTGCACTCCAGAATGATTTATTCTGCTATTGACTTCATGTCAGCATCTGGGAATGGGGGAGAGATGATCAGCCATATAACACAAATTTTAATTTGAATAAAGGAGCAGCAGGATACTATAAATATGCCAAGTCTTTTCCCCACCCACTTGGTCATCTTGGACCCTGGCTTGGTAGCCATGAAAGCTAGAACCACAATGATGGTTTTGGCCAAAACACAAGAAATGGCCACTGAGAAGATGATGCCAAAGGCAGTTTGACCAAGGAGACATGTCACCTTGTGAGGTTTCCCAAGGAATAGCAAAGTACAAAGAAATGATAACAGGAGAGCAACAAGGAGGACATATGTGAGGTTTCGGTTGTTAGCTCTGACAATGGGAGTGTCCTGATGCTTAATAAAGATCCAAAGGACTCCAACTGTGATTAAAGAGAAGACAAGAGAAGAACTAGCCATAACTATTCCCAAGGTTTCTTTGTAGTTCAAGAATGTTGCAATTTTGGGGAGAAACAAAACTTGCTTCTCATTGGGATAGTGATCTTCTGGACATTGAAAACATTCATCCATGTCTATAAAAGAAAATATTGATGTTGAAATTACATTGAAACACTAAAAACTGACTGTACAAGTGTTCAAAGTGAGCACTGCCAATTAATTTCTGAAAAACGTATGTCATATGTTAAGTTAGTTGACATCAACTTATATTTGCATAAATCCATTTCTGCTACCAATAATGAACATGTTTACAATTCAAATACTTATCCCTATTTTATAATCTAATGTGCCAAGTGAAACCACTGGAAGAAAACAGAACATTTTCCCATGGTACATTTGTCAACCCAATTCATTCGGTAAGGTAGAGGTATACAATATATCTTACCCTCCCTGTTAGAAATCTTCCCTTCGGGACATCGGAGACAGTCATAGCAGCAAAATCGTTTCCCTTCTATTTTGATCTTACTGTAGCCTGAATAGCACTTCCCATTACACAGAGAAAGTGGCTGGGTCTGTCCATAAATTAAAAAAAATATCTTTGGAAACTTGGCATCTCAGAGTCTTTCAGTATTTTTAGAAGTATCTTTCCATTATACTTTTCTTTGATATAGTAGTAATAATAATAATAATAATAATAATAATAATAATAATAATAATAATTTTATTTGATTAGCCGCAACCCTCTCCCGAAGGACTCGGGGCGGCGTACAATCAAACAGATAAAAAATACACATAAGACAAACATATATACAAAAAACAGAGACATATACATATGTGCATGGAGGAGGATGGACTTAAGTGAAAGACAGTTAAAAATACAATTTAAAATCCCATAATAAAATTACCAAATTAAAAAACCCATCAGGAGCGTTACTAAGTTATGGTCGAGCCAGGCCAGCTATTTGCAAAAGGTGGGTCTTGAGCTTGACACGGAAGGAGCGGAGGTCAGTAGTAGTCCTAATATCCGGGGGGAGGTCATTCCACAGGGCTGGGCCCGCCACAGAGAAGGCTCTGCTCCTAGGCGCCGCCCCATGGCACTGTCTGGTAGACGGCACCTGGAGAAGTCCCTCTCTGTGCGAGCGGATGGGTCGTAGGGATGTATGGGGCAGAATACGATCCCGCAGGTAACTAGGTCCTGAGCCATGGAGCGCTTTAAAGATCGTAATCAAAACCTTGTAATGTGAGACAGCAAAATCTGTTTTGGGTTGTAAAGATTTAAACAGTTTTTGCCTCGGTGCTAACATATAGACCACAATACGTAATTTTTCACCAATAAAAATATCACTTTACAGAGGCATTGGTTTACAAATGTTCCTTGACTTTCTTTGCTATTGAACATCTGTAAGGAATTAGCAAATGGGAAAATTTTCCCATAGAATTTACATACAAGGTATGAACTCACTTTGCTGCCTACACCTTTTTCTCCATTTACTCATCTACCCTAGAAGGTATCCAAGGAATCATCAATGAATGACTTTCTAAGTCTCCCAGCTAGGCTAGATACAAATAATGTCACAGGTGGAAATTAGCACCTCACTATGTTTTGGATATTTCCGGATTGGAAGGATTAGCCAGCTGTTGTCCAAGGGACACCCGGATATCTTAACAGCAGCATACAGAGAGATAGACTCAAATCATCAATATCTAGACAAGACCTTCTCTGTACCCTTTAACCATCTCAGCAGAGACTAAATTCCAGGAAATTCCAGGAAAAGCTTCTTGGAAGACTTTGAAGAATGTGAAAGCAGATTCATGGAAATCTACAAAAAAACTAATACTGGATGGAACCAATAGAGGAGCTGGCACCTAGGTCTGACAAAAACTGAGAAGTATGGAAACCATTGAGCAGACAGTACATGGGTACAACAATATCCAGGAACACCATGAGCAAATGGGGATATCCAGTTGCTTCTATTCTTTGTGATTGTGGTGACATTCAGACAACAAAACATATGTATGCCTACCCTTTGTACCTCATTCAGTGTACATTTGAGGACCTCACGGCAGTGTTATGAAACACAATGAATATTGCTAGTCTCTGGGCAAAGTCTGTTTAATTTGTACATATTTTTACCTTGTATTTTATATTTTTAAATGTTTTCCATTTTTTAACTGTGATGCTTCTGACACAAATAAAAAAACTAGGCTGGAGAGGCTTCAGTAAGAGAATAAAATTCTGTTACTGTGGGTCATTGCAGTGGAATAGTTTGGCTCTAAGTGAGCTTTAGAAGTAGTAAAATCTGGTCTGAGCACAATGTGACTGGTGCATACCTGGTTAAATCTGCTTGGCCACATAATATCATTTTCATAAACGGTGACCATTTTTTCATTGGAGTCCTTGAGGTCTATGCTTCCAACTTGGACTTTCTTAAAAGACAAATTTGAAAATGTGATCCAATTGATAATATCAAATCCAGTCTCTAATTCTCCGTTTTCATTGAATCCAATTTTTTGCCCGGCACTATTATTAAATGCAATCCTTCTGATAATGTAGTTGAGCTAAATCAGAAAATAAGCCAAATAGAGATAAATCAGAATGTAGAATAAACACACACACAAACACACACACACACAGGTCTTGGCGTATTCAGGTCTTTTCCCGTGTAAGATTGAGAGTATCTTGGTGATGTTTCAATAAGGTCCCACTTGGCCTTCGGCTTCGTGCTTGTGCGAGCAAAGCGTGATCTGAGCTGCCATCTTTCTATAAATATTGGTGGGCGTTTGTGGAGTGCTGGTTTTGTTGCTGTAAGCGGATTGGTTGGCTATGTTGTAACATCTTGATTAGTTGATGGAGTTGATGTTTGCAGATTAGTCAGCTGTTTCGTAACGTCCTGTGTGGCTGAGGTACTGGCTATATGCCTATTGTTCTTTTGTGTTGTAACGACCTGAGTAATGGGCTGTGTGATGACATCCTGAGCTCTATTGTAGTGATATCCTGAATCCTGTGCTGCAACCTCCTGGGGGGTTGGCTGTATTGTAACATCCTGAGCCTTTGCGTTGTAACCTCCTGAGTTCTGTAATGTAATGTCCTGAGCAGATGGCTGTGTTGTAACATCCCAGGCTTTGGTTTGGCTCCAAGTTTGCGGTCTGGCCGTGTGTTCATGGCGTGTGTTAGTTTGATTTGTGTGGGGGTTGGAGGAGGTTGCAGCAGTTGGTGATGCTGCCGTGCTTTGGCTTCTGGATGGGTGTTGCATTTGGTCTATGGGATGAGTTTGTGTTTGGGTCTGGTGACGGTGATTGGTGGTTGCGTCCTGTGTTGTTCTGGGTCCAGTGTTGGTTTTTGTGGCTGGGACTCATTTGTTGACTAGGGCTAGTTTCCAGATGTCTGGTAGGCGGGAGTTATCATCATGTTTATTCATGTTGTGGGGGTGTTTCTCTGTTTTAATGGCTTCCATAATTATTCTCTTGTTGAAGTGTTCTGTTTTGGAGATAAATCTGGTTCTTTCAAAATCAATTTCATGTCCTGTTGCTTTAAGGTGCTGAAGGCGATAAAATACCATGCAAAATCTGCCCTGCAACATAAGTAGCCAACATCTTAAGAAACCCCAAAGACAAAATCCAGCTAGAAAACGAAGGAGTCTACAAAATACCATGCAAAATCTGCCCTGCAACATACATAGGAAAAACTAATAGGAGAATGAATGCACGCATTGCAGAACACAAGAACACAGTAAGAAAAAAAGAAAAAAAAATCTTTCCTTTTCCAGCACCTTAAAGCTACAGGACATGTAATTAATTTTGAAGGAACCAAATTAATCTCCAAAACTAAACACTTCAACAAGAGAATAATTATGGAAGCCATTGAAATAGATTAACACCCCCACAACATGAATAAACGTGACAATACCTCCCGCCTACCAGACATCTGGAAACCGGCCCTAGTCAACAAACAAGCCCACCCAGGCCGTTACAGCACAAAACAACAACAGACACACAGCCAGCACCAATCAGCACCAACCTACCAATCATGATACAACCACACAGCCAATTAATCCACTTACTGAAACAATATATATATATGAGTGTGTGTTTGTGTGTGTGTGCGTGCATGCGTGCATGCATACATGCATACATACATACATACAAACATATGTGTGTGTGTGTGTGTGCCTATAGGCCATATAAAAACACAAGGTTCAAGTACATACCACCAATAAAACCCTATACAAACAATTTAAAATAAGAGTGGGGTAAAATACAATAGTTATAGGATAAGATACCATATAATTTAATACATAAATATGTAAAATAGAATAAAATAATATTTCAGTGTTACCCTTACAATCTACCCCAATCAGACTCATGTATGCATATCTCAACAAAACCATTTTGTTTAAGTACTGTTCTGTGTTAAATTTTATTTTCAGCTTCTGACCGCACATAAAGTAAGTGTTTTTTGATATGGGGATCCCAATGGGTTATTCATTTGGTATATAGACCAAGGTACCTGTCTTTTACCCCCTTATACAAGCAGCAATCAAAGAGGGTGTGAGCAATATCTTCTACCTCTTCCAATCTGCAAATGCAGAGATGTTCATTGTAGGGTATGAAATAGACTCTCCCATATCTGACCATTGTTTCAAGCTGTTCAAATCTCACTCACATAAATATCTCCCTAAGATGTTTTGGCAGTTGTAACTTCAGAAAGTGTCTACATGAAAAATACATTTGTAGTTGCTCAGCCATTTCATTTAACCCACCTTACTAAGGATAGCTATATCATTTTGTGCTTCTATATCCTTAATTCTTTGGGTAGCTCTTTTCTTGAATTGTTCAACTGTTACGCAAGAGACATGAAGGCCACAGCTTCTTACAAAATTTGTTAGTTTGGTGACAGGAGATTTGTGATTGTAATTGGAATAGAAGACATAACTTGGGGACGCTATCAGTCTCCATTTCATTGACTTTGCAACAATAGTTACATGCTCTAATTTTGGATAGTGCATGAATTGTATGAATTCCCAATTCATCTCTAATAGCTGCAGCAGATGTTCTTGGATCTACACCCAAAATACATAACAAGTGCTAGGACTGTTTTTGTTCAACGACTGTGGTTGGGTTGAAGTATATAGACAATAAATCCTTTTAAGGTTTGTAAAACATGAAAGATTATAAAAACCTATAAAAATAAATTACAATTTTATAAAAAAAATATAAAAACAAATTACATTACTGATTGTAACTATGATTACAGAATCTTCATAGCACCACAATGAAGCAGAAGAAATAAAATAAAATACTCAATTGGACAATTCAGCAATTTAAAAAGACTAATGAAATCTAGCGAATTTGTAAAAAAAATAATGGAGATAATGGGGAAACAAATTTATATTGAGATAAGAATAAAATAGTATAACGGCTGAATGTAGCAGAAGGCTTTAAAATGTTAAAGTTGTAATAATGAGGACCTCCATATATTTTTAAAAAAGTTTCTAGTATAGAAATCTCAATAATTTCTTTGGATTTCTTTTAAAAGAAATTGAATTTTGAGTATGTTTTTGGATTTCAGAAATGTCTCAAAATTAGCAGGTTCAGCAAACATATAAGAAAAAACCATAAGGAATTAATACCAAATGAGGTATATAACATATTGGTCTTGGACCAAATAAATATATAGAATACAATGTTTTAAAATAATGTGGATGTCATCTAGAAAGAAATCATGTTTAATCTTACTAAATTATCAATATGCAGGTGTTGGAAAGACAGAAGAAACATTTTTATGCATAAATTTAGCTTATTGAACTGTTTTGTGATTCTAATGAATTCCTAATTTTATAGGGTTTCATCTTTTTTATATATTTACATACGGATATATTAACGGGATACTTTACATTAACTTGGTTAGACCGTTAAAAAGTAAATAGCTAAATTTATATTTACAAAAGCTTCACAGTTTCACCTAGATTGGACAAGTAAATTCTTGGAAGAATGATTTTTTTAAAGAAATCTAGAAGAAAGATATAGTGAGACATCTGCAAATTGTCTTTTGGGGGATTTTACCTTCCATAAATGTTGATTCAAAAGTTTCCCCTTGATTTCTCCCCCTGCTCTGTATTTCATTATAGATGAATAGAAGTCATGCAAAGCATGTGCCACTACATAGATAGCATTGTAGACACTGTAGCTGTGGCCACTCATTTCCATATCAAAGACAGATGTAGGAAGAACCTCCAGTTTCTCCTTTCCAGTACAAGTGGCCCCATTTGCCTTTTCTAATACAGAGGTGCGGAAGGAACACCCAAAGGCATTTTCCCAGAATGTCTTGATAAAACTGCCTTCCTTTTCCAAGATAGGGTTTCTCAACTGAACAAATTCCTGGAATCCCAGAACCTTCTCTGAGTGAACTGCAAAAGATAAAGCCCCATGAAGGAAAACCATGTCCTTATTTTTGTGAAAGGGACGTGATGTGAAATCCATCTGTATTGTCATAATCCAGACTTTTCCTTTTTTCCATAGTGGGAAATCATTATCTTTTAACTTACTGGAAAGAAACCTTAGAGTTATCATGTTACCACTTTCACCGTGAACTACCACCACAGTGACATCACTTTTCATAACAAATTTATACATGTTAAATCCTATTTCAACCAACTTTTTCAGATTATCTGAATGAACAGGTTTGGGAAATCTTGCAATGAAGTCAAAGCAGATGCCACTCTGGGTAGCCATGGGAAGCACCCTGCGCAGGAACATTTCGCCACTCTCGTTGTCTACTAACAACATTCCCACCCATGTCCATGTGAAATATAGCAATAACTGAGAAATTCCCCTGTACTGAATGTCCATATTTGGCAACATCTGTTGGTAAAAAGAAGCTTGTTCTTTTGTGCTAATTTCAGGAGCAGCACCATATAATATCTAGAAACAGAGAGATAAACAATATAAAGAAAAAAATCACTGTAAAAATCACTTTAAAGTGAAATCATTACAAAGTGCAATCATATTCTTTCCCTATTTTGTCACTAAATTAGAAACTGAAACCAGATTCCATGTAAATTTCACATTCATATTCAAGCTGAGCTAGTGCAGCAGGAATGTTCAGCTTTAGTCATAACTTAAGAAAATAAGTTAAATCAGCAGATCTCCATTTGTTCATGGAGATTGTCATCCCATCACTTCCAAGGCTGAGCTGCATCACCAAAATTGGTCAGTGGCTCACAGTTGCATTAGAACACCAGTTCACAGTTCAGAGATGAATCATATCATGTTATGTCACCATAGAAAAACTTATAGAATAAACTCCATGTCTGCAATTTCCATTATCTTATCCCAACACACAAGATTTAGTCAGAAGAGCACAAACTATATCATTGAAATCTTTAATTCAATTTGTACACTTCAAATTAAATATTATTAATTAAGATAAATATTAATTTACAATATATTACTTAATTGGTAAAAATTATCCTCTAGTTCTTTTAAATACTACTAATGCAATATTTCCTAAGAATTTCATCTTATTTCCAAGGAGAAAATTTGCAGGCTGGAAAGAAACTGAAACAAAATCAATACTAAGTTCTTAAAAAATTGTGAATACTATATTCAGTGAACCTTGTACTCATTCTGGAGAATATTGATTTTGCTGAAAAATACAGCAAAATACAATTTTATTATAGTTGCAATCATGTTTTAAGTAAAGTTTGGAAAGCATAATCTTCAAGTTTTTCCTGTTTGAAATTCTGATCATGCTCCACCTTGTTTTTAGCAACATTTTCTCTAAAATAACCAATGAAATATTACTTCTGTGCAATGTGTAATATCCCAATTAATTTTGCCTGGCCCCTTTAAATATCAAAAAGCTGAAAAAGTAATGTGCTGTGACATCATCAAAGCATGCCAAAATTCACTTGTAGTGTCTAGCAACCTGAATTTCCTATAATGCATCCCTTTTATTACAATCACAACATTTTTTTTCTTTGAACACTTTTACAGAAAATATATTATATGGATTTTTATCTCCTGCCTCTGAATTCCATTAAAGCAACATACCTGTGGCATCTTGTAAAGGGAAAGGATATTAGCCAAGTATAGATAGATGTCTGATGAAGGTCCTCCAATGACTGCTATTGGTCTGTTTTGAGGATTATATTATTATTATTTATTTTATTATTTAATTAGATTTCTAGACCGCCCCCTGTCCCCGAAGGGACTCGGGGCGGTGTACAGGTATAAATTTAAAAAACCCATCCAAACAATAATATACATCGTTAAAATTAGATTAAATAACTTATAGCTTATTTGTTTGATTGATATTCTACCATAGCTTATAGCTTATTTGTTTGATTGATATTCTACCATAGTCTCACAGCTGTTGTGGATACATGAAATGTTAAAAGGAAATATGCAATATGTTAAATTAAATTACAATAAAATAAAATGCACTCTACATAACAAAAATAAGAAAAATATCTGCCACATGTCAGATAATGATAAAATAATTGTTTAAAAAATGATACTGTAAACCAGTGATTCCCAAAGTGTGCGCCATGGCTCCCTGGGGAGCCGCGCTATTGTCATAAGGGCACCGCAAAATATTCATTTAATACCTGCGCCGGGCGCCCGCTTCCCTCCCTCCTCTCGGGCTTTGGAGGGAAGCTTCTGCAAAAGCCCGGGCATGACAAGTCTCCCAGGCTGAAATTTGCCGAGCTGTACGCGCGCGCCTGTTTTCCACGGTGTGGAGCAGCGGCGAGATTCTGGGCGGCGAGCGATGATTCCGGGGGGCATCAGTGGGGGGGCAGGGTCCCCTTCGCATTCCTCATCTTCCTGGATGGCCCCTGGAATCATCGCTCGCCGCACAGAATCTCGCCGCTGCTCCACGCCGTGGAAAACAGGCGCGTGCGCACAGCTCAGCAAATTAAAGCCTGGGAGACTTGTTGCCACTCACCTTTGCAGAAGCTTCCCTCCGAAGCATTCTGAGGGAGGGCTGTAAACTTCCCTCTGAAGTCTTGGGAAGTTCTGAGGCCAGGTAGCTAAAAGTACGTCTCTGATTCGTCTCTGTCAGTCTCTCTCTGATTCCCTCCCTCACTCCCTCTGTCTGTTCCTCTCTCTGTCTGTCTGTCTCACTCACACACACACACACTGTGGTGACCACAGTGTGTGTGTGTGTGAGTGAGACAGACAGACAGAGAGAGGAACAGACAGAGGGAGTGAGGGAGGGAATCAGAGAGAGACTGACAGACAGACAGACATACACACAAACACACACACACACAGAGGGGGAGAGAGGGAGAGAAAGATAGACAGACAGAGAGAGACACACACAGAGTGAGTGATTAAGTGAATGAGTGAGAGACAGACACACCCACATACACAGAGTGACAGAGAGAGAGGAAGTGAGGGGAGAGAGACAGAGGGAGAGACAGACACACACACACACACAGAGTGAGTGAGACACACACACACACACACACACACACACAGAGTGACAGAGATGGGGGAAGGAGGAGAGAGAGACAGAGATACAGAGAGAGAGAGAGACAGATAGACACCCAGAGAAAATGACAGAGGGAGACAGAGAGGGAGGGAGGGAGAGAGAGACAAAGAGCCAGAGAGAGAGAGAGAAAGAAAAAGAAAAAAAGAAAGAAAGTGGGAGAGAGAGATGAAAGAAAGAAAGAAAAACAACATATGACCACAATTGAGCCCAAAATTTTGGTTGCTAAGCAAGAGCGGCTCTCCAAATAAATTTCAATCGTGGTTTTGGCGAGATTTGGCTCAGTGGAAAAAAAAGGTTGCCCACCACTGGGCTAGTGTGGTGGTTAAGTTACTTTTCAAAAGCTATTTTTCTGATCCAAGATTTGAGAAGTTGTGCAGCGAACAACAAGCCCATCCATCCCATTAATAATTTTAAATCATTAAACGATGTTCAATAAATTGTGAATTTAAAGCTCGTGTTTAATTTATTTTTCAATTAACCTAACCTTAACGAACTAAAAAGTAGATTTCCAAATCCTTCAAAAGTCAAAAATTAAAAAAAATCGGATGTACCTATTAAGGGAGCCGCGGAAAAAATCCGAAGTGTTATGGGAGCCGCAAACCAAAAAAGATTGGGAACCTCTGCTGTAAACCAATGAATTTTTAAAATAACTTTCTATAATTCATCAAGAACTTCAGGGGATGTTTATACCTCATTGGCATTTGATACCAGTCAGATTTGGATATATGTCTATCTGTCTTTCTATAATCCATCCATCCATCCATCCATCCATCCATCCATCCATCCATCCATCTATCTTCTATCTATCATCTATCTATCTATCTATCTATCTATCTATCTATCTATCTATCTATCATCTATCTATCTATCTATCTATCATCACCTTTCATCCATCATATTCTTCCAAATGTCGGAAGGTTTCTCAAAAATATGTTTTCTTTCAGGTGGTGCTAAGCCATTGAAAGATTTACATTTTAAAATCAGTGCTTTAGTTGTCACCACAACTCAATCCATAATCAATATATGTGCTTTCAAATTGCTATTATACCATCATAACATTAGAATTCCATTATCTCAAATACTACAGCATTTTGGATTAGGTGTAACTTTACAGGAGGCATTAATTGTTGTCCCATGTCAAATCTATAGATTTGCGTCTATAGCCAGCTCCACTTGCATCAAATAAAGAAAGAACTGGTGCACCAGCCAGAAATGGAGTCCTTTAGTCATGGCTTTCACCTACATTTTCAATAGCAACTGTGAGTCTATAAGGAATTTCCAAATGACAAACCTTTTTTTCCTTACCATCCAGAGACACTACTGGCATTGATGGAGAACCTCTACATAGAAATATCAAATCTTTCTTCCTTACAGGCATCAGTATTCTAAATGATAGAACATTGATAGCTTCTCCTCTAAAGCTGATGATTTAGTATAAAATTGAGTATTATCAGCAACCCAAATATCCAATATATCCTGGTGGATTCATGTAATTAAAAAAAATGGAGGAAATGATCAATTCCTCTAATAAACCAGGAACCGCCAAGAAGTCCTTTTAAAATACTCTCACACAACAACAGACTAGAATTATTTACTAAGGAGCAAAATACAATTTTTCCCAAAAATGGTCAAAGAAGAGACTTTTTTTTAAAAAAGGAGAATTGGGCATTAATTCAATGCAGGTCCTGATAAAGCACAATCTTCAAGTTTTTCCTGTTTGAAATTCTGATCATGCTCCACCATGTTTTTAGCAACACTTTCTCTAAAATAACCAATGAAATATTTCTTCTGGGCAATGTATAATATCCCAATTAATTTTGCCTGGCCCCTTTAAATATCAAAAAGCTGAAAAAGTAATATGCTGTGACATAATCAAAGCATGCCAAAATTCACTTGTAGTGTCAAGCAACCTGAATTTCCTATAAGGCATCCCTTTTATTACAATCACAACATATTTTTTCCCTTGAACATTTTTACAGAAAATATATTATATCGATTTTTATCTCCTGCCTCTTAATTCCATGGAAGGAACATACCTGTGGCATCTTGTACAGGGAAAGGATATTAGCCATGTATAGATAGATGTCTGATGAAGGTCCTCCAATGACTGCTATTGGTCTGTTTTGAGGATCACAGTTGTAGTTAGGTATGAATTGGCTCTTTGTAAAGAAGAGCTCCAATGAGGCTCGGTATGTCCAAGTTGGATCAAAGTAGGCATTATAGATATGGAACCCCAAGGTATGGTTTGGTAAAATAGATGGATCTCTATTGATTTTCATGATGGCAAACTCTAAAGAGAGGATGTGTTGATACATTGGAGTTATGACCCTAAAATAAGCATTATATATTATATTGTCAAAAAGCATACTTCCCAAAATATCATGCATTTTATTGGTCAACTAAGTTTAATGTTCATAACATTTGTCTGTCTGTCTGTCTGTCTATCATCTATCTATCTATCTATCTATCTATCTATCTATCTATCTATCTATCTATCTATCTATCTATCTATTCTCTATCAATCAGCATTTAACTATCATCCATCCATCCATCCATCAATCCATCATCTAAATAGTTCATTTATAAACTATTGTCCATCTATATATTTTCCTACATATGAAGTCTGTCCCTCTCTCCCTGTCTCCCTCGTTCTACTCTATATCCTTTTCTTCTTTCTCTTTTCTCTTTTCCTGTCTTTGTGTAAAAACATCTTACACAATAGTGTGAAAAAGCTACTCAGATGGATGTTTCCTGAAGTCTATCATTCTACAGTAGATGTAGATCTGAGAGAAAATGCCCACAATTATGAAATCTCCTGACAGATATTGTTTGTGAAGAAAAGGCAGAGGGTCGTTAATCCTACATTTAGCACTTGGAATCATGGACATCATTTCAGGCAAAAGCACCAAGAACAAGGCAGCAAGTATCATCATAATGTGTAAAAGTGTCTGATCTTAAGCCAGTTGAAGCTTCCCCAAGCTCTATCTCATTAAGAGTATTTCTACTTGCACTTGTCTCCACAACAACCTCTTGTCCACTAGGAGATGAAGTTGAAGCAATGATGTGGGAATTGATAATGACAATTAAAAGATCAACAATTCAGAATTCAAGTGCTAGGAAATCATGGCATGTAACAACTGTACAGCAAGAAATAAAGAACTTTTCCACATGTATATGGAGACAGGGGGAAAAGTTATTCTTGTTTTTAAAGCCATGTGGCCTTACATTAATTTACAAATTGCTTATTTGTTTGATTGATATTCTACCATAGTCTCACAGCTTTTGTGGATACATGAAATGTTAAAAGGAAACATGCAATATGTTAAATTAAATTACAATAAAATAAAATGTACTCTACATAACAAAATAAGAAAAATATCTGGCACATGTCAGATAATCATAAAATAATTATTTAAAAAATGATACTGTAAACCAATGGATTTTTTAAATAACCTTCTATAATTCATCAAGAACTTCAGGGGATGTTTATACCTCATTGGCATTTGATACCAGTCAGATTTGGATATATGTCTATCTGTCTTTCTATAATCCATCCATCCATCCATCCATCCATCCACCCATCCATCCATCCATCCACCCATCCATCCATCCATCCATCTATCTTCTATCTATCATCTATCTATCTATCTATCTATCTATCTATCTATCTATCTATCTATTTATCTGCTATCTATCTATCTATCTATCTATCTATCTATCTATCTATCTGCTATCTATCTATCTATCTATCTATCTATCTATCTATCTATCATCTGTCTATCTATCAACTATCTATATCTATCTATACATCCACCCACCCACCCACCCATCTATCTATCTATCTATCTATCTATCTATCTATCTATCTATCTATCTATCTATCTATCTATCTATCATCTGTCTATCTATCAACTATCTATATCTATCTATACATCCACCCACCCATCTATCTATCTATCTATCTATCTATCTATCTATCTATCTATCTATCTATCATCTATCTATCTATCTATCTATCTATCTATCTATCTATCATCTATCTATCTACCTTTCATCTATCATATTCTTCCAAATGTCGGAAGTTTTCTCAAAAAGATCTTTTCTTTCAGGTGGTGCTAAGCCATAAAAAGATTTACTTGTTAAAATCAGTGCTTTTAGTTGTCACCACAACTCAATCCATAATCAATATAGGTGTTCTCAAATTGCCATTATACCATCATAACATTAGAATTCCATTATTTCAAATACTACAGCATTTTGGATTAGGTGTAACTTTACTGGAGGCATTAAATGTTGTCCCATGTCAAATCCATAGATTTGTGTGCATAGCCAGCTCTACTTGCATCAAATAAAGAAAGATTGGGTGCACCAGGCAGAAATGTAGTCCTTTAGTCATGGCTTTCACCTACATTTTCAATAGCAACTGTGAGTCTATGATGAATTTCCAAATGACAAACCTTTTTTTCCTTACCATCCAGAGACACTAATGGCATTGATGAGAACCTCAACATAGAAATATCAAATCTTTCTTCCTTACAGGCATCAGTATTCTAAATGATAGAACACTGATAGCTTCTCCTTTAAAGCTGATGATTTGGTATAAAATTGGGTATTATAAGCAACCCAAATATCCAATATATCGTGGTGGATTCATGTAATTAAAAAAAATGGGGGAAATGACCAATTCCTCTAATAAACCAGGAACCACCAAGAAGTCCTTTTAAAATACTCTCACACAACAAGAGACTAGAATTATTTACTAAGGAGCAAAATACCATTTTTCCCAAAAATGGTCAAAGAAGAGACTCTTTTTTTAAAAAAAAAAAAAAAAGGAGAATTGGGCACTAATTCCATGCAGGTCCTGATAAAGGTCCTTCAGTAGAGTGACCAATAATCTCAGGATAATATATAGGCTATTAATTGACTGAAAAGGATCTAGACAATCAATGTCTGTATAGGTGCTACAATTGCCTCAACAGCTTTTCCACAAAAAAGAAAATGTACACATCCTTTTAGGGTACACCAAATGATTTCTTCTTAATGTCATTTATCTTGCTTAAATTTGCTTCATTAATCATTCTTTGTAGTATCTTAATGTAAAAGTTTTAGGTCCTCTTCTTGGATTTTAAATACATGCCATTGTAACTTAATTACATTCACAAGGAAATTGAATATCTACACAGGTGTTTTTCTATATTAATACAAGTTGGAATCCAGTGGAAAATATCAGTTCTTTAAGATATAATCTCAACCCACTTTGAGTACATATCATCATTTAGATGATATGTATATAGATCATAAAGATGATCCACACTCTGTCAAAGACCTAGGAGTACTCATTTCGAAAGACCTAAGCCCCAGAGCTCACTGTAACAACATTAAAAAGGCATTCAGAGTTGTCAACCTTATTTTACAAAGTTTTCTCTCTGGTAACACTATGCTGCTAATTAGGGCATACAAAACCTTTGCCAGACCTATACTTGAATAATGTTCACCTGCCTGGAACCCACACTGCATTTTGGACCTTAATACATTACAGAAGATCCAGAGGTATTTTACAAGAAGAGTACTCAACTCCTATGCTTGTAATAAAATTCCTTATACCACCAGGTTTGTAATTTAGGTCTGGATAACCTTGAACTACACCGTTCATCTTCGTTTCAATCTAAGCTTAGTACATAAGATGATATACCATAATGTCCTACCTGTTAATGACTACTTTTATTTGAACCACAGTAGTACAAGGGCTATCAATAGATACAAACTAAATGTAATTTTGATTGCAGGAAAAATGACTTCAGCAGTAGAGTAGTAAATGCCTGGAACATGCTACCTAATCCTATTGTTACCCCCATACTTTTTATCTTAAACTGTCTACCATGGACCTTACACATTTCTTAAGAGACCCTTAAGAGGGCGTGCATAAGAATACTAGTGTGCCTACCATTCCTGTCCCACTGTCCCCATTTATATGTACTCATTTTATGTGTTTATGGCTATGTTTTGCTTATTTATATCCATTTATTTGTGTCATTTTTTTTCATGTGTCCATGTCTATGTCTATACTGGTACGTGTTTCCTTGTACCTGTTGACAATAAATAAATAAATAAATAAATAAATAAATAAATAAATAAATAAATAATAAACAAACAAACAAACAAACAAATAATAAATAAATAAATAAATAAATAAATAATAAATAAATAAATAAATAATAGATAGATAGATAATAAATAAATAAATAAATAAATAAATAAATAAATAAATAAATAAATAAATAAATAATAAGCCCTGACCTTGAAAGAGGGTAAATATATGGATTATTCTATTTTTGGAATATCTCAATTCAGAAAACTCCAAAGGATTTTTATGAAAACACATGACCATCAATAATTATTTTCAAATTCAATCCAGATTTTTTCAGCTTTTTTATACAATATTTGAAAAGTTTGATTAAGAGATTAATTTCTCTTACTACCTAAGGAAATGTTCTTTCTTCACGTTTCCTCGGGAATATCTGTTGTTAAGGATGAATGTGAAAAAACAAACTTTTAAAGATCAAGCAACACTGGAAACCTAAAGAATATCAGAAGAGACATTAGAAATTACTGCAAGACAAAAGGAATAAGACAAACCCTAGAAACATAAGCATCTCAGGAATGAATTTAATAAATGGTTCCAATGAGCTGTTAGAAGAGATAAGAAGCAATATTACAATGATATCTGTAAGGACATCCATGACAGAAAGAGGAATGGAGCCTTTGCAAAGATTTTCAAATGTAAAAGGAGATTCCAACCTCAAATGTGTGTGCTAAATAACACAAATGAACAAATGAACAGATAATACATAGATTCAAGGAAGAATAAAATAAAAAAGATGGAAACAAGAAATTCTCTGCTGTAGATATGACAGACTCCAAGATCCCTTGGAAGAAATTCATCACTTACAATACCTCTAGTAATAGAAGAGAAATTTATAGCATCCAGGAGGACGCCCAAATTGCGCGCCCGCTCCACGGGGGCGAGTTGAATGCCCCCAATGGCCAGAGATGGAATTAACTGGTTGAACCGGGGGGCCGGAACCCACAGCCACTCCGTCTTGGAAGGGTTGAGCTTGAGTCGGTTGTCATCCATCCAGACCCGTACGGCTTCCACACACCGGGACATCACTTCGACAGCCTTGTTGGGGTGGTTCGGGGTGGAAATGTACAGCTAAGTATCATCAGCGTACAGATGATATCCCACCCCGAAACCACGGATGATCTCACCCAGCGGCTTCATATATGTGTTGAACAGGAGTGGCGAGAGGACCGACCCCTGTGTCACCCCACAAGTAAGGGGGCTTAGGGTCGACCTCTGCTCCCCTGCCAACACACGTTGCGTCCGGCCAGAGAGGTAGGAGCCGAACCACCGCAAAACGGTGCCCCGGACCCCCAACCCCTCCAGTCGGTGCAACAGGATACCATGGTTGATGATATCAAAAGCCGCCGAGAGGTCTAATAGGACCAGGATAGAGGAACAACCCCTATCTCTGGCCCTCCAGAGATCATCTACCAACGCGACCAAATAAATAAAGGGAGACTAGTATAGATCTATTACAAGCTATTTAGCTCTCATCAGCTAGCCATACCCTTACTGGGATTCGAACCAAGGCTGTATTACATATTAGGCATTTGTATTTGGGCATACCAGGGGTTGTAACACAAATGCATACCTATTTCCCTGGCTCAGCTGATAAGGAGGAGAGCCTGTGGCTTAGTGGCTAATACAACTGCCTAATATGTAATACAGCCCTGGTTCGAGTCCCAGTAAGGGTATGAGGTTTCCTCGTTTGTATTCCTTGTGAAGAAAAGGAAGAGGGTCACTGATGCTGCATTTAGAATTGGGAATCTTATACAAAACCTGACCCAAATTCATCAGAAACATGGCTTTCAGCAGCAGCACCTTGAATGTAGCAATTCCTCTTTAAGATTCATCTCTAACAGTTTTGGCTATGTGCTACTAGTTGTTTGTGACAAATATTCAAGATCAGAAACCAAACTGTAAATATCTCCAAGTTGCAATAGTTAAGGGAATGTTGCTTTCTTCTTTCTCTGGCCATGTTTCATGTGTGGTCTACCTCACCCCTTGAATGGTCGGGTTAATTATTTAATATTCGTCATGAGTTGCATGACCAGCTGTGGAATTGATCTGTAGCTGTGGTCAATCTTCTCTGACAAAGAACTCCTAGGTTGGTGCAATAGAGATAAAAACATTCCCCACTGAAGTAAGATCGGAATGATTGGTGGAAAGTCAATCCTGCCCTTATTTTGGAGGTCTATTCTGGAAGCCTCTTGATGTTTTCTAAATGAACATGTTAATATTGGCAGTGCATTACACAGAGCTAGAGGATGGGTATCTCATTAAATGGAAAACGTAATGCTTTCTTTTTCCTTTGATCAATTAATTTGCAGAGGTTACAAATTTAGGAGTGCCATTTTCCTTTGCTTGCCTACTGTTATTTGCAAGTCGTTTTCTCTTTGCATTTAGTAATGGGAGGAAATAAAGTATTCAGTTAGAGAGAAATAAACCGTATGATCCTTAATATATAGATGTATTTTATTTCATCTTTGTTTTTCTTTCAGACACATATTGTGCACAGTTTGCTTTTACTTGATTTGTACTATCCTCTGTTGTACAGCATTCCCTTTTTGAAAGGTTGTTTGGATCTTTCAATTGTCAGAATAATTGCTTCTACTGGTTAAAATGAATTCAAAAACAGCAAGTTTTCCCAATCTTCTTTTCTTTCTTCTATTCTACTCTTTTCCATCATCATAGGACAAACATGAAAATGGTTTCATCACTAAAGGGACCAATCTCTCTTTCTCTCTGGACAGAGAATTTGGAAGAGCATCTTCCCACATTGCGAATCAAGATGAGCAGATTTGTAAATATTTACTTTGGTCTTTAAATTAGCCAGATAATAGGCCTATGCATTTAAGACATTTCTTTAAGATGTGTTTTTTTGGAATACATTACGTAAATATCTTTTTAAAACTCTCAGTGAACCTACATTATGTACATATAATAAACAATTGCTTTTTTAAAGTAAAATTTCAACTAAAAAAAGCGAGATATAAATTTTGAAGGAGGATTAATATTTATTAGTTTTAATTTCCCTGCCCTTTTATTATTTTTATATAAATAAATAATTCAAGGCAGCAAACACGTCTACTGTTACTTGCTTCTCAATTTTTCTCCAAAACAGGGGCAAGGTGGAAGTAAATCTCACACTCTCCTAATTTCTAATTAATGCGTTAATCCCAAACCAATCTGGCTCCACACTTCCTCATATCAGATGCAAAATAGGCAGCAGCAATACAAATTTATGCCATTGTGTCCTTTTTTCTTTTCTTTTGAGCTGATCTTTTTTGTTCAAATCAGGCCTCAGCACAATGATGTACAGCTTGGGAGAAAAGATACAAAGCAGTAATCCAGCACTGGAAGCTATAATGGAGAAGATCTCCACAGCAACCATATATTTTCCCTTTGAACTCAGGTATGCTGGAATAAAGGACAACCAAACACTACAGAAGACCAACATGGTGAAGGTGATAAATTTGGCTTCATTGAAAGCATCAGGCAATTTCCTTGCTAAAAAAGCCAGTGTGAAACTGACAATGGCAAGGAAGCCCATATAACCCAAGACACAGTAGAACATGAAGGCAGATCCTTTGTTGCACTCCAGAATGATTTCTTCTGCTATTGACTTCATGTCAGCATCTGGGAATGGGGGAGAGATGATCAGCCATATATCACAAATTTTAATTTGAATAAAGGAGCAGCAGGATACTATAAAAGTGCCAAGTCTTTTCCCCATCCACTTGGTCATCTTGGACCCTGGCTTGGTAGCCATGAAAGCTAGAACCACAATGATGGTTTTGGCCAAAACACAAGAAATGGCCACTGAGAAGATGATGCCAAAGGCAGTTTGACCAAGGAGACATGTCACCTTGTGAGGTTTCCCAATGAATAGCAAAGTACAAAGAAATGATAACAGGAGAGCAACAAGGAGGACATATGTGAGGTTTCGGTTGTTAGCTCTGACAATGGGAGTGTCCTGATGCTTAATAAAGATCCAAAGGACTCCAACTGTGATTAAAGAGAAGACAAGAGAAGAACTAGCCATAACTATTCCCAAGGTTTCTTTGTAGTTCAAGAATGTTGCAATTTTGGGGAGACACAAAACTTGCTTCTCATTGGGATAGTGATCTTCTGGACATTGAAAACATTCATCCATGTCTATAAAAGAAAATATTGATGTTGAAATTACATTGAAACACTAAAAACTGACTGTACAAGTGTTCAAAGTGGGGACTGCCAATTAATTTCTGAAAAACGTATGTCATACGTTAGTTGACATCAACTTATATTTGCATAAATCCATTTCTGCTACCAATAATGAACATGTTTACAATTCAAATACTTATCCCTATTTTATAATCTAATGTGCCAAGTGAAACCACTTGAAGAAAACAGAGCATTTTCCCATGGTACATTTGTCAACCCAATTCATTCGGTAAGGTAGAGGTATACAATATATCTTACCCTCCCTGTTAGAAATCTTCCCTTCGGGACATCGGAGACAGTCATAGCAGCAAAATAGTTTCCCTTCTATTTTGATCTTACTGTAGCCTGAATAGCACTTCCCATTACACAGAGAAAGTGGCAGGGTCTGTCCATAAATTTAAAAGAAAATAGAAAAGATTTATCTTTGGAAAATTGGCATCTCAGAGTCTTTCAGTATTTTTTAGAAGTATCTTTCCATTATACTTTTCTTTGATATAGTAATGTGAGACAGCAAAATCTGTTTTGGGTTGTAAAGATTTAAACAGTTTTTGCCTCGGTGCTAACCTATAGACCACAATACGTAATTTTTCACCAATAAAAATATCACTTTACAGAGGCATTGGTTTACAAATGTTCCTTGACTTTCTTTGCTATTGAACATCTGTAAGGAATTAGCAAATGGGAAAATTTTCTCATAGAATTTACATACAAGGTATGAACTCACTTTGCTGCCTACACCTTTTTCTCCATTTACTCATCTACCCTAGAAGGTATCCAAGGAATCATCAATGAATGACTTTCTAAGTCTCCCAGCTAGGCTAGATACAAATAATGTCACAGGTGGAAATTAGCACCTCACTATGTTTTGGATATTTCTGGATTAGAAGGATTAGCCAGCTGTTGTCCAAGGGACACCCGGATATCTTAACAGCAGCATACTGAGAGATAGACTCAAATCATCAATATCTAGACAAGACCTTCTCTGTACCCTTTAACCATCTCAGCAGAGACTAAATTCCAGGAAATTCCAGGAAAAGCTTCTTGGAAGACTTTGAAGAATGTGAAAGCAGATTCATGGAAATCTACAAAAAAACTAATACTGGATGGAACCAATAGAGGAGCTGGCACCTAGGTCTGACAAAAACTGAGAAGTATGGAAACCATTGAGCAGACAGTACATGGGTACAACAATATCCAGGAACACCATGAGCAAATGGGGATATCCAGTTGCTTCTATTCTTTGTGATTGTGGTGACATTCAGACAACAAAACATATGTATGCCTACCCTTTGTACCTCATTCAGTGTACATTTGAGGACCTCACGGCAGTGTTATGAAACACAATGAATATTGCTAGTCTCTGGGCAAAGTCTGTTTAATTTGTACATATTTTTACCTTGTATTTTATATTTTTAAATGTTTTCCATTTTTTAACTGTGATGCTTCTGACACAAATAAAAAAACTAGGCTGGAGAGGCTTCAGTAAGAGAATAAAATTCTGTTACTGTGGGTCATTGCAGTGGAATAGTTTGGCTCTAAGTGAGCTTTAGAAGTAGTAAAATCTGGTCTGAGCACAATGTGACTGGTGCATACCTGGTTAAATCTGCTTGGCCACATAATATCATCTTCATAAACGGTGACCATTTTTTCATTGGAGTCCTTGAGGTCTATGCTTCCAACTTGGACTTTCTTAAAAGACAAGTTTGAAAATGTGATCCAATTGATAATATCAAATCCAGTCTCTAATTCTCCGTTTTCATTGAATCCAATATTTTGCCCAGCACTATTATTAAATGCAATCCTTCTGATAATGTAGTTGAGCTAAATCAGAAAATAAGAAAAATAGAGATATATCAGTATGTAGAATATATATATGCAGGTCTTGGTGTATTCAGGTCTTTTCCCATGTAAGACTGAGAGTATCTTGGTGATATTTCAGCGAGGTCCCACTTGGCATCTTCAGGCTGGTGCCTTGGGCTTCATGCTTGTGCTAGCAAAGCATGATCGGAGCTGCCATCTTTCTATAAATATTGGTGTGTGTGTGTGGAGTGCTGGCTTTGTTGCTGTAAGCGGATTGGTTGGCTATGTTGTAACATCTTGATTAGTTGATGGAGTTGATGTTTGCAGATTAGTTGGCTGTTTCGTAACGTCCTGTGTGGCTGAGGTCCTGGCTATGTGCCTATTGTTCTTTTGTGTTGTAACGACCTGAGTAATGGGCTGTGTGATGACATCCTGAGCTCTATTGCAGTGATATCCTGAATCCTGTGCTGCAACCTCCTGGGGGGTTGGCTGCATTGTAACATCCTGAGCCTTTGTGTTGTAATCTCCTGAGTTCTGTGATGTAATGTCCTGAGCAGATGGCTGTGTTGTAACATCCCGGGCTTTGGTTTGGCTCCAAGTTTATGGTGTGCCCATGTGTTCATGGTGTGTGTCAGTTTGCTTTGTGTGGGAGTCAGAGGGGGGTGCAGCAGTTGGTGATGCTGCCGTGGTTTGGCTTCTGGATGGTGGTTGCATTTTGTCTATGGGATGAGTTTGGGTTTGAGTCTAGTGAGGGTGATTGGTGGTTGCATACTGTGTTGTTCTGGGTCCAGTGTCAGTTTTCGTGGCTGGGATTCATTTGTTGACTAAGGCTAGTTTCCAGATGTCTGGTAGGTGGGAGGTATCGTCACATTTATTCATGTTGTGGGAGTGTTTCTCTATTTTAATGTCTTCCATAATTATTGTCTTGTTGAAGTGTTCTGTTTTGGAGATTAATTTGGTTCTTTCAAAATCAATTTCATGTCCTGTTGCTTTAAGGTGCTGAAGGTGATAAAATACCATGCAAAATATGGGCTGCAACATAAGTAGCCAACATCTTAAGAAACCCAAAGACAAAATCCAGCTAGAAAAACAAGGAGTCTACAAACACAGTAAGAAAAAAAGAAAGAAACTTCTTCCCTTTTCCAGCACCTTAAAGCTACAGGACATGAAATTAATTTTGAAGCAACCAAATTAATCTCCAAAACTGAACACTTCAACAAGAGAATAATTATGGAAGCCATCGAAATAGAGAAACATCCCCACAACATGAATAAACGTGATGATACCTGCCACCTACAAGGCATCTAGAAACCGGCCCTAGTCAACAAACGAGCCCCACCCAGGCCGTTACAACACAAAACAACAAAAGACACACAGCCAGCAACAATCAGCACCAACCTACCAATCATGATACAACCACACAGCCAATCAATCCACTTACTGAAACATTGTGTGTGTGTGTGTGTGTGTGTGTGTGTATTTGTGTTACAACCCTTGGTATGGCCAAATATGGGAGGGAACTCACTACTCCCCCTTTCTGCCTATCGGTTCACTGCAGGAGACCATCCAGGCAGAAAACCATATTTTTAATGTTGCCTTTTTATATTTGTGTTGTATCAGCACAAATACAACACACACACACACACACACACACACACACACGTATTGGTATATAGACCAAGGTACCTGTCCTTCACCCCCTTATACAAGCAACAATCAAAGAAGTTGTGAGCAATATCTTCTACCTCTTCCACTCTACAAATGCAGAGATATTCATTGTAGGGTATGAAATGGAATCTCCCATATCTGACCATTGTTTCAAGCTGTTCAAATCTCGCTCACATAAATATCTCCCTAAGATGTTTTGGCAGTTGTAATTTCAGAAAGTGTCTGCTTGAAAAATAGATTTGTAGTTGCTCAGCCATTTCATCTAACCCACCTTACTAAGGATAGCTATATCATTTTGTGCTTCTATATCCTTAATTCTTTGGGTAGCTCTTTTCTTGAATTGTTCAACTGTTACGCAAGAGACATGAAGGCTACAGCTTCTTACAAAATTTGATAGTTTGGTGATCCAGGAGATTTGTGATTGTAATTGTAATAGTAGACATAATTTGGGGAGGCTATCAGTCTCATTTCATTGACTTTGCAACAATAGTTACATGCTCTAACTTTGGATAGTGCATGAATTGTATGAATTCCCAATTCATCTCTAATGCTGCAGCAGATGTTCTTGAATCTACACCCAAAATACATATCAAGTGCTAGGACTGTTTTTGTTTGATGACTGTGGTTGAGTTAAAGAATATAGACAATAAATCCTTTCAAGGTTTGTAAAACATGAAAGATTATAAAAACCTATAAAAATAAATTACAATTTTATAAAAATAAATATAAAAATAAATTACATTACTAATTGTAACTATGATTACAGAATCTTCATAGCACCACAATGAAGCAGAAGAAATAAAATAAAATACTCGATCGGACAATTCAGCAATTTAAAAAAGACAAATTATGTCTAGCAGATTTGTAAAAAAATCATGGAGATAATGGGGAAACAAATTTATATTGAGATAAGTATAAAAGAGTATAACGGCTGAATGTAGCAGAAGGATTTAAAATGTTAAAGTTATAATAAAAAGGGCCTCCATATTTTTTAAAAAAAGTTTCTAGTACAGAAATCTCAATAATTTCCTTGGATTGGTTTTAAAAGAAATTGAATTTTGAGTATGTTTTTCAATTTCAGAAATGTCTCATAATTAGCAGGTTCAGTAAACATATAAGAAAAACCCATTAGGAATTAATACCAAATGAGCTATATAACATATTGGTCTTGGACCAAATAAATATATAGAATACAGTGTTTTAAAATAATGTGGATGTCATCTAGAAATAAATCATGTCTAATCTTACTAAATTATCAATATGCAGGTGTGTGAAAGACAGAAGAAATATTTTATGCATAAATTTAGCTTATTGAACTGTTTTGTGATCCTAATGAATTCCTAATTTTATAGGGTTTCATCTTTTTTATATATTTACATAACTTTACACATGGATATATTAATGGTATACTTTACATTAACTTGGTCTTAAACCGTTAAAAAGTTAACAGCTAAATTTATATTTACAAAAGCTTCACAGTTTCACCAAGATTGGACAAGTAAATTCTTGGAAGAATGAATTTTTTAAAGAAATCTAGAAGAAAGATATAGTGAGACATTTACAATTCGTCTTTTGGGGGATTTTACCTTCCATAAATGTTGATTCAAAAGTTTCCTCTTGACTTTCCCCCATGCTCTGTATTTCATTATAGATGAATAGAAGTCATGCAAAGCATGTGCCACCACATAGATAGCATTGTAGACACAGTAGCTGTGGCCACTCATTTCCATATCAAAGACAGATGTAGGAAGACCTTCCAGTTTCTCCTTTCCAGTACAAGTGGCCCCATTTGCCTTTTGTATTGCAGAGATGTGGAAGGAACACCCAAAGGCATTTTCCCAGAAGGTCTTGATAAAACTGCCTTCCTTTTCCAAGATAGGATTTCTTGTGAGAGTAAATTGCTTGAATCCCAGTACCTTCTCTGAATGAACTGCAAAAGATAAAGCCCCATGAAGGAAAACCATGTCCTTATTTTTGTGAAAGGGATGTGAAGTGAAATCCATCTGGATTGTCATAATCCAGACTTTCCCTTTTATCCATAGTGGGAAATCATTATCTTTCAACTTACTGGAAAGAAACCTTAGAGTCATCATGTTACCACTTTCACCATGAACTACCACCACAGTGACATCACTTTTCAAAACAAATTTATACATGTTTAGTCCTATTTCAATCAACTTTTTCAGATTATCTGAATGAACAGATTTGGGAAATCTTGCAATGAAGTCAAAGCAGATGCCACTCTGGGTAGCCATGGGAAGCACCCTGCGCAGAAACATTTCACCACTCTCGTTGTCTACTAACAACATCCCCACCCAGGTCCACGTGAAATATAGCAATAACTGAGAAATTCCCCTGTACTGAATGTCCATATTTGGCAACATCTGTTGATAAAAAGAAGCTTGTTCTTTTGTGCTAATTTCTGGAGCAGCACCATACAATATCTAGAAACAAAGAGATAAACAATAAAAAAATCACTGTAAAAAATCACTTTAAAGTGAAATCACTGTAAAGTGCAATCATATTCTTTCCCTATTTTGTCCACTAAATTAGAAACTGAAACTAGATTCCATGTATATTTCACATTCATATTCAAGCTGAGCTAGTGCAGCAGGAATGTTCAGCTTTAGTCATAACTTAAGAAAATAAATTAAATCAGCAGATCTCCATTTGTTCATGGAGATTGTCATCCCATCACTTCCAAGGCTGAGCTGCATCACCAAAATTGGTCAGTGGTTCAGAGTTGCATTAGAACACCAGTTCATAATTCAGAGATGAATCATATCATGTTATGTCACCATAGAAAAACTTATAGAATAAACTCCATGTCTGCAATTTCCATTATCTTATCCCAAGACACAATATTTAGTCAGAAGAGCACAAACTATATCATTGAAATCTGTAATTCAATTTGTACACTTCAAATTAAATATTATTAATTAAGATAAATATTAATTTACAATATATTTTTAATTGGTAAAAAAATCCTCTAGTTCTTTTAAATACTACTGATGCAATATTTCCAGAGAATTTCATCCTATTTTCAAGGAGAAAATTAGCAGGCCAGAAAGAAACTGAAACAAAATCAATACTAAGTCCTTAAAAAATCGTGAATACTAGATTGGGTGAACCTTGTACTCACTCTGGAGAATATTGATTTTGCTGAAAAATACAGCAAAATACAATTTTATTATAGTTGCAATCATATTTAAGTAAAGTTTGGAAAGCATAATCTTCAAGTTTTTCCTGTTTAGAATTCTGATCATGCTCTACCATGTTTTTAGTAGCACTTTCTCTAAAATAACCAATGAAATATTATTTCTGGGCAATCTATAATATCCTGATTAATGGCCCAGTCCCTTGAAACATCAAAAAGCTGAAGAATTAAGGTGCTGTGGTATAAGCAAAACACTCCAAAATTCACTCATAGTGTCTAGCAGCCTGAAATTCATAAAATGCATCCCTTTTATTACAACCACAATATTTTTTTCCTTGACTATTTTTACAGAAATATATTATATGGATTTTTATCTCCTGCCTCTTAATTCTATGGAAGGAACATACCTGTGGCAGCTTGTACAGGGAAAGGATATTAGCCATGTATAGATAGATGTCAGATGAAGGTCCTCCAATGACTGCTATTGGTCTGTTTTGAGGATCACAGTTGTAGTTAGGTATGAATTGGCCCTTTGTAAAGAAGAGCTCCAATGAGGCTCGGTATGTCCAAGTTGGATCAAAGTAGGAATTATAGATATGGAACCCCAAGGTATGGTTTGGTAAAATAGAGGGATCTCTATTGATTTTCATGATGGCAAACTCTAAAGCGAGGATGTGCTGATATATTGGAGTTATGACCCTAAAATAAGCATTATATATTATATTGTCAAAAAGCATACTTGCATTTTATTGGTCAACTAAGTTTAATGTTCATAACATCTGTCTGTCTGTCTATCGTTTATCTATCTATCTATCTATCTATCTATCTATCTATCTATCTATCTATCTATCTATCTATCTATCTATCTATCCTCTATCAATTGGCATTTAACTATCATCCATCCATCCATCCATCAATCCATCATCTAAATAGTTTATTTATAAACTATTGTCAATCTATATATTTTCCTATATACGAAGACTGTCTCACTCTCCCTGTCTCCCTCTTTCCACTCCATATCCTTTTCTTCTTTCTCTTTTCTCTTTTCCTGTCTTTGTGTAAAAACATCTTACACAATAGTGTGAAAAAGCTCCTCAGATGGATGTTTCCTGAAGTCTATCATTCTACAGTAGATGTAGATCTGAGAGAAAATGCCCACAATTATGAAATCTCCTGACTGATATTGCTTGTGAAGAAAAGGCAGAGGGTCGTTAGTCCTACATCTGGCATTGGGAATCATGGACATCCTTTCAGGCAAAAGCACCAAGACTAAGGCTGCAAATATCACCATAATGTGTAAAAGTGTCTGATCTTAAGCCAGTTGAAGTTTCCCCAAGCTCTATCTCATTAAGAGTATTTCTACTTGCACTTGTCTCCACAACAACCTCTTGTCCACTAGGAGATGAAGTTGAAGCAATGATGTGGGAATTGATAATGACAATTAAAAGATCAACAATTCAGAATTCAAAGGCTAGGAAACCATGGCATGTAACAACTGTACAGCAAGAAATAAAGAACTTTTCCACATGTATATGGAGACAGGGGAAAAAGTTATTCTTGTTTTTAAAGCCATGTGGCCTTACATTAATTTACAAATTGCTTATTATTATTATTTATTTTATTATTTTATTAGATTTCTAGACCGCCCCCTCTCCCTGGAGGGACTCGGGGCGGTGTACAGGTATAAATTTAAAAAACCCATCCAAACAATAATATATATCGTTAAAATTAGATTAAAAAACTTATAGCTTATTTATTTGATTGATATTCTACCATAGCTTATAGCTTATTTGTTTGATTGATATTCTACCATAGTCTCACAGCTGTTGTGGATACATGAAATGTTAAAAGGAAATATGCAATATGTTAAATTAAATTACAATAAAATAAAATGCACTCTACATAACAAAAATAAGAAAAATATCTGCCACATGTCAGATAATCATAAAATAATTGTTTAAAAAATGATACTGTAAACCAATGAATTTTTTAAATAACTTTCTATAATTCATCAAGAACTTCAGGGGATGTTTATACCTCATTGGCATTTGATACCAGTCAGATTTGGAAATATGTCTATCTGTCTTTCTATAATCTATCCATCCATCTATCCATCCATCCATCTATCTATCTATCTATCTATCTATCTATCTATCTATCTATCTAGTTGCTATCTATCTATCTATCTATCTATCTATCTATCTATCTATCTATCTATCTATCATCTATCTATCTATCTATCTATCTATCTATCTATCTATCTATCTATCATCTGTCTACCTATCATCTATCTATATCTTCTATCTATCTATCTATCTATCTATCTATCTATCATCTATCTATCATCATCATCACCTTTCATCCATTATATTCTTCCAAATGTCGGAAGGTTTCTCAAAAATATGTTTTCTTTCAGGTGGTGCTAAGCCATAGAAAGATTTACATTTTAAAATCAGTGCTTTAGTTGTCACCACAACTCAATCCATAATCAATATATGTGCTTTCAAATTGCTATTATACCATCATAACATTAGAATTCCATTATCTCAAATACTACAGCATTTTGGATTGGGTGTAACTTTACAGGAGGCATTAAATGTTGTCCCATGTCAAATCCATAGATTTGCGTGCATAGCCAGCTCTACTTGCATCAAATAAAGAAAGAACGGGTGCACCAGCCAGAAATGGAGTCCTTTAGTCATGGCTTTCACCTACATTTTCAATAGCAACTGTGAGTCTATAATGAATTTCCAAATGACAAACCTTTTTTTCCTTACCATCCAGAGACACTACTGGCATTGATAAGAACCTCAACATAGAAATATCAAATCTTTCTTCCTTAGAGGCATCATATATCTATCTAAATGATAGAACATTGATAGCTTCTCCTTTAAAGCTGATGACTTGGTATAAAATTGGGTATTATCAGCAACCCAAATATCCAATATATCCTGGTGATTCATATAATTGAAAAAAAAATGGGGGAAATGATCAATTCCTCTAATAAACCAGGAACTACCAAGAAGTCCTTTTAAAATACTCTCAAACAACAACAGACTAGAATTATTTACTTAGGAGCAAAATACCATTTCCCCCAAAAATGGTCAAAGAAGAGACTTTTTTTTTTAAATAAAAGGGAGAATTGGGCATTAATTCAATGCAGGTCCTGATAAAGGTCCTTCAGTAGAGTGACCAATGATCTCAGGATAATATATAGGCTATTAATTGACTGAAAAGGATCTAGACAATCAATGTCTGTATAGGTGCTACAATTGTCTCAACAGCTTTTCCACAAAAAAGAAAATGTCCACATCCTTTTAGGGTACAACAAATGATTTCTTCTTAATGTCATTTATCTTGCTTAAATTTGCTTCATTAATCATTCTTTGTAGTATCTTAATGTAAAAGTTTTAGGTCCTCTTCTTGGATTTTAAATACATGCCATTTTAACTTAATTACATTCACAAGGAAATTGAATATCTGCACAGGTGTTTTTCTATATTAATACAAGTTGGAATCCAGTGGAAAATATCAGTTCTTTAAGATATAATCTCAACCCACTTTGAGTACATATCATCATTTAGATGATATGTATATAGATCATAAAGATGATCCACACTCTGTCAAAGACCTAAGAGTACTCATTTCGAAAGACCTAAGCCCCAGAGCTCACTGTAACAACATTAAAAAGGCATTCAGAGTTGTCAACCTTATTTTACAAAGTTTTCTCTCTGGTAACGCTATGCTGCTAACTAGGGCATACAAAACCTTTGCCAGACCTATACTTGAATACTGCTCACCTGCCTGGAACCCACACTGCATTTCAGACATTAATACATTACAGAAGGTCCAGAGGTATTTTACAAGAAGGGTAATCAACTCCTATGCTTGTAATAAATTCCTTATACCACCAGGCTTGTAATTTAGGTCTGGGTAGCCTTGAACTACAGTGTTCATCTTCGTTTCAATCTAAGCTTAGTACACAAGATGATATACCATAAGGTTCTAAATGTTAATGACTACTTTTGTTTGAACTGCAGTAACACAAGGGCTATCAATAGATACAAACTAAATGTAATTTTGATTGCAGGAAAAATGACTTCAGCAATAGTGTAGTAAATGCCTGGAACACGCTACCTAATCCTATTGTTACCCCCATACTTTTTATCTTAAACTGTCTACCATGGACCTTACACATTTCTTAAGAGATCCTTAAGAGGGCATGCATAATAATACTAGTGTGCCTACCATACCTGTCCTACTGTCCCCATTTATATGTACTCATTTTATGGCTATGTTTTGCTTATTTATATCCATTTATTTGTGTCATTTTTCATGTGCCCATGTCTATGTCTATACTGGTACTGGTTTCCTTGTACCTGTTGACAAAAATAAATAAATAAATAAATAAATAAATAAATAAATAGTAAATAAAAAGTAAATAAATAAATAAATAAAAAGTAAATAATAATAAATAAATAAATAAATAAATAAATAATAAGCCCTGACCTTGAAAGAAGTAAATATATGGATTATTCCATTTTTGTAATATCTCAATTCAGAAAACTCCAAAGGATTTTTATGAAAACACATGACCATCAACAATTATTTTGAAATTCAATCCAGCTTTTTTCATCTTTTTTTATACAATATTTGAAAAGTTTGATTAAGAGATTAATTTCTCTTACTACCTAAGGAAATGTTCTTTCTTCACGTTTCCTCGGGAATATCTGTTGTTAAGGATGAATGTGAAAAAAAACTTTTAAAGATCAAGCAACACTGGAAACCTAAAGAATATCAGAAGAGACATTAGAAATTACTGCAAGACAAAAAGGAAGAAGACAAACCCTAGAAACATAACATCTCAGGAAGGAATTTAATAAATGGTTCCAATAAGCTGTTAGAAGAGATAAGAAGCAATATTACAATGATATCTGTTAAGACATCCATGACAGAAAGAGGAATGGAACCTTTGCAAAGATTTTCAAATGTAAAAGGAGATTGCAACCTAAAATGCCTGTGCTAAATAACACAAATGAACAAATGAACAGATAATACATAGATTCAAGGAAGAATAAAATAAAAAGTTGGAAAGAAGAAATTCTCTGCTGTAGATATGACAGACTCCAAGATCCCTTGAAAGAAATTAATCACTTACAAAACTTCTAGTAATAGAAGAGAAATTTATAGCAGTATTCTGGTCATTACAAATTGAAGACGATAGAAGAATTAACAAATATCACAAACAATATAAGAAGAACCTGTAAGCTTATAACCAAAAAATGCCAGGAAACCTGGAGAATAACACAAAAGGCAACAGTTTGGAGATTAAAGAAAGGAGGCTTAATAGAGTGTATATAAAATATATTTATTTCAATTTGCCTAGAAAATAATCTCTAGGATTATTCAATGCTGATTGGCATCCAAGGTATAAAGGGAGATTCCAGTTATTCCAGATGGTTTTGGAAAATGGTGAGGAAATATTGACATATCATAGATAAAAAAGAAACTCCAAAAATACCCTTCCCCCCAAAAAGTCAGTATGTGATTCATTGATTATTCAAAGAGTTTTAATTGTGGTGACCATTTTAAGGTATGGAATGTGTTTATGCGACTATGCATCCCCCCAAAATTTATACTTTATACTCGTGCAAAAATTAAATATGCAAGGAAACCATAGTCTAGACAAGACATAGAAGTCCTAGTCCAGGTCATTGAAGGAGTAAGACAAGATTACTTGCTGAATATAGTTTGAGGGAAGATGAATTGCAAGAAAATAATTGAAGAAGAAAATTAGAAGCTTGTATTACTTAAGAAGAATACTGAACTAAATTTACAGAATGTAAACATAATCCAAAAAGATTGTGTCAAGGTTCCTATGGATGAACCCAACCAAAGCAAGAATGATCAAGACAATCTAGTGTCTCTATGCAAAACTTTATTGAGTCCATCATTTGGCCATGTTTAATGACAAAACCAGGTCTAGATGTTTCCCTATAGTTAAAGTTCAAATCCTACCACTACCACCCCCAATTATCTCAGGTCCCATCGTCCAATATGGTCTCCGGATATTGGTGTGAGGAAGTCTTTTCAGTTTCTGTAAACACCTGTTGGAGTGTTCTTTGTTCTCATGCTGACATCTTGATGCCTGGGACATATTATATCTCCCTCTCCCTCCCTACATTAGCTCGGTCCAATACATTGTCCAATAAGCATTGTTATTTAAACACAATTAAGGGTAACCTAAGCCAAGATATGGAAAAATGGAGAGGGAACATGAAATATACTTACAATGGGAAATTACTGAGATTATAAAGACAGAATCACAAATGTGGGGTGCATAAGGATGTATAATTATATAAATATACTGATGAGAATAGCTGGAAATTGTAACCAGGGCTGCATCTCGGCCAAAAATGGGCTGGGGGTGATGGTTTTAAAAATACAATTATTATATATGTATACTTTTTTTCCCTCTCTTTTTTTAAAAAAGAGGAAGATATATACAAAAATGAAATATGTATGTTGAGAAGGAATTATAAACACCATCAACACAAAATGGAGTTCACTCAGATGCTGAAATAAACCAGGTAAATGAGATGAAGAGTGTGAAGTAGAGGAGAGAGGTCAGAGAATAAGAGAGGGACAGGAGAGTGGGCAGGGGGGAAGTGAAGGAGAGAAAGAAGGAATGGAAAGGGGAGAGAGGAGAAGGAGAGAGAAAGGGGAAGTAGAGAAAGAAGGATGACAGAGGGAAGAAAGGAGGTAGTGAGGAGGGGGAGGATAGAGGGAGAAGAAAGAGATGAATAATGTACAAATATGTTGTATGGAGAGCAGAAGAACCAATAATTGTTTTTGGGAGTTGATGGTAAGACGAATTGATGTAAACACTGAATAATAATAATAATAATAATAATAATAATAATAATAATAATAATAATAATAATAATAATAATAACAACAACAACTTTTATTTCTAGACCGCACCCTTTCCTAGGCAGGTCACTACTCCCTCTTTCTGGTGGATGAGCCAAAGGACAGAAAGAGGGAGTAGTGACCTTCCTCCCATATTTAAACATACCAGGGGTTGTAACACAAATACATACATATACATATACATATACGTCTGTGTGTGTGTGTGTGTGTGTGTGTGTTGTATTTGTACTTATAAATAAATAAAGGGAGACTAGTATAGATCTAGTTCAAGCTAATTAGCTCTCATCAGCTAGCCATACCCTTACTGGAATTTGAACCAGGGCTGTATTACATATTAGGCAGTTGTATGAGCCACTAAGCCACATGCTCTCCTCCTTATCAGCTGAGCCAGGGAAATAGGTATGTATTTGTGTTACAACCCCTGGTATGCCCAAATATGGGAGGGAGCTCACTACTCCCTCTTTCTGTCATTCAGCTCATTACAGAAGACCATCCAGGCAGAAAACCATATTTTTATTTTTAATGTTGACTTTATATATTTGTGTTGTATTTGTGCTGATAAATAAATAAAGGAAGACTAGTATAGATCTATTTCAAGCTATTTAGCTCTCATCAGCTAGCCATATCCTTACTGGGATTCAAACCAGGGCTTTATTACATATTAGGCAATTGTATTTGGGCATACCAGGGTTTGTAACACAAATGTATATCTATTTCCCTGGCTCAGCTGATAAAGAGGAGAGCCTGTGGCTAAGTGGCTAATACAACTGCCTAATATGTAATACAGCCTTGGTTCAAATCCCAGTAAGGGTATGAGGTTTCCTCGTTTGCATTCCTTGTGAAGAAAAGGAAGAGGGTCACTAATGCTGCATTTATAATTGCGAATCTTATACAAAACCTGACCAAAATTCATCAGAAACATGGCTTTTAGCACCAGCAACAGCACCTTGAATGTAGCAATTTCTCTTTGAGATTCATCTCTAACAGTCTTGGCTATGTGCTACTAGTTACTAGTGACAAATATTCAAGATCAGAAACCAAACTGTAAATATCTCCAGGTTGCAATAGTTTAGGGAATGTTGCTTTCTTCTTTCTCTGGCCATGTTTCATGTCTGGTTTACCTCATCCCTTGAATGGTCGGGTTAATTATTTAATATTCCTCATGAGTTGTATGACCAGCTGTGGAATTGATCTGTAACTGTGGTCAACCTTCTGTGACAAAGAACTCATAGGTTGGTGCAATAGAGATAAAAACATTCCCCACTGAAGTAACATCAGAATGATTGGTGGAAAGTCAATCCTGCCCTTATTTTGGAGTTCTATTCTGGAAGCCTCTTGATTTTTTCCAAATGAACATGTTAATATTGGCAGTGTGTTTCACAGAGCTAGAGGATGGGTGTCTCATTAAATGGAAAACATAATGCTTTCTTTTTCCTTTGACCAATTAATTTGCAGAGGTTACAAACAACTTAGGAGTGCCATTTTCCCTTGCTTGCCTGCTATTATTTCTAAGTTATTTTCTCTTTACATTTAATAATGGGAGGGAATAAAGTGTTGAGTTACAGAAAAATGAGCCATATGATCCTTAATATATAGATGTATTTTATTTCAGCTTTGTTTTTCTATCAGACACATATTGTGCACAGTGTATCACTCCCTTTTTGAAAGGTTGATTTGGATCTTTCTGTTGTCAGAATAATTCCTTCTACTGATTAAAATGCATGCAAAAACAATAAGTTTTCCCACTCTTTTTTTCTTTCTTCTATTCTACTCTTTTCCATCATCATAGGACAAACATGAAAATGGTTTCATCATTAAGGGGACCGATCTCTCTTTCTCTCTGGACAGAGAATAGGGAAGTGCACCTTCCCCCATTGGAAATCAAGATGAGCAGATTTATAGATATTTACTTTGGTCTTTAAATAAGCCAGATAATAGGCCTATGCATTTAAGACATTTCTTTAAGATGCTGTTATTTGAAATACATTATGTAAATAAATTTTTAAAACTCTCAGTGAACCTATATTATGTACATATAACAAACAATGGTTTTTTTAAAAGTAAAATTTCAACTAAAAAAGCGAGATATAAATTTTGAAGGAGAATTAATATTTATTTGTTTTAATTTCCCTGCCCTTTTATTATTTTTATATAAATAAATAATTCAAGGCAGCAAACATGTCTAATATTACTTGCTTCTCAATTTTTCTCCAAAACAGGGGCAAGTCTGAGGTGGAAGTAAATCTCACACTCTCCTAGTTTCTAATTAATGCCTTAATCCCAAAACCAATCTGGCTCCACACTTCCTCATATCAGATGCAAAATAGGCAGCATTGATACAAATTTATGCTATTGTGCCCTTTTTTCTTTTCTTTTGAGCTGATCCTTTTTATTCAAATCAGGCTTCAGCACAATGATGTACAGCTTGGGAGAAAAGATACAAAGCAGTAATCCAGCACTGGAGGCAGTAATGAAGAAGATCTCCACAGCAACCATATATTTTCCTTTTGAACTCAGGTATGCTGGAATAAAAGACAACCAAACACTACAGAAGACCAACATACTGAAGGTGATAAATTTGGCTTCATTGAAAGCATCAGGCAACTTCCTTGCTAGGAAGGCCAGTGTGAAACTAATAATGGCAAGGAAGCCCATATAACCCAAGACACCATAAAACATGAAGGCAGATCCTTTGTTGCACTCCAGAATGATTTCTTCTGCTATTGACTTCATGTCAGCATCTGGGAATGGGGGAGAGATGATCAGCCATATAACACAAATATTAATTTGAATAAAGGAGCAGCAGGATACTATAAAGGGGGCAAGTCTTTTCCCCACCCACTTGGTCATCTTGGACCCTGGCTTGGTAGCCATGAAAGCTAGAACCACAATGATCGTTTTGGCCAAAACACAAGAAATGGCCACTGAGAAGATGATGCCAAAGGCAGTTTGATGAAGGAGACATGTCACCTTGTGAGGTTTCCCAATGAATAGCAACGTACAAAGAAATGATAATAGGAGAGCAACAAGGAGTACATATGTGAGGTTTCGGTTGTTAGCTCTGACAATGGGAGTGTCCTGATGCTTAATAAAGATCCAAAGGACTCCAACTGTGACTAAAGAGAAGAAAAGAGAAGAACTAGCGATAACTATTCCCAAGGTTTCTTTGTAGTTCAAGAATGTTGAAAATTTGGGGAGACACAAAACCTGCTTCTCATTGGGATAGTGATCTTCTGGACATTGAAAACATTCATCCATGTCTATGAAACAAAATGTAGATGTTGAAGTTGCATTGAAAGAATTAAAACCAACTGTACAAGTGTTCAAAGTGAGCACTGCCAATTTATTTCTGAAAAATATATGGCATATATTAAGTTAATTGACATCTACTTCTATTTGCATAAATACAATTCTTGCTATTAATAATGTACATGGTTGCCATTCAATTACCTATCCCTATTTTATACTCCAATCTGCCAAGTGAAAGATTTGGCAGAAAACAGAAATTTTCCCATGATACAAATGACAACCGGATTCATTCAGTGAGATAGATATATACAATATCTCTTACCCTCTTTGTTAGAAATCTTCCCTTCGGGACATCGGAGACAGTCATAGCAACAAAATAGTTTCCATTCTATCTTAATCTTACTGTAGCCTGAATAGCACTTCCCATTGCACAGTGAAAGTGGTTGGGTCTGTCCATAAATTTAAAAAAAATGAAAAATAGGAAAGCTTTATGTTTGAAAAATTGGCATCTCTGAAGTGTCTTTCAGTATTTTCAGAAGTATCTTTCCATTGTATTTTTCTTTTTATATGATAATGTGAGACAGCAAAGTCTGGTTTTGCGTTGAAATGATTTGAACAACGTTTTGCCTCCGTGCAAATATATAGACCACAATACTTAATTTCTTGTCAAAACAAATATCATTTTACAGAGCCATTATTATATACAAGTGTTCCTTGTCTTTCTTTGTTTTTGAACAACTCTAAGGCTTTTAGAAAATGGGAATGTTTTTGCATAGAAGTTACATGCTAAGTGTGAACTTCCTTTGTTGCCTACACTTTTCTTTCCACCTACCCTAGATACCTTATTTGGATCATCAATGAATGACTTTCTAAGCCTATCAGCTAGGATAGATACACATAGTGTCACAGGTGGAAATCAGCACCTCACTGTGCTTTGGATGCTTTGTAAAGGCTCTCTGTAGCCTTTAACCATCTCAGCAGAGACTGAAATCCACACTCTTTAGGTCGATGGAGGACTTTGAATAGTATGAAAGCAGACTTATGGAAATCTACAAAAAACTACTACTGGATGGAACCAATGGAGGAGCTGGCATCTAGTTCTGACAAATTTTGATAAGTACGGAAATCATTGAGTAGACTGCACATGGGTATAACTATATCCAGAAATAGTCTGAACAACAAATGGGGATATCCAGTTGCTTCTACTCTTTGTGGTTGTGGTGACATTCAGAAAACAAAACATTTGCAAGTCGAACGGAAGTTCTCCAGCTGAACAGACATGGGGGAGGGATGAGCTCTCAAGAGCCTCACATGAACCCTGTCTGACAAACCTATTCCAAGATCCTTTTTGGATCATAACCCCCCTGGAGGAGGGGTGAAGAAAGGGCATCATCTTATGAGACCCAGCGGGAGGCAACAGGCCCCTCACAGGTCAAAGATTTGCCCTCTGAATCAGAGTAGGGGTGGCAGCATGGCAACATGGCTACACAAGAAGCTGGTTTCCAGCCAAAGCAACTGAACAGGAGTGTGAGGTCGAGATGAAAGACCAGTGAGAAGATTCATTTAACCCACAGTCATAAATCAAAACTTGGAAAAGGCAAATAATCTTGAGAGTACAAATAATATCAATAGACAGATCTGGATTTTGGCAAAAGGAAAGAAAGAAAGGGAAAATGGAGGGTTGAAACTCTAGCCCCCTAAAAAGCCATCTGTTTGAAACAATTCGGACAGAAAGGGAGAAAGCAGAGAAGTGACAAACGCACTCAAATATAAACTCTAAATTTGGTTTTGGACTTGAAATAGAAATAAAACATTCCGTGGTGATTTATTTCATCCGAATTTCTTTTAACTAATATATCTTAAGCAACTCAAATTAATGAGAGATAGAATGCAACAAGGGAAAAAATTAGAAAAAAAGCACTATTTTCTCACTAATAGCTGATAATTTAATCTTTCCTGTGTGGGAAGTTTTAGTTAACCAACTGCTTTAAATGAGAACTTGGAAAAGCAGAAGGCGAAGAGAAAAAAACCTGAATTTGGTTGTATGCAAGTTTGTTCCAATTAATATATTTTTAGCAACTATAACCAATGAGACGTGGAAGGTAGCAAGGGAAAAATAATAACAAAATCAAGAACTGGTAAAATACTAAGGTTTTTTTTCTTTTTTTTTCTACAAAAGAAAGATGGCTCCAGCTTCTCTTTCATTTTCACATTAGATGAATTAGCTAAATTTAAGGTGGACCAGAACTTTGAAATAAGATCTGTATAACTAACTGCAATTTTGGAACTGGACATTAAGAAAGAACAAAAAAACAAGATGGCTCCCGTCACTCTCCTCCACAGCAACTGAATTAGATAAATTTAAGGTGGACCAGAACTCTGAAATAAGAACTGTATAATTAACTGTAACTTTGGAAGGGGACATTATGGAAAGGAGAGAATTTGAAGAACTATGTGAAATTGTAAAAAAAATGTGCATAAATCATTAAAATTATTAATAGCAAGCCTAAATAGAATTCTGAACTCAGAAAAGCAGTATTTAAAGAAGAAGGGAAGGAAGAAGGGGGGAGAGATAATGAAGGGGTACAAACAATGGGAAATAAAAAGCAAAGAAAAACCTCCATTGGGTCTGGCAGTGGTATTGGGAAAATTGAAAAGGGGAGATGTGTCCCAACAAAAGGAATTAAAAAGCAGACAAAAATGTTTCAGAGGTTGACAGTGGCATAAAGAAAATTTAAGAAAAAAATTGAAGGAGGTTATGCCCCAACAAAGGGAAATATAAAAGATCTCTTTGTTATTGGCTTGAGGATAATTGAAGAGGGTGGATGTGTTAAAATAAAGAAAAGGGAGAAGGCAGGAATAGAGAAGTGGGACAAAAGACTTACTAGGAAAAAATCAGACAACTAGAAATTGTTATATGGGAAAATTTAAAGCTACGGTAAAAGGTTTATTCCTAAATATGACAATAAAACTGAATTGTTAACTGATTTAATATGATAATGGAAAGATAATTAAATAAAGGTTAAAATATATGGAATATGGACAAATACGAAACTGATATGGGGAGATAGTAAAGCAGAGGTTTGTAATTCACTTTTATACATGATAATTAAACTGAGTTGCTAATTGATTGAATATGACAGTAAAAGGACAATTAAGCATAGGTTAAAATATACGAAACATGGACATATATAGAACTTCTAAGATGATGAACAAAGTGAGATGTGTATTGCTTGTTATTCAATGTAGTAGATTAAGGGAATTGTAATGAACATTGAACAGTAAGGATTGCCATTTATAGACAATTAAGGGTAACCTAAACCAAGATATGGACAAATGGGGAGGTAACATGAAATATACTTACAATGGGAAACTATTGAGATTTAAACACAAAATCACAAAGTGTGGACATGTAAGGATGCATAATTATATAAATATAATGATGAGAATAGCTGGGAATTGTAACCAGGTCTACATCTCAGACAAAATTATGCTGGGGGGGGGGTGTTTTAAAAGCACAATGACTAAATATGTGTACTTTTTTCTGAAGGTAATTGTGGTGAAATAGTGTGGTTCTAAAGTGAGCTTTAGAAGTAGTAAAATCTGGAGTGAGCTCAATGTGAGTGGTCCATACCTGGTTAAACCTGCTTGGCCACACAATATCATCTGTATAAATGGTGACCATTTTTTTGTTGGAGTCCTTGAGGTCCATGCTTCCAACTTGGACTTTCTTAAAAGACAAATTTGAAAATGTGATCCAATTGATAATATCAAATCCAGTCTCTAATTCTCCATTTTGATTGAATCCAATTTGTTGCCCAGCACTATTATTAAATGCAATTCTTCCGATAATGTAGTTGAGCTAAATCAGAAAATAGAGATATATCAGGATATAAAACAGCACTCTTTCTCTCCTTTAAAGTATATAGATAAGAAATCCATTCAAGGTATGTAAAACATGAAAGATAATAAAAACCACAATAATAAATTACATTACGGATTGTAATAATGATTAGAGAATCTTCATAGCAGCACAATAAAACAGAAGAAATAAAATAAAATACTAGATCAGAACTAATCAGCAATTTAAAAAAGACTATTTCTACCGGGTTTGTAAAAAAATAATTGAGATAATTGAGAAAGAAGTTTATATTGAGAAGGGTAAAAAAAGAGTATAAGGGGTGAGTGTTGCAGAAATCTTTAAAATGTTAAACTTGTAATGATGAAGACCATTTCACACTCTTTAAAAATGTCTAGTACAGAAATGACAACCATTTCCATGGATTTCCTTTAAAAGATATTGAGTATGTTTGAGTACGTTTTGAGTATGTTTTGAGTACGTTTTTGGAGTCTCGAAATTAGCACGTTCAGTAAACAAATAAGAAAAATGTATAAGGAAAATGCAATACCAAATAAGAAAAATAACATATTGGTCTTGGATCAAATAAATATGTAGAATACAATGTTTTAAAATAAATTATATGCTTGCAATCTAGAAATAAATCATGTTTAGTCTTACTAAATTATCAATATGCAGGTGTTTGAAAGGGAGAAACAACATTTTTATTTATCTTTAGCTTATAGAGGTTTGTGACTGTAATGAATTCCTAATTTTATAGGGTTTCTTCATTTTTATATATTTACATAACATTACATATGGATATATTAATGGTATACTGTATTTTTCATTTTCTTGCTCTTACACTATTAAAAAATAAATAGCAAAATTTATATTTACTAAAACTTCATAGTTTCACCTAGATTGAACAAATGAATTCTTGGAAAAATGATTTTTTTCTTCTTGAAATCTAGAAGAAAGATACAGTGATGCATTTGTATACATTTGGGGACTTTACCTTCCATAAATGCTGATTCAAAAGTTTCCCCTTGATTTTCCCCCATGCTCTGTATTTCATTATAGATGAATAGAAGTTGTGCAAAGCATGTGCCACCACATAGATAGCATTGTAGACACTGTAGCTGTGGCCACTCATTTCCATATCAAAGACAGATGTAGGAAGACCTTCCAGTTTCTCCTTTCCAGTACAAGTGGCCCCATTTGCCTTTTGTATTACAGAGGTGTGGAAGGAACACCCAAAGGCATTTTCCCAGAAGGTCTTGATAAAACTGCCTTCCTTTTCCAAGATAGGATTTCTTGTGAGAGTAAATTGCTTGAATCCCAGTACCTTCTCTGAATGAACTGCAAAAGTTAAAGCCCCATGAAGGAAAACCATGTCCATATTTCTTTCAAAGGGATTTGATGCGAAATCCATCTGGATTGTCATAATCCAAACTTTCCCTTTTTTCCATAGTGGGAAATCATTATCTTTCAACTTACTGGAAAGAAATCTTAGAGTTATCATGTTACCACTTTCACCATGAACTACTACCACAGTGACATCACTTTTCATAACCAATCTGTACATGTTAAGTCCCATTTCGACCATCTTTTTCAGATTATTGTAATGAACAGGTTTGGGGAATCTTGCAACGAAGTCAAAGCAGATGCCACTCAGAGTAGCCATGGGAAGCACCCTGCACAGAAACATTTCACCACTCTCGTTGTCTACTAACAACATCCCCACCCATGTCCAGGTGAAATATAGTAATAACTGAGAAATTCCCCTGTACTGAAAGTCCATATTTGGCAACATCTGTTGGTAAAAAGCACATTGGTCTTTTGTGCTAATTTCAGGAGCAGCACCATACAATATCTAGAAACAGAGAGATAAACAATAAAAAAAATCACAGTAAAAATCACTTTAAAGTGAAATCACTGTAAAGTGCAATCATAATGTTTTCCTATTTTGTCCACTAAATTAGAAACTGAAACCAGATTCCATGTAAATTTCACATTCATATTCAAGCTGAGCTGGTGCAGCAGGAATGTTCAGCTTTAGTCATAACTTAAGAAACTAAGTTAAATCAGCAGATCTCTATCTGTGCATGGAGATTGTCATCCCATCACTTCCATGGCTGAGCTGCATCACCAAAATTGGTCAGTGGCTCACAGTTGCATTAGAACACCAGTTCACAGTTCAGAGATGAATCATATAATGTTATGTCACCATAGAAAAACTTTCAGAATATACTTCATGTCTGCAATTTCCATTATCTTATCCCAAAACACAAGATTTTGTCAGAAGAGCACAAACTATATCATTGAAATCTTTAATTCAATTTGTACACTTAAAATTAAATATTATTAATTAAGATAAATATTAATTTACAATATATTTATTAATTGGTAAAAAAATATCCTGTAGTTCTTTTAAATACTACTGATGCAATATTTCCAGAGAATTTCATCTTATTTTCAAGGAGAAAATTAGCAGGCCAGAAAGAAACTGAAACAAAGTCAATACTAAGTCCTTAAAAAATCATGAATACTAGATTCGGTGAACCTTGTACTCATTCTGGAGAATATTGATTTTGCTGAAAAATACAGCAAAATACAATTTTATTATAGTTGCAATCATATTTAAGTAAAGTTTGAAAAGCATAATCTTCAAGTTTTTCCTGTTTGAAATTCTGATCATGCTCCACCATGTTTTTAGCAACACTTTCTCTAAAATAACCAATGAAATATTTCTTCTGGGCAATGTATAATATCCCCATTAATTTTGCCTGGCCCCTTTAAATATGAAAAAGCTGAAAAAGTAATGTGCTGTGACATAATCAAAGCATGCCAAAATTCACTTGTAGTGTCTAGCAACCTGAATTTCCTATAAGGCATCCCTTTTATTACAATCACAACATTTTTTTTCCTTGAACATTTTTACAGAAAATATATGGATTTTTATCTCCTGCCTCTTAATTCCATGGAAGGAACATACCTGTGGCATCTTGTACAGGGAAAGGATATTAGCCATGTATAGATAGATGTCTGATGAAGGTCCTCCAATGACTGCTATTTGTCTGTTTTGAGGATCACAGTTGTAGTTAGGTATGAATTGGCCCTTTGTAAAGAAGAGTTCCAATGAGGCACGGTATGTCCAAGTTGGATCAAAGTAGGCATTATAGATATGGAAGCCCAAGGTATGGTTTGGTAAAATAGAGGGATCTCTATTGATTTTCATGATGGCAAACTCTAAAGAGAGGATGTGCTGATACATTGGAGTTATGACCCTTAAAATAAGCAATATATATTATATTGTCAAAAAGCATACTTCACAAAATATCATGCATTTTATTGGTCAACTAAGTTTAATGTTCATAACATCTGTCTGTCTGTCTGTCTGTCTATCATCTATCTATCTATCTATCTATCTATCTATCTATCTATCTATCTATCTATCATCTATCTATTCTCTTATCAATCGGCATTTAACTATCATCCATCCATCCATCCATCCATCCATCCATCCATCCATCCATCCATCATCTAAATAGTTTATAAACTATTGTCAATCTATATATTTTCCTATAAATGAAGACTGTCCCTCTCTCCCTCTTTCCACTCTATATCCTTTTCTTCTTTCTCTTTTCTCTTTTCCTATCTTTGTGTAAAAACATCTTACACAATAGTATGAAAAAGCTCCTCAGATGGATGTTTCCTGAAGTCTATCATTCTACGGTAGATGTAGATCTGTGAGAAAACGCCCACAATTATGAAATCTCCTGACTGATATTGCTTGTGAAGAAAAGGCAGAGGGTCGTTAATCCTACATTTAGCACTGGGAATCATGGACATCATTTGAGGCAAAAGCACCAAGAACAAGGCAGCAAGTATCATCATAATGTGTAAAAGTGTCTGATCTTAAGCCAGTTGAAGCTTCCCCAAGCTCTGCCTCATTAAGCGTATTTCTACTTGCACTTGTCTCCACAACAACCTCTTGTCCACTAGGAGATGACATTGAAACAATGATGTGGGAATTGATAATGACAACTGAAAGATCAACAATTCAGAATTCATGTGCTAGGAAACCATGGCATGTAACAACTGTGCAACAAGAAATAGAGAACTTTCCCACATGCATATGAAGACAAAGGGAAAAGTTATTCTTGTTTTTAAAGTCATATGGCCTTACATTAATTTACAAATTGCTTATTTGTTTGTTTGATACTCTACCATAGTCTCACAGCTGTTGTGTATACATGAAATGTTAAAAGGAAATATGCAATATGTTAAACTAAATTACAATAAAATAAAATGCACTCTACATAACAAAAATAAGAAAAATATCTGCCACATGTCAGATAATCATAAAATAATTATTTAAAAAATGATACTGTAAACCAATGAATTTCTTTAATAACCTTCTATAATTCATCAAGAACTTCGGGGGATGTTTATACCTCATTGGCATTTGATACCAGTCAGATTCGGATATATGTCTATCTGTCTTTCTATAATCTATCCATCCATCCATCCATCCATCCATCATCTATCTATCTATCTATCTATCTATCTATCTATCTATCTATCTATCAATCTATCTGCTATCTATCTCTCTATCTCTCTATCTCTCTATCTCTCTATCTCTCTATCATCTATCTATCTATCTATCTATCAATCTATCTGCTATCTATCTCTCTATCTCTCTATCTATCTATCTATCTATCTATCTATCTATCTATCTATCATCACCTTTCATCTATCATATTCTTCCAAATGTCGGAAGGTTTCTCAAAAAGATCTTTTCTTTCAGGTGATGCTAAACCATAGAAAGATTTACATGTTAAAATCAGTGCTTTAGTTGTCACCACAACTCAATCCATAATCAATATATGTGCTTTCAAATTGCTATTATACCATCATAACATTAGAATTTCATTATCTCAAATACTACAGCATTTTGGATTAGGTGTAACTTTACAGGAGGCATTAAATGTTGTCCCATGTCAAATCCATAGATTTGTGTGTATAGCCAGCTCCAATTGCATCAAATAAAGAAAGAACTGGTACACCAGGCAGAAATGGAGTCCTTTAGTCATGGCTTTCACCTACATTTTCAATAGCAACTGTGAGTCTATAATGACAGTTTCCTGACAGTTAGAACAATTAATCAGTGGAACAGCTTGCCTCCAGCAGTTGTGAATGCCCCAACACTAGAATTCTTTAAGAAGATGTTGGATAGCTCTTTGTCTGAAACGGTATAGGGTTTCCTGCCTAGGCAGGGGGTTGGACTAGAAGACCTCCAAGGTCCCTTCCAACTCTACTATTGTATTGTATTATAATGAATTTCCAAATGACAAACTTTTTTTTCCTTACCATCCAGAGACACTACTGGCATTGATGAGAACCTCAACAAAGAAATATCAAATCTTTCTTCCTTACAGGAATCAGTATTCTAAACGATAGAACATTGATAGGGTCTCCTTTAAAGCTGATTAGTTACCTGCGGGATCGCATCCTGCCCCATACATCCCTACGACCAATTCGCTCGCACAGACAGGGACTTCTCCAGCTGCCGTCCACCAAACAGTGTCGGGGGGCGACGCCTAGGAGCAGAGCCTTCTCTGTGACGGGCCCAGCCCTGTGGAATGACCTCCCCCCTGATATCAGGACTACCTCTGACCTCCGCTCCTTCCGTGCAAAGCTCAAGACCCACCTCTTCCAATTAGCTGGCCTGGCTCAACCATAGCTCCTGACGGGTTTTTTAAATTTTGTAATTTAATCACGGGTGTTTTAAATTGTCTATTTTAAATTCTATTTTATATATTTGATACCTCCTCCATGTATATGTATATGTATATGTGTATGTACGTGTATGTGTTTATTTTTATTTGTGTATGTATTCTTCATTTGTATATTGTATGTGTTTTTATTGTACGCCGCCCCGAGTCCTTCGGGAGAGGGTGCGGCTAACAGATAAAAATTTATTATGATGATGATGATGATGATGACTTGGTATAAAATTGGGTATTATCAGCAACACAATTATCCAATATATCCTGGTGGATTCATGTAATTGAAAAAAAATGGGGGAAATGATCAATTCCTCTAATAAACCAGGAACCACCGATGTTCTGTAGGGAGATCGAGGCAGACAGGAAGTGAGGCAAGGCAGGTTGAAGCTAACACAAACTTTATTTACAGAAAGACAACAGCTCAGAATCATGGCAAACTCAGTAAGGCAAACAGCGAAGCAAATGACAGCTGACAGCTCTTTTATACTCGAGCTATTAGGCAGGAGTCCAATCGGGTGGCTGGATTCTCCCGCCGGTTGGCTGGTGCATCTTGGACAATCAGGAGAGGCCAAGGCAAGTCTATGGCAGGAAAGTTCGCAAGCAAGTATCTGGCTAGATGAAAGTTAGGAATGCTTCATTCCACATTTAACAAGCTAGTGAAGGTGAGGAAGGCTTTAATACACAACAACCAAAAAGTCCTTTTAAAATACTCTCACACAACAACAGACTAGAATTATTTACTAAGGAGCAAAATACCATTTTTCCCAAAAATGGTCAAATTAGAGACTTTTTTAAAAAGGGGGGGGGGAGAATTGGGCACTAATTCAATGCAGGTCCTGATAAAGTTCCTTCAGTAGAGTGACCAATGATCTCAGGATAATATATAGGCTATTAATTGACTGAAAAGGATCTAGACAATCAATGTCTGTATAGGTGCTACAATAGTCTCAACAGCTTTTCCACAAAAAAGAAAATATCCACATCCTTTTAGGGTACAACAAATGATTTCTTCTTAATGTCATTTATCTTGCTTAAATTTGCTTCATTAATCATTCTTTGTAGTATCTTAATGTAAAAGTTTTAGGTCCTCTTCTTGGATTTTAAATACATGCCATTGTAACTTAATTACATTCATAAGGAAATTGAATATCTACACAGGTGTTTTTCTATATTAATACAAGTTGGAATCCAGTGGAAAATATCAGTTCTTTAAGATACAATCTTAACCCACTTTGAGTACATATCATCATTTAGATGATATGTATATAGATCATAAAGATGATCCACACTCTGTCAAAGACCTAGGAGTACTCATTTCGAAAGACCTAAGCCCCAGAGCTCAGTGTAACAACATTAAAAAGGCATTCAGAGTTATCAACCTTATTTTACGAAGTTTTCTCTCTGGTAACGCTATGCTGCTAACTAGGGCATACAAAACCTTTGCCAGACCTATACTTGAATACTGCTCACCTGCCTGGAACCCACACTGCATTTCAGACATTAATACATTACAGAAGGTCCAGAGGTATTTTACAAGAAGGGTAATCAACTCCTATGCTTGTAATAAATTCCTTATACCACCAGGCTTGTAATTTAGGTCTGGATAGCCTTGAACTACAGCGTTCATCTTCGTTTCAATCTAAGCTTAGTGCACAAGATGATGTACCATAACATCCTAACTGTTAATAACTACTTTTACTTGAACTGCAGTAACACAAGGGCTATCAATAGATACAAACTAAATGTAATTTTGATTGCAGGAAAAATGACTTCAGCAATAGAGTAGTAAAAGCCTGGAACACGCTACCTAATCCTATTGTTACCCCCATACTTTTTATCTTAAACTGTCTACCATGGACCTTACACATTTCTTAAGAGATCCTTAAGAGGGTGTGCATAAAAATACTAGTGTGCCTACCATACCTGTCCCACTGTCCTCAATTATATGTACTCATTTTATGTGTTTATGGCTATGTTTTGCTTATATATATCCATTTATTTGTGTCATTTTTTTCATGTGTCCATGTCTATGTCTATACTGATACTTGTTTCCTTGTACTTGTTGACAATAAATAAATAAATAAATAAATAAATAAATAAATAAATAAATAAATAAATAAATAAATAAATAAATAAATAAATAAATAAATAAATAAATAAATAAATAAATAAATAAATAAATAAATAAATAAATAAATAAATAAATAAATAAATAAGCCCTGACCTTGAAAGAAGTAAATATATGGATTATTCCATTTTTGGAATATCTCAATTCAGAAAACTCCAAAGGGTTTTTATGAAAACACATGACCATCAACAATTATTTTCAAATTCAATCCAGCTTTTTTCAGTTTTTTTATACAATATTTGAAAAGTTTGATTAAGAGATTAATTTTTCTCACTACCTAAGAAAATGTTCTTTCTTCACGTTTCCTCGGGAATATCTGTTGTTAAGGATGAATGTGAAAAAAAAACCTTTTAAAGATCAAGCAACACTGGAAACCTAAAGAATATCAGAAGAGACATTAGAAATTACTGCAAGACAAAAAGGAAGAAGACAAACCCTAGAAACATAAGCATCTCAGGAAGGAATTTAATAAATGGTTACAATGAGCTGTTAGAAGAGATAAGAAGACATAGAGGTCCTAGTCCAGGTCATCGAAGGAGTAAGATAAGATTACTTGTTGAATATATTTTGAGGGAAGATAAATTGCAAGAAAATAATTGAAGAAGAAAATTAGAGGCTTGTATTACTTAAGAAGAATACTGAAATAAATTTACAGAATGTAAACATAATCCAAAAAGATTGTGTCAAGGTTCCTATGGATGAACCCAACCAAAGCAAGCATGATCAAGACAATCTAGTCTCTCTATGCAAAACTTTATTGAGTCCATCATTTGGCCACGTTTAATGACAAAACCAGATCTAGATGTTTTCCTATAGTTAAAGTTCAAATCCTACCACTACCACCCCCAATTGTCTCAGGTCCCATCGTCCAATATGGTCTCCGGATATTGGTGTGGGGAAGTCTTTTCAGTTTCTGTAAACACCTGTTGGAGTGTTCTTTGTTCTCATGCTGACATCTCGATGCCTGGGACATATTCTATCTCCCTCTTCCTCCCTACATTAGCTCGGTCCAATACATTGTCCAATAAGGATTGTTATTTAAAGACAATTAAGGGTAACCTAAGCCAAGATATGGAAAAATGGAGAGGGAACATGAAATATACTTACAATGGGAAATTACTGAGATTATAAAGACAGAATCACAAACGGGGGTGCATAAGGATGTATAATTATATAAATATAATGATGAGAATAGCTGGAAATTGTAACCAGGGCTGCATCTCTGCTAAAAATAGGCTGGAGATGGTGGTTTTAAAAATACAATTACTATATATGTATACTTTTTTTCTCTTTTTTTAAAAAAAGAAAGAGGAAGATATATGCCAAAATGAAATATGTATATTGAAAAGTGTCAGGGGAAAAAACACCCTGTTAGAAATCGATGGACCGTGGCTGATTCCCTTCAGCATATCTTTTGAGATATTGAGAAAAGAAATAGTCTTTAAGAAAATATTCTAATTAATAAACAAACTTTAATTAATGAAATAATAAAAGTAAATGAAAAACAGAAGTAACTAATTGGTTACATTTTGATAATGAAAGCTTCGTTTGCCAAAGTTGGCTGCCGAACAAAGAAGAGAGGAATTTTGGAATGTGTAACGCGTGCGCAATAAATCACTTTCAGATAAGAACTTTTTTTTTTTTATGACCTGCGCAATAAAGCTTTCTTAGTTTAACTCTTGAGTGTCAATTCAGGCAGTTCAGGCCTAGCAAACCTTTTAACATCGTGACACCCCTTCTTTTGCTAGTCTGGGCTGACGTCATCAAATCATCAATTAAGGCACATCTTCTTTCGCAGATACTCGTGTTGATTTGCGGCAAGTGGTTTGTTAAGCATGTCTGCGATCTGATCATGTGTAGAAACATATTGCAATTTAACAAAACCTTGCTTAACTAATTGCTTTGTGTTTTGATAACGAATGTCAATGTGTCTGGACCTAGAACCTGTAAAATGTGACTCAGAAATATAAACAACAGATACATTATCTTCCATCACAGTGATTGGTCGAATCGGACGTGTCCAGATATCTGTGATCAAAGCATCAAACCACGTTAGAGAATTACAAGCATCTGAAACACAAGCATATTCAGCTTCAGTAGATGAACATGAAACAAAACTCTGTTTTCTCACTTGCCAGTAAACAGGACAACCATTTAGGAACATCATGTAACCAGAAGTGCTTTTGCGTGACTTCTTGTCGCTCGCCCAGTCGGCGTCGGCAAAACAAATCAGCTTTGGTTGATCAGTGTGTGTTGGTTCTAGCAATAACTTCATGTGCTTAGTGTGTTTCAGGTATTTCAACAACTTCTTAATGCATGACCAATGAAATTGTGTTGCCTTACCTACGTGTCGTGATAAAAGATTAACACTAAGTGCGATGTCAGGTCTGGTCCAACTACTAATGTATAATAGTGAACCAATGACTGAACGATAAAGTGTTTGATCCTCGAACTCAGGACTTGGTTCATGTGTTAAGTTGTGAAAATCTGTTTGCATGGGTGTCTTTGTTGTGCTAGCATCTTTCATGTTGCAATGATGTAGAATGTGGTCAATTTTCTCCTCTTGTGAAAGACTAAACCCCTTCTGTGTCTTTTCAATTTGAACACCTAAATAAGTGCTAATGTGTCCTAAAGATTTTAGTGTGAAGTATCTCTGCAAACTTTTGGCAAAAATCTCACTCATTTTCTTATTTGGACCAATATAAACAATATCATCAACATAAACAAGAATTATCTCATATGCATTGTTAGATCTTTTTGTGAACACGCATTCATCAGTTTCGGACTTAATAAAGCCCATTGAATTTAGTTTGTCAGTAAGACATAAATACCACATTAAACCTGACTGTTTCAGACCATAAAGACTTTTGTTCAGGAACCAGGTATCCCCTTCTTGCTTTCGGAATCCTGGAGGGCTTCTCACGTAGATCTCTTCATCTAGGTCTGCATGTAGATAAGCTGTGTCCACATCAAATTGAAAAACTTCTAAACCAAGAATAGTTGCAGTGGTTAAGGCAATTTTTACACTTTCAGTTCTGACTGTTGGTGAGTAAGTGTTTGTGTAGTCCTCAGGATAACGTTGAGCGAAACCCTGAGCTACAAGTCTGGCTTTGTATAAAGACTCACCATTTGGTTTCTTCTTGATTCTGTAGACCCATCGGGTGCCAATGACTTTCTTGTTTGCTGGAGGTTTTGCAGGTGTGAATACATTAAGTTTCTTTAAACTGTCCATTTCATCCTGCATTGCATCATACCACTTGTCTTGTTCTGAATCAGGAAGCTGTTTGATTTGTGTGAATGTCTCTGGAGGAAGAGTAACGTTGCAAATCAAAGGTAATGGTGATTTTGTCAGTTGCCATGAATAACGTTGTGGAGGGATTCCTTTTGTGGCCCTCTTGGAGCGTCTAGGAACAACAGACCAGTCTTCTTCTTCTTCTTCATCATCATCCTCGTCCTCACGTTCGTCGCTAGCATCAGCATCCGCGGCTTGAGAAGACGGAACATCAGGTTGTGAAGAGCTGGTAGAAGGAATATCTGCCTGCGAATTGTCATCAGGCTGCGTGGCATCTGGAACACCATCTCTAGGAAAATAAACTTCAGGATCATTGGAATGAATCCTGGACCAGTCAATGTCTTCCTCAAAATTAGCAGATTGTGAAATGACAATCACATGTTTAGTATCAATGAATTTGTACCATTTTGAATTATCATCAATACCCATAAATCTCAGTCTCTTTGCTACTGCACCTCCCTTTCTTCTTTGACTTAAGGGAGTGTTCACCATAGCATATGAACCAAAAATATGGAGGTTCTTGAGATCAGGCTTGTAGCCATACAGCATGTAGAAAGGAGTTTGATTGATTACACTGCTCCAAGTACGGTTGACAATGTAATTTGCATATTTGATTGCTTCACCCCAGTATGCGATACTGAGATTGGCATCTTCTAGAAGACAACGCATCATGGTTTGTAGAACCCCTTGTCTTCTTTCTACGACTCCGTTATGAGCCGGTGTATATGGAGCAGATGTCTGATGAAGAATTCCATTCTTACGCATCCAGTCCTGGAAACGCTGAGACATGAATTCTGCACCACGGTCACTCTGGATTCTGGCGATGCGAACTTGGTATTGTGTAGAAACAAACGCTGCAAAGTCTTTAAAGATCTGAAAGGTCTCAGATTTCTCTCTCATAGGATATACAAATCCATATCTAGAATGATTATCTACAATTGTTAAAAAATACTTTCTGCCACCAAGGGTTGGTGGGAAAGGACCCACTATGTCAGTGTGTACCAAATCAAAAATGCGTGTTGACCGGCGTGTAGCGTGTTTTGGAACTGGAGCCGCCTTGGATTTAGCCTTTTTGCAAACCGCACAATCCAAAAACACCTTACACCCCTTTAGATCCAAACCTTTTGCGAACTCCGGCATCTTTCTAAGAACACGGAAACTAGCATGCCCCAATCTTCTGTGCCACTTGTGAATACACCTGGAATGCAAAGGTTTACCAGTTAGTGAATTCTCAACATTAACAGTTTCATGAGGACCCTCAGGCTTACTCTGAGCAATCTGTTTCTGTTTTCTTTGTTTGTTGGCTTTAGGAGCCTTTGGCACAGTAACGCTTTCTCTCTCTGGGACAACTCTCTCTGGGTTTGCGTTGTGCCTTTTTGGAGTTTGCATACTTGCCTGTGCTTGCCCTTTAGGCTTTGGCTTTAAGTAATAAACACCACCAATCAGCATGGTTTCAGCAACAATATCACCATCTTTAACTAAGTAACTTGCTTTTTCGAGGTGGTGAACCTGGAACTTTAACTCTCTAGACAAGTGACTTTGACTAAGCAAATTACTGGTTGCTGAAGGTATGTAATAAACATCAGGGATGTGTGTATCGAGCTCTTCAATGTAAACAGTTCCTTTTCCCATAACCTTGCAAGTGTGGTTGGTGAAGGAATACAGTTCTCGATACTCGGGCTCTGGTTCGCCCATCTCTGTGAAAAGTTCCCTTCTGTGGGTAACGTGCACAGCTGCTCCACTATCTAAAGTCCACAAAAGACGTCTGTCGAACTTTGGATCAGGTTGTGGAACGTTGGTTATGGCCAGTGTTGCAAGCGGAGCTTGTGGATCACGCCTTGGACCACGACGACCTTGTCTTCCGCCTCTACCTCTGCCTCTGGAATCTGTTCCTCTGGGCTGGTACGTGGCGGGAGCTGGAACTCGTTGGGGACAATCCCGGGTGTCATGTCCCACACGGTTGCAGGTGTAGCATTTTGGCATCCTTGGAGCGTAGCCTCTTCCTCGGAAGGGACGTCTGGCTGGAGCCTTTGGTGCTGGAGATCGTTGCAGATGTGGGGTAGCTAACCTGATAGCTTCATCTTCCACTAAAAGTCTGCAAACGTGGTTAACTGTGCGTTGAGCAATAGGCACGTAGTTAATCTTTGCAACAGCATCTTTCCATTCATAATTCAATGAGTTAATGATGATGCTAATCATTTGGATATCATCGATTACATGGCCATTTTGTCTCAATTCACTTCTCATTCTTTTCAGTTTGGTCAAATGTCCACCAATTCGTTCACCAGGTTTCAACTTCGAACCATGGAACTCAGACATGAGCAAACATGAGGATTCAATTGAAACGGGCCTGTAGCAATCTTCCAAAATAGCCCATATTTCTTGGGCAGTTGCATCAGGTGGAAAGATACCTTGGATCTCAATTTCCATTGACATGAGTAAAGTCGTGATAGCTCTGTTTTCAAGGTTTCTTATTGCAGGTGTCCAGGGTTGACGGGGAGGATCAAAAACCATGGAATATGTGCCTTCTCTTCGAAGCAAGAGCGCAATTTCACTGACCCAGGCTTTATAATTCTCTCCTGACTCCTTTAATTTGGACTCACCAGTCAAGGGGGTGACTGTGAATACCTGCTGAGGAACAATTTGTTGCTCTGGTTGCAAAGCTGGTTGTTGAACCAGGGGATGCTGGGGTTGCATCATTGGCCTTTGCGTGGCAACATCAAATTGGCTTCCTCGAATTCGCCTTTGGCTTTGCCTTTTTCCATCTAGGGAGGATTCAACGCCGCCAGGGGGTGTTGAAGACTTAACCTTTGGAGACAAAGTTTTGGCTTCTAAAGGACTCATAGACATATCTCTGAAAATCTGGTCCAATTGCTTATTCTTTTGCTGTAATAATTTTTCTCCGCCAGCAGATGGCAGTGCAGCTTCACTTTTTGGCTGCCTCTCCTTTCTATAGGTATGCTGAAGTTCAATGGGCTCAAAGGGACCACGTGACCTCGGTGACGTGTACATGTCTCTTTGTTCTAATTGACCAGTGAACTCTGTGAGGTGTGTCTTAGGCTGTTGTTTTGAAGAAGACAAGATGGCGTCCTCAGACTTTTTGGGAGTGGGGGAGCTTCTTCTACTTCGCCTTATCTCTTCAAAACACACTCTCGCCTCCCTAACATATTTTTCTAAACGTTCTATTTGATATAGATAGCTTTGCATTTCTTGCTCACCATCTGGGGAGATGTTATAAAATCTGCTTTCTGCGTGGGAGGATTTTAACTCTGCCGGCAGTTGCCGTTTAGACTTTTGCCGTTCATTAATTGTATCTTGATAATGAGGGACATTTACTGACCTCAGTCCGTAGATCTTGCCTTCTGTAACTCTTTCCCCCATTTCTGGCTCGGCACCTGAAGAATCTTGCTCCTCTGTGTCCGAGGGAATCTCCTTGTCAGAGGAAGCTGATTCATCTGTGTTCGCCCCATCTTTCTTTTTCTTTCTCTTCTTCGACATGGCTAATTAGGCTTAGTCGGTTATCTTTAGATAGCATGAAGGGAAAATACAGCCATAAATTGTAGCCATCTCAGCTGGTCATCAAAAGCCAAAACTCTGCTACCAAGTTGTCAGCCAAACCTCTGCTACCAAGGTGTCAACCAAACCTCTGCTACCAAGTTGTCAGGGGAAAAAACACCCTGTTAGAAATCGATGGACCGTGGCTGATTCCCTTCAGCATATCTTTTGAGATATTGAGAAAAGAAATAGTCTTTAAGAAAATATTCTAATTAATAAACAAACTTTAATTAATGAAATAATAAAAGTAAATGAAAAACAGAAGTAACTAATTGGTTACATTTTGATAATGAAAGCTTCGTTTGCCAAAGTTGGCTGCCGAACAAAGAAGAGAGGAATTTTGGAATGTGTAACGCGTGCGCAATAAATCACTTTCAGATAAGAACTTTTTTTTTTTTATGACCTGCGCAATAAAGCTTTCTTAGTTTAACTCTTGAGTGTCAATTCAGGCAGTTCAGGCCTAGCAAACCTTTTAACATCGTGACAAAAAGGAAATATAAACACCATCAACATAAAATGGAGCTCACTCAGATGCTGAAATAAACCATGTAAATGAGATGAAGAGTGTGAAGTAGAGGAAGAAGGAGTGGAAAGGGGAGAGAGGAGAAGGAGAGAGAAAGGGGAAGTAGAGAAAGAAGGATGACAGAGGGAAGAAAGGAGGTAGAGAGGAGGGGGAGGATAGAGGGAGAAGAAAGAGATGAATAATGTACAAATATGTTGTATGGAGAGCAGAAGAGCCAATAATTGTTTTTGGGAGTTGATGGTAAGACGAATTGATGTAAACACTTAATAATATAATATGATGTTGGTTATGTAACAGTATACATGGGTTATATGTTATGAAAATGAAAAAAATGAATATATATATACATGTGTGTGTGTGTGTGTTGTATTTGTGCTGATAAATAAATAAAGGGAGACTAGTATAGATCTATTTCAAGCTATTTAGCTCTCATCAGCTAGCCATATTCTTACTGGGATTCGAACGAGGGCTGTATTACATATTAGGCAGTTGTATTAGCCACTAAGCCACAGGCTCTCCTACTTATCAGCTGAGCCAGGGAAATAGGTATGCATTTGTGTTACAACCCCTGGTATGCCAAATATGGGAGGTAGCTCACTAATCCCTCTTTCTGTCATTCGGCTCATTACAGAAGACCATCCAGGCAGAAAACCATATTTTTATTTTTAATGTTGCCTTTTTATATTTGTGTTGTATTTGTGCTGATAAATAAATAAAGGGAGACTAGTATAGATCTATTTCAAGCTATTTAGCTCTCATCAGTTAGCCATAACCTTACTGGGATTCGAACCAGGGCTGTATTACATATTAGGCAGTTGTATTTGGGCATACCAGGGGTTGTAACAACACAAAGGAATACCTATTTCCCTGGCTCAGCTGATAAGGAGGAGAGCCTGTGGCTTAGTGGCTAATACAACTGCCTAATATGTAATACAGCCCTCGTTCGAATCCCAGTAAGGGTATGAGGTTTCCTCGTTTATATTCCTTGTGGAGAAAAGGAAGAGGGTCACTGATGCTGCATTTAGAATTGGGAATCTTATATAAAACCTGCCCCAAATTCATCAGAAACATAGTTTTCAGCACCAGCACCTTGAATGTAGCAATTCCTCTTTGAGATTCATCTCTAACAGTCTTGGCTATGTGCTACTAGTTGCTAGTGACAAATATTCAAGATCAGAAACCAAACTGTAAATATCTCCAGGTTGCAATAGTTAAGGGAATGTTGCTTTCTTCTTTCTCAGTTAGTATTTGCTTAGTTGTTAAATCATCTGGCCATGTTCATGTCTGGTCTACCTCATCCCTAGAATGGTCTGGTTAATTATTTAATATTCCTCATGAGTTGCATGACCAACTGTGGAATTGATCTATAGCTGTGGTCAAACTTCTGTGACAAAGAACTCCTAGGTTGGTACAATAGAGATAAAAACATTCCCCACTGAAGTAACATCAGAATGATTGGTGGAAAGTCAATCCTGCCCTTATTTTGGTGGTCTATTCTGGAAGCCTCTTGATGTTTTCCAAATGAACATGTTAATATTGGCAGTGCATTACACAGAGCTAGAGGATGGGATTAAATGGAAAACATAATGCTTTCTTTTTCCTTTGATCAATTAATTTGCAGAGGTTACAAACTTAGGAGTGCCATTTTCCTTTGCTTGCCTACTGTTATTTGCAAGTCGTTTTCTCTTTGCATTTAGTAATGGTAGGGAATAAAATATTCAGTTAGAGAAAAATGAGCCGTATGATCCTTAATATATAGATGAATTTTATTTCATCTTTGTTTTTCTTTCTGACACATATTGTGCACAGTTTGCTTTTAATTGATTTGTACTATCCTCTGTTGTATAGTACTCCCTTTTTGAAAGGTTGATTTGGATCTTTCAGTTGTCAGAATAATTGCTTCTACTGGTTAAAATGACAAAACAACAAGTTTTCCCAATCTTTTTTTCTTTCTTCTATTCTACTATTTTCCATCATCATAGGACAAACATGAAAATGGTTTCATCACTAAAGGGACCAATCTCTCTTTCTCTCTGGACAGAGAATAGGGAAGTGCACCTTCCCCCATTAGAAATCAAGATGAGCAGATTTGTAGATATTTACTTTGGTCTTTAAATAAACCAGATAATAGGCCTATGCATTTAACACATTTCTTTAAGATAATGTTATTTGAAATACATTACGTAAATAACTTTTAAAAACTCTCAGTGAACTACATTATGTACATATAATAAACAATTGTTTTTTAAAGTAAAATTTCAACTAAAAAAGTGAGATATAAATTTTGAAGGAGGATTAATATTTATTAGTTTTAATTTCCCTGCACTTTTATTATTTTTATATAAATAAATAATTCAAGGCAGCAAACATGTCTAATATTACTTGCTTCTCAATTTTTCTCCAAAACAGGGGCAAGTCTGAGGTGGAAGTAAATCTCACACTCTCCTAGTTTCTAATTAATGCCTTAATCCCAAAACCAATCTGGCACCACGCTTCCTCATATCAGATGCAAAATAGGCAGCATTGATACAAATTTATGCTATTGTGTCCTTTATTCTTTTCTTTTGAGCTGATCCTTTTTATTCAAATCAGGCCTCAGCACAATGATGTACAGTTTGGGAGAAAAGATACAAAGCAGTAATCCAGCACTGGAGGCTGTAATGGAGAAGATTTCCACAGCAACCATATATTTTCCCTTTGAACTCAGGTATGCTGGAATAAAGGACAACCAAACACTACAGAAGACCAACATGCTGAAGGTGATAAACTTGGCTTCATTGAAAGCATCAGGCAATTTCCTTGCTAGGAAGGCCAGTGTGAAACTGACAATGGCAAGGAAGCCCATATAACCCAAGACACCGTAAAACATGAAGGCAGATCCTTTGTTGCACTCCAGAATGATTTCTTCTGCTATTGACTTCATGTCAGCATCTGGGAATGGGGGAGAGATGATCAGCCATATAACACAAATTTTAATTTGAATAAAGGAGCAGCAGGATACTATAAAAGTGCCAAGTCTTTTCCCCACCCACTTGGTCATCTTGGACCCTGGCTTGGTAGCCATGAAAGCTAGAACCACAATGATGGTTTTGGCCAAAACACAAGAAATGGCCACTGAGAAGATGATGCCAAAGGCAGTTTGACCAAGGAGACATGTCACCTTGTGAGGTTTCCCAATGAATAGCAAAGTACAAAGAAATGATAGTAGGAGAGCAACAAGGAGGACATATGTGAGGTTTCGGTTGTTAGCTCTGACAATGGGAGTGTCCTGATGCTTAATAAAGATCCAAAGGATTCCAACTGTGATTAAAGAGAAGAAAAGAGAAGAACTAGCCATAACTGTTCCCAAGGTTTCTTTGTAGTTCAAGAATGTTGCAACTTTGGAGAGACACAAAACCTGCTTCTCATTGGGATACTGATCTTCTGGACATTGAAAACATTCATCCATGTCTATGAAAGAAAATGTAGATGTTGAAATTACATTGAAACACTAAAAACTGACTGTACAAGTGTTCAAAGTGAGGACTGTCAATTTAGTTCTGAAAAATATATGCCATGTGTTAAGTTAATTGACATCTACTTCTATTTGCATAAATCCAATTCTTGCTATTAATAATGTACATGGTTGCCATTCAATTACCTATCCCTATTTTATAGTCTAATCTGCCAAGTGAAAGATTTGGCAGAAAACAGAAATTTTCCCATGATACAAATAACAACCTGATTCATTCAGTGAGATAGATATATACAATATCTCTTACCCTCTTTGTTAGAAATCTTCCCTTCGGGACACCGGAGACAGTCATAGCAGCAAAATAGTTTCCCTTCTATCTTAATCTTACTGTAGCCTGAATCGCATTTCCCATTGCACAGTGAAAGTGGTTGGGTCTGTCCATAAATTTTTTAAAAATAGGAAAAATAGGAAAGATTTATGTTTGAAAAATTGGCATCTCTGAAGTGTCTTTCTGTATTTTTAGAAGTATCTTTCCATTGTATATTTCTTTTTATATAATAATGTGAGACAGCAAAGTCTGGTTTTGCGTTGAAAAGATTTGAACAACGTTTTGCCTCCGTGCAAATATATAGACCACAATACTTAATTTTTTGTCAAAACAAATATCATTTTACAGAGCTATTATTATATACAAGTGTTCCTTGCCTTTCTTTGTTTTTGAACAACTCTAAGGCTTTTAGAAAATGGGAATGTTTTTGCATAGAAGTTACATGCTGAGTGTGAACTTCCTTTGTTGCCTACACCTTTCTTTCCACCTACCCTAGATCTACAAAAAACTACTACTGGATGGAACCAATGGAGGAGTTGGCACCTGGATTTGACAAAATTTGATAAGTATGGAAATCATTGAGTAGACTGCACATGGGTACAACTATATCCAGAAATAGTCTGAACAAATGGGGATATCCAGTTGCTTCTACTCTTTGTGGTTGTGGTGACATTCAGAAAACAAATCATTTGCAAGTCGAATGGAAGATCTCTAGCTGAACAGATGTGAGGGAGGGATGAGCTCTCAAGAACCTCACATGAACCCTGTCTGACAAACCTATTCCAAGATCCTTTTTGGATCATAACCCCCCTGGAGGAGGGGTGAAGAAAGGGCAGCATCTCATGAGACCCAGAGGGAGGCAACAGGCCCATCACAGGTCAAAGATTTGCCCTCTGAATCGGAGCAGGGGTGGCAGCATGGCAACATGGCTGCACAAGAAGCTGGTTTGCAGTCAAAGCAACTGAACAGGAGTGTGAGGTCGAGATGAAAGACCAGTGAGAAGATTCATTTAACCCACAGTCATAAATCAAAACTTGGAAAAGGCAAATAATCTTGAGAGTACAAATAATATTAATAGACAGATCTGGATTTTGGCAAAAGGAAAGAAAGAAAGGGAAAATGGAGAGTTGAAACTCTAGCCCCCTAAAAAGCCAACTGTTTGAAACAATTCAGACAGAAAGGGAGAAAGCAGAGAAGTAACAAACCCACTCAAATATAAACTCTAAATTTGGTTTTGGACTTGAAATAGAAACCAAACATTCCATGGTGATTTATTTCATCCGAATTTCTTCTAACTAATATATCTTAAGCAATTCAAATTAATGAGAGGTAGAATGCAACAAGGGAGAAAAATCAAGAAAAAAGCACTATTTTCTCACTGATAGCTGATAATTTAATCTTTCCTGTGTGGGAAGTTTTAGTTAACCAACTGCTTTAAATGAGAACTTGGAAAAGCAGGAGGCGAAGAGAAAAAAACCTGAATTTGGCTGTATGCAAGTTTGTTCCAATTAATATATTTTCAGCAACTATAACCAATGAGACGTGGAAGGTAGCAGGGGAAAAAATAATAACAACATCAAGAACTGGGAAAATACTAAGGTTTTTTTTTTTCTGCAAAAGAAAGATGGCTCCAGCTTCTCTTTCATTTTCACATTAGATGAATTAGCTAAATTTTAGGTGGACCAGAACTTTGAAATAAGATCTGTATAACTAACTGCAATTTTGGAACTGGACATTAAGGAAAAACAAAAGACCAAGATGGCTCCCGTCAGTCTCCTCCAAGGCAACTGAATTAGATAAATTTAAGGTGGACCTGAACTCTGAAATAAGAACTGTATAACTAAATGTAACTTTGGAAAGGGACATTATGGAAAGGAGGGAATTTGAAGAACTATGTGAAATTGTAAAAAATGTGCATAAATCATTAAAATTATTAATAGCAAGCTTAAATAGAATTCTGAACTCAGAGAAGCAGGTATTTAAAGAAGAAGGGAAGGAAGAAGGGGGGGGAAAGATAATGAAGGGGTAAAAACAATGGGAAATAAAAAGCAAAGAAAAACCTCCATTGGGTCTGGCAGTGGTATTGGGAAAATTGAAAAGGGGGCGATGTGTCCCAACAAAAGGAAATAAAAAGCAGACAAAAATGTTTCAGAGGTTGACAGTCGCATAAAGAAAATTGAAGAAAAAAATTGAAGGAGGTTATGCCCCAACAAAGGGAAATATAAAAGATCTATTTGATATTGGCTTGAGTAAAATTGAAGAGGGTGGATGTGTTAAAATAAAGAAAAGGGAGAAGGCAGGAATAGAGAAGTGGGAGAAAAGACTTACTAGGAAAAAATCAGACAACTAGAAATTGTTATATGGGAAAATGTAAAGCTACTGTAAAAGGTTTATTCCTAAATATGACAATAAAACTGAATTGTTAACTGATTTAATATGATAATGGAAAGATAATTAAATAAAGATTAAAATATGTGGAATATGGACAAATATGAAACTGATATGGGGAGATTGTAAAGCAGAGGTTTGCAATTCACTTTTATACATGATAATTAAACTGAGTTGCTAATTGATTGAATAAGACAGTAAAAGGACAATTAAGCATAGGTTAAAATATACGAAACATGGACATATATAGAACTTCTAAGATGATAAACAAAGCGAGATGTGTATTGCTTGTTATTCAACATAGTAGATTAAGGGAATTGTAATGAACATTGAACAGTAAGGATTGCCATTTATAGACAATTCTGGGTAACCTAAACCAAGATATGGAAAAATGGGGAGGGAACATGAAATATACTTACAATGGGAAACTATTGAGATTTAAACACAAAATCACAAAGTGTGGACATGTAAGGATGCATAATTATATAAATATAATGATGAGAATAGCTGGGAATTGTAACCAAGTCTACATCTCAGACAAAATTAGGCTGGGTGTGTGTGTGTGTTTTAAAAGCACAATGAATAAATATGTATACTTTTTTCTCGCCCTCTTTTTAAAAAAAGAAGGAGGAAGAAGATATATGTTAAAATTAAATATGTAGATTGAAAAGGAATTATAAATACCATCAACATAAAATGGAACTTGCTCAGAAGCTGAAATACACCAAGTAAATGAGATGATGAGTGTGAAGTAGAGGAGAGAGGTAAGGAAAGAAGAAAAGGGTAGGAGAGAAGGCAGGGGGGAAGAGGAGGAGAGAAAGAAGGAGTGGAAAGGGGAGAGTGGAGAAGGAGAGAGGAAGGGGAAGTAGAGAAGTGAAGGGTGACAGAGGGAAGAAAGAAGGGAGGGAAGGACAGGAGAGATGGAGAAGAGAGTAATGGAAAAGGTACAAATATGGTGTATGGAGAGTAGAAGAGCCACAATTGTTTTTGGGAGTTGATGGTAAGATGAATTGATGTAAATATTTAATAATACAATGCGATATTAGTTATATAATAGTATACATGTGGTTATATGTTATGAAAATGAAAAAAATAAAAATAAAAACTTTATTTTTTCAATAAATATAAAGAAAACAAAACATATGTATGCTTGTCCTTGTGTCCTGATCAGTGTACATTTGAGAACCTCATGCAGCGTGATGGAACACAATCAATATAGCTAGTTTCTGGGCAATCTTGCATTTTAGATTTTTAAATGTTTTGCCTTATTTTAACTGTAATAATTCTCATGCAAATGAACCAAAAAACTCGGCTGGAGAGGCTTTAGGGAGAGAATTTAATTCTATTTCTGAAGGTAATTGTGGTGAAATAGCGTGGTTCTAAAGTGAGATTTAGAAGTAGAAAAATCTGGACTGAGCTCAATGTGAGTGGTCCATACCTGGTTAAACCTGCTTGGCCACACAATATCATCTGCATAAATGGTGACCATTTTTTTGTTGGAGTCCTTGAGGTCCATGCTTCCAACTTGGACTTTCTTAAAAGACAAATTTGAAAATGTGATCCAATTGATAATATCAAATCCAGTCTCTAATTCTCCATTTTGATTGAATCCAATTTGTTGCCCGGCACTATTATTAAATGCAATTGTTCCGATAATGTAGTTGAGCTAAATCAGAAAATAAGACAAATAGAGATATATCAGGATATAAAACAGCACTCTTTCTCTCCTTTAAAGTATATAGATAAGAAATCATTTCAATGTATGTAAAACATGAAAGATAATAAAAACCACAATTATAAATTACATTACGGATTGTAACAATGATTAGAGAATCTTCATAGCAGCACAATAAAACAGAAGAAATAAAATAAAATACTAGATCAGAACTAATCAGCAATTTAAAAAAGACTATTTCTACCGGGTTTGTAAAAAAATAATTGAGATAATTGAGAAAGAAGTTTATATTGAGAAGGGTAAAAAAAGAGTATAAGGGGTGAGTGTTGCAGAAATCTTTAAAATGTTAAACTTGTAATGATGAAGACCATTTCACACTCTTTAAAAGTGTCTAGTACAGAAATGACAACCATCTCCATGGATTTCCTTTAAAAGATATTGATTACGTTTTGAATATGTTTTGAGTACGTTTTGAGTATGTTTTGAGTACGTTTTTGGATTCTCAAAATTAGCACGTTTAGTAAACAAATAAGAAAAATGTATAAGGAAAAAAGTAATACCAAATAAGAAAAATAACATATTGGTCTTGGACCAAATAAATATGTAGAATACAATGTTTTAAAATAAATTATATGCTTGCAATCTAGAAATAAATCATGTTTAGTCTTACAAAATTATCAATATGCAGGTGTTTGAAAGGCAGAAACAACATTTTTATATATCTTTAGCTTATAGAGGTTTGTGACTGTAATGAATTTCTAATTTTATAGGGTTTCTTCATTTTTATATATATACATAACATTACATATGGATATATTAATGGTATACTGTATTTTTCATTTACTTGCTCTTACACCATTAAAAAATAAATAGCAAAATTTATATTTACTAAAACTTCATAGTTTCACCTAGATTGAACAAATGAATTCTTGGAAAAATGATTTTTTTTTCTTGAAATCTAGAAGAAAGATACAGTGATACATTTGTATACTTTTGGGGATTTTACCTTCCATAAATGTTGATTCAAAAGTTTCCCCTTGATTTCCCCCCATGCTTTGTATTTCATTATAGATGAATAGAAGTCATGCAAAGCATGTGCCACTACATAGATAGCATTGTAGACACTGTAGCTGTGGCCACTCATTTCCATATCAAAGACAGATGTAGGAAGACCCTCCAGTTTCTCCTTTCCAGTACAAGTGGCCCCATTTGCCTTTTCTATTACAGAGGTGCGGAAGGAACACCCAAAGGCATTTTCCCAGAAGGTCTTGATAAAACTGCCTTCCTTTTCCAAGATAGGATTTCTTGTGAGAGTAAATTGCTTGAATCCCAGTACCTTCTCTGAATGAACTGCAAAAGTTAAAGCCCCATGAAGGAAAACCATGTCCATATTTCTTTGAAAGGGATGTGATGTGAAATCCATCTGTATTGTCATAATCCAAACTTTTCCTTTTTTCCATAGTGGGAAATCATTATCTTTCAACTTACTGGAAAGAAACCTTAGAGTTATCATGTTACCACTTTCACCATGAACTACCACCACGGTGACATAACTTTTCATAACCAATCTGTACATGTTAAGTCCTATTTCGACCATCTTTTTCAGATTATTTGAATGAACAGGATTGGGAAATCTTGCCACGAAGTCAAAGCAGATGCCACTCTGGGTAGCCATGGGAAGCACCCTGCACAGGAACATTTCACCACTCTCGTTGTCTACTAACAGCATCCCCACCCATGTCCACGCGAAATATAGCAATAACTGAGAAATTCCCTTGTACTGAAAGTCCATATTTGGCAACATCTGTTGGTAAAAAGCAGCTTGGTCTTTTGTGCTAATTTCAGGAGCAGAACCATACAATATCTAGAAACAGAGAGATAAACAATAAAAGGGGGAAAAATCATTGTAAAGTGACAAGTTGATGTGAAATCATATTCTGTACCTGTTTTGCTTGCTAAATTAGAAACTGAAGCTAAATTCCATGTAAGTTCCACATTTATATTCAAGCTAAGCTAATGGAGCAGGAACGTTCAGCTTTTCTCCTGATCTAAGAAAATAAGTTCAATCATCTGTGCACAGAGATTGCTATGCTGTCACTTCCAAGACTGAGCTGCATCACCAAAATAGGTTAGTGGTTCAGAGTTGTATTAGAACACCAGTTCACAATTCAGAGTTGGCTCATATCATGTTAAGTCACCATAGAAAAACTTACAGAATTAACTCTATGTCTGGGATTTCCAATATATCTTAAGACACAAGATTTGGTTCATGGAGGACAAACTGTATCACTTAAATGTTTAAGTAAGGCATTTTGTACACTCCAACTTAAATATCATTAAGATAATTATTAATTTACCATACATTATTTAATTTGTAAAAAAAGATCCTCCAGTTAAGAGGTGGGTTGCTCTTGGCATTACTGTAGGCTCGATGTGTGCAAAATTTTTGCATGTGCACCCTTCCTTCACTCGTTCATGTGCCAGATGCATGCTCGATACGTGTGCGCATTTGGTCAAAAATAGGTCTGGGCTTGTGCAAAACATAAAAAATGTTAGAAAAATTAAATTTGTACAATGAAAATTGTTCTGAGCATGTGCAGAGCCAAAAATCTAGATGGCTGCGCCGTAGGAGAACCTGTTCAGGGATGTGGCAGGTCTGGGTCTTTGCTAGTTTAACCAATGCGAACCAATAGGAACCTACCACTGCTCCACTGCTTTAAATACTACTGATGGAATATTTCCAGAGAAGTTCATCATATTTCTAAGGAGAACATTAGCAAGCCAGAGAGAAACTTAAACAAAATCAATACCTTCTCCGTAAATAAATCCCTAATATTTGGTTGGTGAAACTTGACCATACTCACTTTGGAAAATATTGATTTTGTTGAAAAATGCAGCAAAATATAATTGTATTATAATTATAAATACAAACATATTTTAAGTAAAGCTTGAAAAGCATAATCTTCAAGGTTCAAGTGTTCCGAGACCATGGGTTTAGCAACTCTTTCTCTAAAATAACTAATAAAATGTTACTTCTGGGCAATGTATAATATCCCCATTAATAGTCTGGACCCTTGAAAAAACAAAAATATGAAGAATTAAGATGGCATAATATAGTCAAAACAACAAAATTCACTTGTAATCTATAGAGGCCTGAATTTCCTAAAATGCACCCCTTTTATTACAATCACAATATATTTCCTTGAAGATTTAAAAGAAAAAATATTAATTGGATTTTTATCTCTTGCCACTTAATTCCAAGGAAGCAACATACCTGTGGCATCTTGTACAGGGAAAGGATATCATGCTCTACCATGTTTTTAGTAACACTTTCTCTAAAATAACCAATGAAATATTACTTCTGGGCAATCTATAATATCCTGATTAATGGCCCAGTCCCTTGAAACATCAAAAAGCTGAAGAATTAAGGTGCTGTGGTATAACCAAAACACTCCAAAATTCACTCATAGTGTCTAGCAGCCTGAAATTCATAAAATGCATCCCTTTTATTACAACCACAATATTTTTTTCCTTGACTATTTTTACAGAAAAAAATTTATATGGATTTTTATATCCTGCCACTTAATTTCAAAGAAGTAACATACCTGTGGCATCTTGTACAGAGAAAGGATATTAGCCATGTATAGATAGATGTCAAATGAAGGTCCTCCAATGACAGCTATTGGTCTGTTTTGACCATCACAGTTGTAGTTAGGTATGAATTGCCCCTTTGTAAAGAAGAGTTCCAATGAGGCACGGTATGTCCAAGTTGGATCAAAGTAGGCGTTATAGATATGAAACCCCAAGGTATGGTTTGGTAAAATAGAGGGATCTCTATTGATTTTCATGATGGCAAACTCTAAAGCGAGGATGTGCTGATACATTGGAGTTATGACCCTAAAATAAGCATTATACATTCTGTCAAAATGCATACTTCCCAAAATTTCATGCATGGTATTGGTCAACTAAGTTTAATGTTTGCAATGTCTGTCTGTCTGTCTGTCTGTCTCTCTGTCTCTCTGTCTGTCTGTCATCTATCTATCATCTATCTATCTATCTATCTATCTATCTATCTATCTATCTATCATCTATCTATCATTATCTATCTGCCTATCCTCTATCAATCTACCATCTATCATTTCTCCATTCATCCATCCATCCATCCATTCACCATCCATCATCTAATTATTTGTAATCTATTGTCCATCTATATAATTTCCTACATCAAACACTGTCCCTCTCTCTCTCCCTCCCTCCCCTCTCTTTCCTTTCTCTTTTCTCTTTTCTTATGTCTCTGTAAAAACATCTTACACAGTGGTGCCAAAAAGCTCTTTAGATGGATGTTTCCTGAAGTCTATCATTCTATAGTAGATGTAGATCTGAGAGAAAATGCCCACAATTAGGAAATCTCCTGACTGATATTGCTTGTGAAGAAAAGGTAGAGGGTCTTTAGTCCTGCATTTAACCCTGGGAATCATGGACATCGTTTCAGGGAAAAGCACCAAGACCAAGGCAGCAAGTATCATCATAATGTATAAAAGAATCTTATCTTAAGCCAATGGAAGTTTTCCCAAGCTCCCCCTCATTAAGAATATTTCTACTTGCACTTGTCTCCACAACAACCTCTTGCCCTCTAGGAGATGAGGTTGAAAGAGTGATGTGGGAATTAATAATGACAATAAAAACATCAACAATTCAAAATTCAAGTTCTAGAAAACCATGGCATGTAACAACTGACATATACATGGCATGTACAGTAACCAGTAATTATTGACAGCAATGAAAACTTAAAAGAAATAAAGAACTTTTCCCGGTTTGTATGAAGGCAGGGGAAGAAGTTATTCTTGTTTTTAAAGGAATATGGCCTTACATTAATTTACAAATTAAATTGCTTATTTGTTTGATTGATATCCCACCATAGTCTCATAGCAGTTGTGGATATACAAAATGTTAAAAGGAAATAAACAATATGTTAAATTAAATTACTATAAAATGCACTCTACATAACAAAAAATAAAAAATATCAGCCTCATGTCAGATAATAGTAAAATAATTATTTAAAAAATGATGCTGTAAATCAATGAATATTTTTTTTTTAAAAAAAATAACCTTGCATAATTCACCAAGAAACTCAATGGGTGTTTATACCTCATTGGCATTTGATATAAGTCAGATTCAGATATATATCTATTTGTCTGTTTATAATCTATCTATCTATCATCTATCTATCTCTCTATCTATCTATCTATCTATCATCTATCTATCTATCTATCTATCTATCTATCTATCATCTATCTATCTATCTATCTATCTATCTATCTATCTATCTATCATCTATCTATCTATCTGTCTGTCTTATCTGCTTTCATTTTATTGAAAAGTGAATTGGTAATCAATATAGGTGCTGTCAAAAACATAACATTAAAATTCTATTATCTCAGAGACTACAATAATTTGGATTAGGTGTAACTTTAGAGGAGTCTTTAAATGTTATCTCATGTCAAATCCATAGAATTGTGTGTGTAGCCAGCTTCACCTGCATCAGATAAAGAAAGAACTGGTGCACAGCCAGAAATGGAGTCCTTTAGTCATGGCTTCCACCTACATTTCCAATAGCAACTGTGAGTCCATAAGGAAACTCCAAATGACAAATCTTTTTTATTTCTCTTACCCATCCAGAGCCACTATTGGCATTGATGGAGAACGTCAACATAGAAAGACCAAATCTATCTTCCTCAGCTTCTGTTCTCTCTAGTCTTGACCCTTACAAGCATTAATGTTCTATATGATATGATGACTGTAGTATTTTTTTACTGTAAAAGCTTGATGTCCTCTTCTCAGGTGTTAGTATTGTAATAAATACAGTACATACCATTACAATTTAATTACATTCACAAGAAAATTGAATTTTTATATAGGTGATATTCTACATTAATGAAAGTCTGGGGTTAGCCAGGTTGGACAAGTGGGGCCCTATGACCTGATGGAAAGGCTGATCCCAAAAGTTGAGGATAGGAATGGGTCCTCGTCCTCCCCCGTATGAACAGGTAGGAGGGATACACGATTAGTCCCCTTCTGTCCAGTCTCCATCTCAGACCGCGTTCGTGCATGTCTACAAAGACTTGACAGAGGTTTTTAGTGAGACAGAGAGTGACATTGTCTAACTGACTGTGCAATTGAGATCCTCCCTGGAGCTAAGTTACAGAAACCCAAGATGTATTCCATGATGCCCAAGGAGATGGACAAAATGAGGAAATACATAGATAAGAACTTAGCCCGGGGTTTCATTCAACCCGCTCATGTATCATGGCTCCTATCTTCTGTAAGGAGAAGGATGGCACAATGCACTTGTGCATATACTTCCAGGGCATCAACGGAGTGTGCGTGCAAAACATGTATCTGCTACCCCTTATGACAGACATGCTATACCACTGACAAAAAAGAAGATATTCACGAAATTAGATCTACAGGAGGCATACTACCACCTAAGGATCAAGGAGGGGGACGAGTGGAAGACTACTTTCAATTGTCCCCTGGGTAGTTTCCAATTCTGGGTGATGCCTTTTATCCTGCAGGTGGCACCTGTTTTTATGCAGCTAATTAACGAGGTGTTACACAAGCATTTGTATCAAGGAGTGTTCATGTACTCAGTGAAATCCTTATTTACACCCAGACTATGGGTGAGCACATTCAGCTGATTCAGCAGATGTTGAAGAAGTTGCTGGCTGCCAACCTTCACGTTAAATTGCCAAAGTGTGACTTTCATCAAACACAGTTGGATTATGTGGTGTATCAGGTACCAGGCACCAGGCTGGAGATGGACCTGCCAAAATTCCGGGCAGTCCTGAGTTGGCAGGTACCAAAGATGTAGAAACTGTTGCAGAGCTTCCTGGGGTTTGCGAACTTTTATTGGCAGTTCATCTCCTTGTTTGTGACAGTTGCCTTGCCATTAACAGACCTTCTGAAAACAAAGCACACACAGATAAAGCCCTGATCTGGTCAACTGAACTCCTGGACATTAGATGGCCCATGAGCTTTTGAAGCTCTCAAAATCCTGTTCACCAAAGAGCTGGTGCTGAAACATCCAGACCTTGAACAGTCCTTCATGGTCAAAGGGGATGCTACTGATGTGGCGGTGGCTGTGGCAAGCAGGGTGTGTTACAGCCATGTGCATATACCTCCCGCAAGCTCACCGAAACAGAACGCTGGTGGGCTATCTGGGAAAAGGAGGACCATAAAAACCTCAAAGCCCTCAGGCCCTGCAATACTTCCAACGTTTCCAGTTTATGTTGAAATACACCCCCGGGGGAAGAACATTCTGGCAGGCACACTATCCCAAATGCCGCAATACAACAGCCGCCAGGAAGAAGTGGTGCACACCATTATTACCCTTGCACTGCAACAAGCTGCATAACTGTCCTCCCGGCAGCAGATCATGTATTCAGATGACCTAACCCACTACCACAAAACGGAACTCATAAAAGACCCTTGGTTCTTGGAACACCAAGCTCTGCTCACCCACCGGGATGGGATCACATGGAAGGATAGTAAGCTGTATGTACCCAAATCCCTGAAACAACAAGTACTACAATGGTGTGATGAAGTAAAACAAGCCAGACATTTTGGCTTCCACAAAACTCTGTATTTAGCCAAATGACAGTTCTGGTGGCCCATGATGCTACATGACGTGGAGAAGTCTGTGAAGTCTTGCCCGGTGTTCATGACCACAAAACCTTGCACAGGGAAACCTGATGGCCTCCTACCGTTTGTGGCCAACTCCACTTAACCATGGGAGAAGATAGATATGGACTTCATTGTGGAGTTACCAGAGAGCAATGATCAGACCATCATCTGGACAGTCATTGATCTGTTCTTGAAATAGGCCCATTTTATACCCTGCTCTGGCTTGCCATCTAGCACAGAAGCTAGATAAATTATTCCTCCTACACATATATCACCTCCACCGTGCACCACAGAGGATTATTTCAGATCTGGGAGTCTAAGTTCACAGCCCGATTTGGTGGGAGTTTGTTAAGATACTCATCTCATCTCAAGGGTTAAGATCAGCATTCCATCCAAGTACCAGTGGGGCCATGGAGAGAACTAACAACATACTGGAATGCTATTTGAGATGCTATGTCACCTACCAGCAGTGTAACTGGGCAGTTATTTTACCCTTTCTGGAGGTGGCATACAACAACGTAGTCCATAGCAGTACAATTGTTACCCCTTTCCATGTGGTGCATGGACAAGACTTGGTTTCCATACCTGGGTAATAGAAACCCTTACGCCCTTCCAAAGGAACGGGTAGACATTTTGCCAGGAGTGTGGGGAGTGGTGAAAGTGGCCCTATAGAAACTCAAAAATTGCAGGCAGAGAAAAACTTAACTCCACAAAAAGTATTCCAGATGGGGTAGAAGGTGTTTCTGTTGACCAAGTATCTGAAATTAAAGGTTCCCTGCCAGAAGTTACCCCTGAAGTTCCTGGGTCCATTCCCTATTGTATGGGTGATTAACCCAATAACAGTGCACTGAAAATTACCTTGCTTGCTGGGTAAAGTGCACCCTGTCTTTCACAGCAGTTTGCTGAAGCCAGTAAGGGAAGACCACATCTGACCACCTGCAGGTGCGCCACCCAACCTGATAGAGTTGGGAAGAACCCATTACGAGATTGAGAAAGCTACATCAGGGGCCGGGGCCAGTAGCTAGTTTGCTGGCAGGGTTACTCCCTCACAGAAGCCTCATAGGTATCACAGAAGGATGTAAGTACAGACTGAGTGCTTGTTCAATTTCACAGGAAGCATCCTAGCAAACTGGGTGGGACCCGAATGTGACACTGTTGTCAGCTTTGTAAGTCATATTAACCCCAGAAGCTTCCGTGCTTCCACATGCTTGTGCTTGGGAAATTAGAAGGGGGGAATTAATAGAGGAAATGTAGTTAGACTTAATAGCATTCATCCTTTTGGTTAAGGTCATTGTATTCCTGCACATGGAGAAGGAGTGGTTGAAGTGATGTCTCGAGTTGGGATAGATTGAGATTGGATGATGTGATGGACTGATGGGTGCGGGAGATGGGTTTGGGCTTTTGACTTAGTGAGCCCAGAAATCTCAGATTCTGGTTTTGCTAGATGTGCCTGTATACCTACTCTAATAAATGGGAGCTTTGAGAAATGCCTGTGGCAGAAGTTTCACTGGAGTTTGACAATTTTCTGGAATGCTGACAACTGTGATGATTCACTGTTTCTGCTTACTGTTTTCCATATGTTGCCCTGAAAAGGGGAGCCACTTGTCAAGCTGCATCCCGGGCTTGCCACAGTGGGGTGGGACAGAGCACGGGTAAAGGGGTGGGTGTCAGCTGCAGCAGCGATGGAGATTGTCCAGCTGTGCGACAGGGAGGGGTGGTGAAGATGGCCACTCTTTGTCACAATCGGCTTAGCAGCCTCAGTGTCAGCAGAGACACCAGTAGGAGAAGCTGTGAGGTGCAGAGGCATAGCAGCATGGGGAGCAACTGTTCCAGCCCAACAATCAGCTGGGCCGGGGTTTTAGTGCATATCAGCGAAAAGGCTAGCACTAACAGGAGGCATGGCTCACCTACTTAAGGGTGCTGGGAGGCGGAAGCTCCCAGCGCAGACTTTGAATCTGAAAAGCTTGCTAACAGACTGGGTTATTGACTGTTTTGCTGCTGTTTAACTCATTGTGTGCCAGAATCCAACTTAATAAACCCAAGTTTATTTCCTCTTGGTGTGGCATTTTCCTACTGGGTCAGTCTGGAGCTTGGACCATTGAGACAGATTTGTAGATATTTATGTTGTTCTTTAAATAAACCAGATAATGCTTATGTCGCGTGCATCTAAGACATTTCTTTAAGAAATGTTTGAAATATGCTACCATTCTACTTAATTTTAAAAAAATTCACTCAACCAATAGTGTGTACATATAGTAAACATTTTTTAGCTTGTTGAAACCAGTAATGGGGTCTAACATAAGGCCATGCACCCAAGCTCCCCCTCCTCCTGTAGTGGTAGAAGGGGAAACACATTATAAGGTGAAAAAAATCTTAGATTCCAGGCTATATAGAGGTCGCTTACCATATTTAGTGCATTGGAAGGGATACCCTTTGTCTGAAGCTATGTGGGAGAAAAGTTGGGATCTAAAAGCGGATAAATTAGTGAAACAATTCCATGAGAAGTTTCCAGATAAGCCAAAGGGTCTGCCTGGGGGAGGGGGGGGAGGAGAAGAGGTGGTTAATTTTTGTTATGTTAAGTTTTATGTTATTCTCTTTACAGGAAACGTTTTTCTTCTGAGGAGAGGCCACCTGTCAGGCCTGTAGTTTCTTTTAGGATCTTTGGCCTGCCACACTTTCTATTATTTTCCTATGCTGTTTCATTAGTGTAGTAGTTGGGAGGGGGGAATAGAAAGGAGTAGATTTGTGGAATGTGTTGTTGTCATTCTTTCTAGAAGCCCAAGTTCCTCTTTTGTCTTCGCACCTTAACACCTGACCGGAACCCCCGGGGTGGAGTTGTCGGCGTCAAAGAAGAAGATTGGACCATGTGATGGATTTATGGGAGTGTGCATAAGATTATGAACTTTCAACTGGGTGGCATTTCAGGAAATAAATCAGAGTTGGAATTTCACAGATGTGCCAACATGTCTGCTTTATTAAATTGGAACTTTAAGGGTAACTCTGCCTTGGACTTTGATTTATTTTTGCATGATAGCAGAAGGTCACTGATACAACATTTAGAATTGGGAATCTTATACACAACCTGACCCAAATTCATTAGAAACATGGCTTCCAGCACCCTGAATGTAGCAGTTTGTATTTTAGATTCATCTTTAACAGTCTTGGTTACTGTGCTACTACTTTCTAGTGGCAAATATTCAAGATCAGAAACCAGACTGTAAATATTTAAAGATTGCAATTAGTCAAGGGAATGTTGCTTTGTTCTTTCTCAGATACTTTTGTTTAGTTGTTAAATCATCTAGCCATGTTTCCTGTCTGGTCTACCTCACCCCTTGAATGGTCTGGTTAATTATTTAATATTCCTCATGAGTTGCATGACCAACTGTGGAATTGATCTGTAGCTGTGGTCAACCTTCTCTGACAAAGAACTCATAGGTTGGTGCAATAGAGATAAATACATTCCCCACTGAAGTAACATCAGAATGACTGCTGGAAAGTCAATCCTGTCCTTATTTTGGAAGTCTATTCTGGAAGCCGCTTGATGTTTTCCAAATGAACATGTTAACATTGGCAGTGTGTTTCACAGAGCTAGAGGATGGGTGTCTCATTAAATGGAAAACTTAATGCTTTATTTTTCCTTTGACCAATTAATTTGCAGAGGTTACAAACAACTTAGGAGTGCCATTTTCCCTTGCTTGCCTGTTATTATTTGTAAGTTGTTTTCTCTTGACATTTAATAATGGGAGGGAATAAAGTGTTGAGTTAGAGAAAAATGAGCCATATGATCCTTGATATATAGATGTATTTGATTTCAGCTTTGTTTTTCTATCAGACACATATTGTGCACAGTTTGCTTTTACTTGATTTGTGCTATCTTCTGTGGTGTAGCACTCCCTTTTTGAAAGGTTGATTTGGATCTTTCTGTTGTCAGAATAATTCCTTCTACTGATTAAAATGCATGCAAAACCAATAAGTTTTCCCACTCTTTTTTTCTTTCTTCTATTCTACTCTTTTCCATCATCATAGGACAAACATGAAAATGGTTTCATCACTAAAGGGACCAATCTCTCTTTCTCTCTGGACAGAGAATAGGAAAGTGCACCTTCCCTGTCAGGGGAAGATTTCACCCTGAAGAAAATGAGGTCTAGGATCGGGCTGATTTCCAACAGCATATACATTAAGATGCGAAGAAAAAGAAATAAAGATTCTGGGAAGCATATTCTAATTAATAAACAAACTTTAATACAAAAATAATAAAAGGAAATAAAACAGAAACTAACTAATTGTTACATTTTGATAAGAAAGGTTCCGTCTGACAGTTTTACAGAACAGAAGTAGCTCTCTCTCTGGAATGTGTGAAGACATGCGCAATACATCACTGTCAGATAAGACTTTATGACCTGCACAATAACTCTTTCTCAGTTTAACTATTTAGTGTCAGTTCAGTTAGTTCATGGCTAGCAAACATTTTAACGTAGTGACACCCCTTCTTTTGCTAGTCTGGGCTGACGTCATCAAATCATCAATTAAGGCACATCTTCTTTCGCAGATACTCGTGTTGATTTGCAGGAAGTGGTTTGTTGAGCATATCAGCAATCTGATCATGTGTAGGAACATATTGCAATTTAACAAAACCTTGCTTAACTAATTGCTTTGTGTTTTGATAACGAATGTCAATGTGTCTGGACCTAGAACCTGTGAAATGTGACTCAGAAATATAAACCACAGATACATTATCTTTCATCACGGTGATTGGTCGAATCGGACATGTCCAGATATCTGTGATCAAAGCATCAAAACATGTTAGAGAATTACAAGCATCTGAAACACAAGCATATTCAGCTTCAGTAGATGAACATGAAACAAAACTCTGTTTTCTCACTTGCCAGTAAACAGGACATCCATTCAGGAACATCATGTAACCAGAACTGCTTTTACGTGACTTCTTATCGCTTGTCCAGTCGGCGTCAGCATAACAAATTAACTGTGGATGATCAGTGTGTGCTGGTTCTAGCAATAACTTCATGTGTTTAGTGTGTTTCAGGTATTTCAACAATTTCTTAATGCATGCCCAATGAAATTGTGTTGCCTTACCTACGTGTCGTGATAAAAGATTAACACTAAGTGCAATGTCAGGTCTGATCCAACTACTAATGTATAATAGTGAACCAATGACTGAACGATAAAGTGTTTGATCCTCGAACTCAGGACTTGGTTCATGTGTTAAGTTGTGAAAGTCTGTTTGCATGGGTGTCTTTGTTGCTCTAGCATCTTTCATGTTGCAATGATGCAAAATGTGGTCAATTTTCTCCTCTTGTGAAAGACTAAACCCCTTCTGTGTCTTTTTAATCTGAACACCTAAATAAGTGCTAATGTGTCCTAAAGATTTCAGTGTGAAGTATCTCTGCAAACTTTTGGCAAAAATCTCACTCATTTTCTTATTTGGACCAATATAAACAATATCATCAACATAAACAAGAATTATCTCATATGCATTGTTAGATCTTTTTGTGAACACGCATTCATCAGTTTCGGACTTAATAAAGCCCATTGAATTTAGTTTCTCAGTAAGACATAAATACCACATTAAACCTGACTGTTTCAGACCATAAAGACTTTTGTTCAGGAACCAGGTATCCCCTTCTTGCTTTCGGAACCCTGGAGGGCTTCTTACGTAGATCTCTTCATCTAGGTCTGCATGTAGATAAGCTGTGTCCACATCAAATTGGAAAACTTCTAAACCAAGAATAGTTGCAGTGGTTAAGGCAATTTTTACACTTTCAGTTCTGACTGTTGGTGAGTAAGTGCTTGTGTAGTCCTCAGGATAACGTTGAGCGAAACCCCGAGCTACTAGTCTGGCTTTGTATAAAGACTCACCATTCGGTTTCTTCTTGATTCTGTAGACCCATCGAGTGCCAATGACTTTCTTGTTTGCTGGAGGTTTTGCAGGTGTGAATACATTAAGTTTCTTTAAACTGTCCATTTCATCCTGCATTGCATCATACCATTTGTCTTGCTCTGAATCAGGAAGCTGTTTGATTTGTGTGAATGTCTCAGGAGGAAGAGTAACGTTGCAAATCAAAGGTAATGGTGTTTTTGTCAGTTGCCATGAATATCGTTGTGGAGGGATTCCTTTTGTGACCCTCTTGGAACGTCTAGGAACAACAGACCAGTCTTCTTCTTCTTCTTCATCCTCGTCCTCACGTTCGTCGCTAGCATCAGCATCCGCGGCTTGCGAAGACGGAACATCAGGTTGTGAAGAACTGGTAGGAGAAATATCTGCCTGCGAATTGTCATCAGGCTGCGTGGCATCTGGAACACCATCTCTAGGAAAATAAACTCCAGGATCATTGGAATGAATCCTGTACCAGTCAATGTCTTCCTCAAAATTAGCAGATTGTGAAATGACAATCACATGTTTAGTATCAAAGAATTTGCACCATTTTGAGTTATCATCAATACCCATAAATCTCAGTCTCTTTGCTACTGTACCCCCCTTTCTTCTTTGACTTAAGGGAGTGTTCACCATAGCATATGAACCAAAAATGTGGAGGTTCTTGAGATCAGGCTTGTAGCCATACAGCATGTAAAAAGGAGTTTGATTGATTACACTGCTCCAAGTATGGTTGACAATGTAATTTGCATATTTGATTGCTTCACCCCAGTATATGCTACCAAGGTTGGCATCTTCTAGAAGACAATGCATCATGGTTTGTAGAACCCCTTGTCTTCTTTCTACGACTCCATTATGAGCCGGTGTATATGGAGCGGATGTCTGATGAAGAATTCCATTCTTACGCATCCAGTCCTGGAAACGCTGAGACATGAATTCTACACCACGGTCACTCTGGATTCTGGCGATGCGAACTCGGTATTGTGTAGAAACAAAACTCTTTAAAGATCTGAAAGGTCTCAGATTTCTCTCTCATAGGATATACAAATCCATATCTAGAATGATTATCTACTATTGTTAGAAAATACTTTCTGCCACCAATTGTTGGTGGGAAAGGACCTACTATGTCAGTGTGTACCAAATCAAAAATGCGTGTTGACCGGCGTGTAGCATGTTTGGGAATAGCAGTTGCCTTGGATTTAGCCTTTTTGCAAACTGCACAATCCAAAAACACCTTACACCCCTTTAGATCCAAACCTTTTGCGAACTCCGGCATCTTTCTAAGAACACGGAAACTGGCATGCCCCAATCTTCTGTGCCACTTGTGGATACACCTGGAATGCAAAGGTTTACCAGTTAGTGAATTCTCAACATTAACAGTTTCATGAGGAACCTCAGGTTTGCTCTGAGCAACCTGTTTCTGTTTTCTCTCTTTGTTGGCTTTAGGAGCCTTTGGCACAGTAACGGGTTCTCTCTCTAAACCAACTCTCTCTGGGCCCGTGTTGTGCCTTTTTGGGGTTTGCATACTTGCCTGTGCTTGCCCTTTAGGCTTTGGCTTTAAGTAATAAACACCACCAATCAGCATGGTTTCAGCAACAATATTTCCATCTTTAACTAAGTAACTTGCTTTTCGAGGTGGTGAACCTGGAACTTTAACTCTCTAGACAAGTGACTTTGACTAAGCAAATTACTGGTTGCTGAAGGTATGTAATAAACATCAGGGATGTATGTATTGAGATCTTCAATATAAACAGTTCCTTTTCCTATGAACTTGCAAGTGTGGTTGGTGAAGGAATACAGTTCTCGATACTCGGGCTCTGGCTCGCCCATCTCTGTGAAAAGTTCCCTTCTGTGGGTAACGTGCACAGCTGCTCCACTATCTAAAGTCCACAAAAGACATCTGTCGAACTTTGGATCAGGTTGTGGAACGTTGGTTATGGCCAATGTTGCGAGTGGAGCTTGTGGATCACGCCTTGGACCACAACGACCTTGTCTTCCGCCTCTACCTCTGCCTCTGGAATCTGTTCCTCTGGGCTGGTACGTGACGGGAGCTGGAACTCGGGGACAATCCCGGGTGTCATGTCCCACACGGTTGCAGGTGTAGCATTTTGGCATCCTTGGAGCGTAGCCTCTTCCTCAGAAGGGACGTCTAGTTGGAGCCTTTGATGCTGGGGGTCGTTGCAGATGTGGTGTAGCTAACTTGATAGCTTCTTCCTCCACTAAAAGTCTGCAAATGTGGTTAACTGTGCGTTGAGCAATAGGCACGTAGTTAATCTTTGCAACAGCATCTTTCCATTCATAATTCAATGAGTTAATGATGATGCTAATCATTTGGATATCATCGATTACATGGCCATTTTGTCTCAATTCACTTCTCATTCTTTTCAGTTTGGTCAAATGTCCACCAATTCGTTCACCAGGTTTCAACTTCGAACCATGGAACTCAGACATGAGCAAACATGAAGATTCAATTGAAACGGGCCTGTAGCAATCTTCCAAAATAGCCCAAATTTGTTGGGCTGTTGCATCAAGTGGAAAGGTACCCTGGAGCTCAATTTCCATTGACATGAGCAAAGTCGTGATTGCTCTGTTTTCCAGGTCTCTCATTGCAGGTGTCCATGTTTGGGCAGGAGGATTAAAAACCATGCAGTATGTGCCTTCTCTGCGAAGCAAGAGCGCAATTTCACTGACCCAGGCTTTATAATTCTCTCCTGACTCCTTTAATTTTGACTCACCAGTCAAAGGAGTGACTGGAAATACCTGCTGAGGAATATGCATTGGAACAACTTGTTGAGCAGGTTGCAAAGCTGGTTGTTGAACCAGGGGGTGCTGCAATTGCACCATTGGCCTTTGCGTGGCAATATCAAATTGACTTCCTTGCATTCGCCTTTGGCTTTGCCTTTTTCCATCTAGGGAGGATCCAACACCACCAGGGGGCGTTGAAGACTTAACCTTTGGAGGCAAAACTTTGGCTTCTAGAGGACTCATAGATAAATCTTTAAAGCTCTGGCGTAGCTGCTTCAGCTTTTGCTCTAATAATTTTTCTCCACCAGCAGATGGCAGTGCAGCTTCACTTCTTGGCTGCATCAGCACTCTATACGTGGCCGGAAATTCAGTGGAACAAAAGGGATCACGTGACCTCTGTGACATGTACATATCTCTTTGTTCTGATTCACCTAAAACAATGTCCTCTGTGGGGTGTGTCTTAGGCTGTTGTTTTGAAGACAAGATGGCGTCCTCAGACATTTTGGGAGTGGGGGAACTCCTCCTACTTCTTTTCATTTCCTCAAAATATTCTCTGGCTTCCCTGGCGTATTTTTCAAATCGCTCTAACTGGTCACGATAGCTTTGCATTTCTTCCCCAGTGCCTGAGAAGGATTCATAAATTTCGCTTTCTGCGTGGGAGTATTTTTTCTCCACCGGCAGTTGCCGCTGAGGCTTTTGCCATTCATCAATTGTTTCATAATCTCCAAGAGTTTGGGAGTGAAATGGCTCTGGCAACGTGGAAAGTTTTGGCTTGGCCCCCAATAAATCATAATCTCCTTGAGGTATTTGTGAGCTTTCATAGTGAGAAGGGGGAACTACTGACCTCGTTTCGTAGATCTCGTCTTCTGTAGCTCCTTCCCCCACAGCAGACTCGGCCGGTGGAGAAATTTGTTGCTTTTGAAGTAATTTTGAAGGATTTTGCTTCTCTGTGTCTGAGGGAGCCTCTGTATCAGAAGAAGTGGACCCATCTGAGCTCGTTCCATTTTTCTTCTTCTTCTTTTTCTTCGACATGGCTAATTAGCCTAGCCGGTTATCTTAAGATAGCTCGAAGGAAAAACAGCCGTAAATTATAACCATCCTCTGCTACCATTAATTGTCAGGGGAAGATTTCACCCTGAAGAAAATGAGGTCTAGGATCGGGCTGATTTCCAACAGCATATACATTAAGATGCGAAGAAAAAAAAAATAAAGATTCTGGGAAGCATATTCTAATTAATAAACAAACTTTAATACAAAAATAATAAAAGGAAATAAAACAGAAACTAACTAATTGTTACATTTTGATAAGAAAGGTTCCGTCTGCCAGTTTTACTGGCAGCTGGACAAAAGAACAGAAGTAGCTCTCTCTCTGGAAAGTGTGAAGATATGCACAATACATCACTGTCAGATAAGACTTTATGACCTGCGCAATAACTCTTTCTCAGTTTAACTATTTAGTGTCAGTTCAGTCAGTTCATGGCTAGCAAACATTTTAACGTAGTGACATTCCCCCATTGGAAATCAAGATGAGCAGAATTATAGATATTTACTTTGGTCTTTAATTAAGCCAGATAATAGGCCTATGCATCTAAGACATTTCTTTAAGATGCTGTTATTTGAAATACATTACGTAAATAACTTTTTAAAACTCTCAGTGAACCTATATTATGTACATATAACAAACAATGGTTTTTTTAAAAAGTAAAATTTCAACTAAAAAAAGCGAGATATAAATTTTGAAGGAGGATTAATATTTATTTTGTTTTAATTTCCCTGCCCTTTTATTATTTTTATATAAATAAATAATTCAAGGCAGCAAACATGTCTAATATTACTGGCTTCTCAACAAGTCTGAGGTGGAGACGACTTCCGGTTCCTGCTGGCGATGGACGTGTTGTCTGCCGCTCGTCTCCCCAGTGGGCTCCATAAGGAGCACAGGGGGCCTTGGAGGGGTCCCCTGCCGAAGGGCAGCTTGCTGAAGCCCCACGGAATCGACGGCAGCCAGCAACGGTGCTTTTCAGCTTTGCCTAGGAGCCGGGGAGCGGAGGGGGGGCGAGGGACAGCATTGCGCTGTCCACCCTTTTGCCGAATGGTCCCAGAGGAGAGAATGTGCCCGGAGAAGTGCGGCTGGAGCCTGGTGGTGGGGGATCCATCCTGAACTCTCTGACTGTTTAAAGGAAAAGCAGCAGACTTTTGTAAGTTCTGTGTTCAACCTATTTGAATGGAGATTAGAGGGGGTGTTTCTTTCTCCCCCCCCCTGTTGGATTAACTGGCATTTGAACAATCTCTCTTAGAAGAGAGAGAACAAAGGCTGACCTGTCACTTGAACTAGCTAACTGACTAGCTAAAGACTTTCGTTTTCTTTCTCCCTGTGGAAAGAGGAGCCAAGATGGCATCCTCCATTCTTCTTTTGTCTACTTATAAATGAAGCCTGCTCTTTGAAACTACCTTCAGCCTTATTACTCTCTCTGAAGGAAACCGAGACCCCTCCCTGATATGTGGCTCTTCTGAACTTTGATTATTTGATCCCCTTCTTTTAGTTTGCCTCGGTGCCTTGGAACTGTGAACTGGCACTTTTGGCTTTGTTTGCCTCTTGGGATCAGAACAGCTGCGCAATCCTCGAGCACCATCTTTTTGGGAAAAGACTTACATATCTGAACTTTAAGTAAATGGGGCCTAAGAAACCACCGACAGGCAAGTCACTTTCGGCCCCCTCATCTGCCTCTTCCAGTCCCAGTATGCAACAAATGAAAATTACCTCACTGTTACAGCAAGAGGAGGGGCCAAAAGAACTATCTGTCTCTCAAATGTTTCAAGAACTTATGAGGGGCCAAAATGAATTGAAAAAAGAAATGACAGAGCTCAAAGAAGAGTTCAGAGATGTTAAACATCATATTGCAGAAAATAAACAAAGGATTGTGGTGTTGGAGGAGGGTGCGGCTGGGTTGGGGGAAGAGATTAAAACAATCTGGAAGGGAAATCTAGAATTGGAAAACTTTTTGGCAAAAATAGAATTTGAAAGAATGTCCTTTTTTCTTACATTCCAGAACCTACCAAAGACAGAAAGGATATCATGAGTACAATCTTAGCAGATTATATTAAGAGAGATAAAAAACAGCTGGTGGGATATGGACCTAGTCTATAGGATAAATTCAGCATATGCTAGAAGTCATAATGTTAAAGGGAGGTACATGTTAAATTTCTCAGGAGGACCACAAGGGATGAGGTGCTTGGGACCCAAAGGATGAGACCATTGCAATATAAAGATGAAGAAATCACCATCCTTAAGCAGATTCCAAAAAAGATAAGAGAGAAAAGGAGGAAGTATTCCTCCTTATTAAAGAAACTATATAATAAAGGAATTTGGTTTAGATGGTTATTGCTAGAAGGAATGTTGATCTTTTGGGAGGGAAACAGGATAAGAAATAATACAGTGCAGGAGGCGGAATCCTTCACTAAAAATAATTTTCCTCTCGTAGAGGACGAACATAGTGAAGGTAGTGGAAGGGACACTAAGGTGCAAGATAAGAAGGAGGGGGGGCTGAGGCTTCCTCTGGGGACAGGGATGAAGGAGCAATATCGAAAAGGCTCAGATCACAAAAATAAAAGTATTTGAAATAATAGCAATTGGTGATACTCTAGAAAGTGACAAAGGAAAATGAATGAACACATGATTGAGAATATAGAATAAGACCCTGTTTTCTGCTTATCTTTTATATTTTGTATTTAAGATTGTAAAAATTGTGAGTTTTGGATGGAGTGTGGGAGCTGCAAAATTTTTTTGTATCCCCTTACCTTTTCCCATATATGTATAAAAACTAATAAACATTTTTAGGAAAAAAAACAAGTCTGAGGTGGAAGTAAAGCTCACACTCTCCTAGGTTCCAATTTAGTGCCTTAATCGTAAAACCAATGTGACTCCATATTTCTTTATATCTTATGCAAAATAGGCAGCAGCGATAAAAATTTATGCTATTCTGTCCTTTTTTCTTTTCTTTTGAGCTGATCCTTTTTGTTCAAATCAGGCCTCAGCACAATAATGTACAGTTTGGGAGAAAAGATACAAAGCAGTAATCCAGCACTGGAAGCTATAATGGAGAAGATCTCCACAGCAACCATATATTTTCCCTTTGAACTCAGGTATGCTGGAATAAAGGACAACCAAACACTACAGAAGACCAACATGCTGAAGGTGATAAATTTGGCTTCATTGAAAGCATCAGGCAATTTCCTTGCTAGGAAAGCCAGTGTGAAACTGACAATGGCAAGGAAGCCCATATAACCCAAGACACCATAAAACATGAAGGCAGATCCTTTGTTGCACTCCAGAATGATTTCTTCTGCTATTGACTTCATGTCAGCATCTGGGAATGGGGGAGAGATGATCAGCCATATAACACAAATTTTAATTTGAATAAAGGAGCAGCAGGATACTATAAAAGGGCCAAGTCTTTTCCCCACCCACTTGGTCATCTTGGACCCTGGCTTGGTAGCCATGAAAGCTAGAACCACAATGATGGTTTTGGCCAAAACACAAGAAATGGCCACTGAGAAAATGATGCCAAAGGCAGTTTGACCAAGGAGACATGTCACCTTGTGAGGTTTACCAATGAATAGCAAAGTACAAAGAAATGATAGTAGGAGAGCAACAAGGAGGACATATGTGAGGTTCCGGTTGTTAGCTCTGACAACGGGAGTGTCCTGATGTTTAATAAAGATCCAAAGGATTCCAACTGTGATTAAAGAGAAGAAAAGAGAAGAACTAGCTATAACTGTTCCCAAGGTTTCTTTGTAGTTCAAGAATGTTGCAACTTTGGAGAGACACAAAACCTGCTTCTCATTGGGATAGTGATCTTCTGGACATTGAAAACATTCATCCATGTCTAGGGAATAAAATATTGATGTTGAAGTTGCATTGAACGAATAAAACTGACTCTACCAGTATTCAAAGTGAGGACTTCCAATTAATTTCTGAAAAATATATGTCGTACATTAAGTTAGTTGTCATCAATCTGTATTTGCATAAATCCAGTTCTTGCTACCAATGATGAACATGTTTACAATTCAATTACTTATCCCTATTTTATAGTCTAATTGGCCAAGTCAAGGAGTTGGCAGAAAACAAAAAAAATTCCTATGATACAAATGACAATACAATTCATTCAGTGCGGTAGATATTGTGTATGCAATATCTCTTACCCTCCCTGTCAGAAATCTTCCCTTCTGCACATTGAAGACAGTCATAGCAGCAAAATAGTTTCCCTTCTATCTTAATCTTACTGTAGCCTGAATCACACTTCCCATTACACAGAGAAAGTGGCTGGGTCTGTTCATAAATAAAAAATAGAAAAGTTTTCTTTTGAACCACATGTTAGCGTGATGGAACACAATCAATGTACCAAGTTTCTAGATAAGGCCTTTTTAATTTGTACATATTTTAATCTTGCATTTTATATATTTAAATGTTTTGCCTTATTTTAACTGTGATGCTTTTGACACACATGAACACGGAAAGCTAGCCGAGAGAGGCTTCAGGGAGACAATATAATTCTATTTCTAAAGGTCATTGTGGTGGAATAGTTTGGCTCTAAGTGACCTTTAGAAGTAGTGAAATCTGGATTGAACATATTGTTTCTGGTCCATACCTGGTTAAACCTGCTTGGCCACACAATAACATCTTCATAAATGGTGACCATTTTTTCATTGGACTCCTTGTGTTCTATGCCTCCCACTTGGACTTTCTTAAAAGACAAATTTGAAAATGTGATCCAATTGATAATATCAAATCCAGTCTCTAATTCTCCATTTTCATTGAACCCGATTTGTTGCGCGGCACTATTATTAAATGCAATCCTTTGGATAATGTAGTTGAGCTAAATCAGAAAATAAGCCAAATAGAGATATGTATCAGGATGTAGGACAGCACTGTTTCTTCCCTTTGATGTATATAGACAAGAAAACCTTTCAAGGTTTGTAAAACATGGAAGATAATAATAACCACAATAATAAATTACATTTCAGATTGTAACTAAGATTACGGAACCGTCATAGCACCACAATGAAACAGAAGAAATAAAATAAAGAAGTATAATTGACTATACAGCAATTTAAGCAGACTATTTCCAGGAGATTGTAATATTAGGGAACGCCATACATTTTAAAAAAGTTTCTAATATAGAAATCACAAACATCTTCATCAATTTCCTTTAAAAGAAAGTAAATTTTCAGTATGTTCTTGCAACTTAGAAACTTCTCAAAATTAGCAGGTTCAGTAATCATATAATAAAAAAACATATTAGGAAAAAGTAATACCAAATAAGCAAAATAAGGTATTGGTCTAGGACCAAATAAATAAAGAGAATACAATGTTTTAAAATAAATTGTATGCATGTTATCTAGAAATAAATCATGTTTAGTCTTACTAAATTATCAATATGCAGGAGTTTCAAAGGCAGAAGCAACATTTTTATATCTAACTTCATCTTATATAAAGTGTTTTGTGACTAATGAATTCCTAATTTTATAGGGTTTCTTCTTTCTTATATATTTACATAATATTACAAATGGATACATTAGTGATACGTGGTATTTTTCTTTTTTTACTAGGTCTTAGACTGCAAAAAAAAATTGAATAGTTAAATTCAAATTTAATTAAACTGCACAGTTTCATCTATATTAGACAAATGAATTCTTGGAAGAAGGATTTTTTTTTAGAAATATAGAAGAAAGATGTAGTGAGATATCTGCAAATTGTCTTTTGGGGGATTTTACCTTCCATAAATGTTGATTCAAAAGTTTTCCCTTAACTTTCCCCCCTGCTCTGTATTTCATTATAGATGAATAGAAGTCGTGCAAAGCATGTGCCACTACATAGATAGCATTGTATACACTGTAGCTGTGGCCACTCAATTCCATATCAAAGAAAGATGTGGGAAGGAGCTCCAGTTTCTCCTTTCCTGTAGAAGTGGCCGCATTTGCCTTTTCTGTTACAGAGGTGTGGAAGGAACACCCAAAGGCATTTTCCCAGAAGGTCTTGATAAAACTGCCTTCTTTTTCCAAGATAGGGTTTCTCATCTGAACAAATTGCTGGAATCCTAGTAACTTCTCTGAATGAACTGCAAAAGATAAAGCCCCATGAAGGAAAACCATATCCATATTTCTTTGAAAGGGATTTGATGTGAAATCCATCTGGATTGTCATAATCCAAACTTTCCCTTTTTTCCATAGTGGGAAATCATTATCTTTTAACTTACTGGAAAGAAACCTTAGAGTCATCATGTTAGCACTTTCACCATGAACTACCACCACAGTGACATCACTTTTCATAACCAATCTGTGCATGTTAAGTCCTATTTCAATCATCTTTTTCAGATTATCTGAATGAACAGGTTTGGGAAATCTTGCAATGAAGTCAAAGCAGATACCACTCTGGGTAGCCATAGGAAGCACCCTGCGCAGGAACATTTCACGACTCTCGTTGTCTACTAACAGCATCCCCACCCATGTCCATGTGAAATATAGCAATAACTGAGAAATTCCCTTGTACTGAAAGTCCATATTTGGCAACATCTGTTGGTAAAAAGCAGCTTGGTCTTTTGTGCTAATTTCAGGAGCAGTACCATATAATATCTAGAATCAGAGAGATAAAGAATAAAAAGGGGAAAAAAATCATTGTAAAGTGACAAGTGGATGTGCAAATCATATTCTGTTCCTGTTTTGTTCACTAAATTAGAAACTGAAGCTGAATTCCACGTAAGTTTCACATTTATATTCAAGCTTAGCCTATAGAGCAGCAACATTCAGCTTTTCTCCTGCCCTAAGAAAATAAGTTCAATCAGCAGACCTCCATCTCTGCATGGAGACTGCCATGCTGTCACTTCCAAGGCTGAGCTGCATTACCAAAATTTGTCAGTAGTTCAGTTGCATCAGAACACCAGTTCACAATTCAGAGATGAATCATTTTATGTTATATCACCATATAAAAACCTACAGAATATACTTCATGTCTGGGGTTTCCAATATCATATCTCAAGACACAAGATTTAGTTCACAGAGCACAAACTATATCACTCAAATATGTCATGCAACTTGTATACTTGACATTAAATAGTATGTATTAAGATGAATATTAATTTGCAATATATTATTTAATTGGTTGAAAAAAATATCCTACAGCTCTTTTAAATACTACTGATGGAATATTTCCAGAGAAGTTCATCTTATTTCCAAGGAGCACATTGGTAGACCAGAAAGAATCTGAAACAAAATCAATACTAAGTCCTTTAAAAAATCCTGAATACTAGGTTGGGTGAACCTTATACTCACTCTGGAGAATATTGATTTTGCTGAAAAATACAGCAAAATACAGTTTGATTATAGTTGCAATCATATTTTAAGTAAAAATTTGAACAGTGATTTTCAAGGTACCAGACCCAGTTTGAAATTCTGACCATACTCCACCATGGGTTTAGCAACTCTTACCTGAAATGACCTATAAAATGTTACTTCTGGGCAATGTATAATATCCCCATTAATTGCCTGGCTCCTTGAAACACCAAAAAGCTGAAGAATTAAGGTGCTGTGGCATAACCAAAACACACCAAAATTCACTTGTAGTCTCTAGCAGTCTGGAATTCGTAAAATGCATCCCTTTTATTATAACCACAATATTTTTTTCCTTGACTATATTTCAGAATATATATATATATATGGATTTTTATCTCCTGCCACTTAATTCCATGGAAGGAACATACCTGTGGCATTTTGTACAGGGAAAGGATATTAGCCATGTATAGATAGATGTGAGATGAAGGTCCTCCAATGACTGCCATTGGTCTGTTTTGAGGATCACAGTTGTAGTTAGGTATGAATTGGCCCTTTGTAAAGAAGAGCTCCAATGAGGCTCGGTATGTCCAAGTTGGATCAAAGTAGGAATTATAGATATGGAAGCCCATGGTATGGTTTGGTAAAATAGATGGATCTCTATTGATTTTCATGATGGCAAACTCTAAAGCGAGGATGTGTTGATACATTGGAGTTAAGACCCTTAAATAAGCATTATATATTCTGTTAAAATGCAAACTTCCCAAAATATCATGCATGGTATTGGACAACTCAGTTTAATTTTCATAACATCTGTCTGTGTGTCTATCATCTACCTACCTACCTACCTACCTACCTACCTACCTACCTACCTACCTACCTATATTCTATCAAGTTTCCATCCATCTATCTATCATCCATCCATCCATCATCTAATTATTTATAATCTGTTTTCCATCTATATATTTTCCTACATACAAAGAATATATCTCTCTCCCTCCCTCCCTCCCTCTTTCTGCTCTATATGCTTTTTTCTTTCTCTTTTCCTGTGTCTTTGTAAAAAAATATCTTACACAGTGGTGCCAAAAAGCTCCTTAGATGGATGTTTCCTGAAGTCTATCATTTTACAGTAGAGGTAGATCTGAGAGAAAATGCCCACAATTATGAAATCTCCTGACTGATATTGCTTGTGAAGAAAAGGCAGAGGGTCGTTAATCCTACATCTGGCACTGGGAATCATGGACATCATTTCAGGCAAAAGCACCAAGACCAAGGAAGCAAATATTATCATAATATGTAAAAGTGTCTGATCTTAAGCCAGTTGAAGCTTCCCCAAGCTCTGCCTCATTAAATGTATTTCTACTTGCACTTGTCTCCACAACAACCTCTTGTCCACTAGGAGATGAAGTTGAAACAATTATGTGGGAATTGATAATGATAATGGAAAGATCAACAATTCAGAATTCATGTCCTAGGAAACTATGGCATGTAAACAGCTGTACAGCAGCCTGTAATTATTGACAGCAATGAAAACCTAAAAGAAATGAAGAACTTTTTCCGGTTTGTATGAAGGCAGGGGAAAAAATTGTTCTTGTTTTTAAAGCAATATGGCCTTACATTAATTCACACATTGCTTATTTGTTTGATTCTACCATAGTCTCACAGCAGTTTGTGGATACACAAAATGTTAAAAGGAAATATACAATATATTAATTAAATTATAATAAAATACGTTCTAAATAACACGAGTAAAAAATAATAAAATTAAAACTACCAATTACATGCCACATAATAGTAAAATAATTATTTAAAAATGATGCTGTAATTCAATAAAAGATTTTTTTTAAAAAAACCTACAATTAATCAAGAACTTCTGTGGAAATTTATACCTCATTGATAATATTCAAATTTGGATAGATGTTTATCTGATTGTCTATAATCTATCTATCTATCTATCTATCATCTATCTATCTATCTATCATCTACCTACCTACCTACCTACCTACCTACCTACCTACCTACCTACCCACCCATCTACCTACCTACCTACCTACCTACCTATCTACTATCTACCTATCCATCTTCTATCTATTATCTATGTATCTATCATCTGTCTGTCTGTCTGTCTATCATCTATTTTATTTTTCCAACGTTTGGAAAGTTTCTCAAAAAGGCCCTTTCTTTCAGGTGATGCTAAGCCGTAAAAGGATTTACATGGTAAAATTAGTGCTTTTAGTTGTACCTAAAACTGAATCGGTAATCATCATATGTGCTTTGATATCATATCATATCATATCATATCATATGATATATGATATGATATGATAATATAATTGCCATTATATTATCATATCATATGATATATGATATAATATGATAATATAATTGATTATATATATATATATATATATATATATATATATATATATATATATATATATATATATATATATATATATATATATATATATATATATGGCAATTATATTATCATATTATATATATATGCACAGAATTCTAGAAGAGCAGCATAGATCCCAAAAGAGATGACAAGCACCACAACTATCACCTTGAAGACCGGAAAGAAAGCTCCACCAAACTCCATCAGTGGTGACTACTTCTCCATCCAACCAGAAATTGATTGAAGGAATGTTTACAACAAAAAAATCAAACACCATACCAAACATGCAAGCAATGCAACCCACCTTACTAATGATCCAGGAAACCATGGTGAAGCTCCAAGAAAACATATCAAAAATCATGGAGAGATAAAAGTGGAGATGGGAGAAGTGAAAAGAGAAGTGAAAAGTTATATCTAGAAGCTGGATGAGAGAATGGGCTCGATGTAGGAGGCAATCCAGAAAAATGATCAAAGAATAAAAACAATTGAAACCAGAACAGAACAAACAGGAAAAAAATTAGAGTTGGTGGACCAGAGAATGATAGGGCTAAATAAGGATTTAGAAGATTCATTGATAGATTTAGAGAAGGACTGGGCCTCATTTTAACTAAGATTCCAAAATGTAATGAAGACTAAGGAAACCCTGGGAATAATAATGGCGGAGTTGATAGCTGAAGCTCTTCAATGTTTCTGTTTTCTGTTTCTCTTTCTGTTTATTTGGACTTATATGCCGCCCTTCTCCCAAAGGACTCAGGGCGGCATGCAACATTAAAAAAACACACATCCCAAAGTTAAAAAAATTATATACATATCCAAAAAACCAACCGAATTTAAAAGACAATACATTTAAAATAAGTTAAAATTAACAGGCCAGGCCGGCTTGCTGGAAAAGAGGAGGTAAAAAATAAATAAATATATTAAAACCCCAATAACATTAAAAGTGTAAAAACTAAAATTAACAATTAAAAATGACCAAGGGGTGGAAAAGTTGTTGAGTTATGCCAGGCCGGCTAGCCGAAACAGGTGGGTCTTCAGTTTACTGCGGAAGGAGCGGAGATCGGTTGTTGTCCTAATGTCTGGGGGGAGGTCGTTCCAAAGTGTAGGGCCCGCCACAGAGAAGGACCTACTCCTGGGCACTGCCCTCTGACAGTCTCTAGAGGACGGCACCCAGAGGAGACCCTCTCTGTGTGAGCGAATGGGCCGCAGGGATGTATGGGGCAGGACACGATCCCGCAGGTAACTAGGCCCTATGCCATGGAGCGCTTTGAAGATGGTGACTAACACCTTGAAGCGCACCCGGTAGGCCACAGGAAGCCAGTGCAGCTCGTGCAGGAGAGGTGTTATATGGGAGAACCTCGATCTCCCCATAATTACCCGCTGCATTCTGGACCAACTGCAGTCTCCGGGTGCACCTCAAGGGGAGCCCCATGTAGAGAGCATTACAGTAGTCCAGATGAGATGTCACCAGCGCATGAGTGACTGTGCGCAGGGCCTCCCGGTCCAAAAGGGGTTGCAATTGGCGCACCAGGCGAACCTGGTGGAACGTCCCCCTCACCACGGCTGCCACATGATCTTCCATAGCCAGCTGGGCATCCAGGAGGATGCCCAAATTGCGTGCCCGTTCCACAGGGGCCAATTGTTCAACCCCGATGGCCAGCGATGGAATGTGCTGGTTGTACCGGGGAGCCGGGAGCCACAGACACTCTGTCTTGGAGGGGTTGAGCCTGAGCCTGTTGTCACCCATCCAGACCCGCACGGCTTCCAGACAACGGGACATCACTTCGACGGCCTCGTTGGGGTGGTTCGGGGTGGAAATATACAGCTGAGTGTCATCAGCGTTCAGATGGTATCCCACCCCGAAACCACGGATGATCTCACCCAGCGGTTTCATATATGTGTTGAACAGGAGAGGCGAGAGGATCGACCCCTGTGGGACCCCACAAGTAAGGGGCCTCGGGGTCGACCTCTGCTCCCCTGTCAACACACATTGCGTCTGGCCAGAGAGGTAAGAGCGGAACCACCGCAGTACGGTGCCTCCGATCCCCAACCCCTCCAGACGGCGCAATAGGATACCATGGTCGATGGTATCGAAATCCACCGAGAGGTCTAATAGGACAAGGATGGAGGAACAACCCCCATCCTTTGCCCTCCAGAGATCATCCACCAACGCGACCAAGGCCATCTCCGTGCTGTGACCGGGCCGGAAGCCAGACTGGCGCGGGTCTAGATAATCATCTTCCTCCAGGTGACGCGGGAACTGCTGAGCCACCACACTCTCAGCAACCTTCGCTAAAAAAGGAAGGTTGGAGACAGGACGATATTTTGCTAGCTCCATTGGGTCCAGAGAAGGCTTCTTGAGCAAGGGTCTCACCACCGCCTCTTTCAAGGCGGTTGGTAAAAGGCCCTCACCCAACGAAGCGTTCACTAGTCCCAGTAGCCAGCCTCGTGAACCCTCCCAGGAAGCCAGTACCAACCAGGAGGGACACGAGTCCAATAAACATGTGGTGGCTCGCAGTCACCCGCGCAACCTGTCCAAATCTTCGGTGACAACAGGGTCAAACTCCTCCCAGCGTGGGAGCTCAAGACTAGCCTCGGACGCCCCCTCTGGAGTACTGGAGTGGGTCCACCCCCTCTGGATCTGATCAATTTTATCCTGCAGGTATTCCCCAAACTCCTCTCCCCTGCCCTGCAATGGGGGATCCCGCTGCCCCTGCGACAGCAGGGAGCGGGTCACCCGAAACAGGGCGGCAGGGCGGTTCTCTGTGGACGCTATAAGGGTGGCACAATATTGACGTTTGGCCACCCTTATTGCCACAAGGTAGGTCCTTAAGTAGGCTCTTACCTGTGTTCGATCGGATTCGGAGCAGGAGGATCTCCACTTGTTCTCTAGGCGTCTCCTGTGGCGTTTCATTGCCCTTAGCTCCCTGTTAAACCAGGGGGCCCGGGTTGATCGTTGCCATCGGAGAGGCCGCTAAGGCGCAACCCGGTCCAAGGCTCCGGCAGCCGCACTGTTCCACGCGGCTACCAGGTCATCTGCCCGGGAGCGGGACAGGTCTGCAGGAGGTGGCCCAAGCTCTGCCTGGAACCTATCTGGTTCCATCAGACGCCTGGGGCGGAACCATCTGGGACAATCCGGTTCCGCCTTCCCGCGGCGGGGAGTAGCGCCAGGGAAGTCCAGTTGGAGAAGTGAGTGATCTGACCATGACAGGGGCGTGATGACTAAATTCCCTCTTCCCAGATCACTCGTCCACTGGTCGGAGACAAACACAAGATCCAGTATGTGGCCTCTTTCGTGTGTGGGTTCCCGAACTACTTGAGTCAGATCCATGGCTGTCATGGAAGCCATGAATTCCCGGGCTGCCTCGGATGCCTCTCCCGTCGACGGCAGATTGAAATCCCCCATCACTAATAGCTTGGGGGTCTCAACCGCCATCTCCGCGATCAGCTCGAGGAGTCCGGGCAGGGCCGTTGATGTATGGCGGGGAGCCAGGTATACTATCAACAGACCCAACTGTCTCCCTGGGCCCCATTTCACGCCCAGAGACTCACAACCAGATGTCTGCGACACAGTGAATTCTCTCGGAGCCAAGTCTTCCCGGATGATTATCGCTACCCCACCGCCCCTACCCTGGGCCCGTGGCTGATGGAACACCCGGTAACCTGGAGGGCACATTTCCCTGAGGGGCAACCCCCCCTCCGGGCACAACCAGATTTCCGTTATTCCTGCGAGGTCCGGCTCCCCCTCTGAGATCAAGTCCCTGATGAGGGGGGCCTTGTTAACCATGGACATCGCATTACATAACATCAGCACCATTTTTAGGGTGCGTCAGAAGGACCGGAGGTCAGGGATTATGCGAAGCTCCAGGGGCAGCTCATTCCAGAGGGAAGGCGCTCCCACAGAGAAGTCTCTCCCCCTGGGGGTCACCAGCTGACACTGTCTGGCCGACGGCACCCTGAGGAGGCCAAATCTGTGGGATCGTACTGGACATTGGGAGGCTACTGGTGGCAGTAGGTGGTATCGCAGGTACCCTGGGCCTAAGCCATGGAGCGCTTTAAAGGTCATAATTAATACCTAGGTACCCCCATGACAACCCGTGCGGCCGCATTCTGGACCAGCTGAAGCCTCTGGGTGCTCTTCAAGGGCAGCCCCATGTAGAGAGCATTGCAGTAGTCCTGACGAGAAAGGACGAGGGCATGAGTGACTGTGCAGAGAGCATCCCAATCCAGGAAAGGGCGCAACTGATGTACCAGGCGAACCTGGTAAAAGCCCCCCTGGTCACGGCCGCCAGGTGTTCTTCTAAACTAAGCCGCATATCCAGGAGGACTCCCAGATTGCGAGCCTTCTCTGAGGGTGCTAAAATTTCTCCCCCTATTGTCAAAGATGGGACAAGATGTACAAATCGGGATGACGGAAACCACAGCCACTCAGTCTTGGAGGGATTGAGCTTGAGCCTCTTCCTCCCCATCCAGATCCGCACAGCCTCCAGGCATCGGGACATCACGTCGAGGGCATCGTTTGGGCGGTTTGGGGTAGAGATGAAAAGTTGGGTATCATCAGCATATTGATGATACCGTACACCAAAATCATGGATGATCTCGCCCAGCAGTTTCATGTATATGTTGAACAGGAGGGTTGAGAGAACCGACCCCTGGGGCACTCCACAAGTGATGTGTCTGGTGGTCGATCTCTGCCCTCCAGTCAACACAACTGCAACTGATCTGACAGGCAGGAGGAAAACCACCGTAAAACGGTGCCCCCCACTCCCAACCCACCGAGTCGTCGCAGTAGGATACCATGGTCGATGGTATCGAAAGCCACCGAGAGGTCTAATAGGACCAGGACAGAGGAGCAGCCCCTGTCCCGGGCCCACCAGAGATCATCAACCAATGTGACCAATGCCGTCTCCGTGCTGTACCCGGGCCTGAAACCCGACTGGAACGGATCCAGGTAGACAGATTCATCCAGGTACTGGGGAAGCTGACGTGCTACCACACTCTCGACAATCTTCGCTACAAAGCGAAGGTTGGAGACCGGACGATAGTTGGCTAAAGAAGCTGGGTCCAGGGAAGGCTTCTTAAGGAGGGGTGTGACCACCGCCTCCTTCACGGCAGTGGGAAAGAACCCCTCTCTCAATGAAGCGTTGGTAATCGCCTGGAGCCAGCCTCGTGTCACCTCCCGGGAAGCCGAAACTAACCAAGAGGGACACGGGTCCAGCACACAAGTGGCAGCACTGAGTCTCCCCATATTCCTTTCCATGCTTTCGGGGGTCACAGGGTCAAACCCATCCCAGATTGTCTCCTCAAGATTCATCCCCGTCGGCTCGCCCGAATGTACCCAGTCAGAGTCCAAGCCTGTCTGGATCTGAGCGATTTTATCCTGCAGATAATGAACAAATTCTTCAGCCCTACCCTGCAAAGGGTCTTCCCCAGTTCCTTGGTTAAGTAAGGAGCAGGGTCACCCTAAACAGGGCAGCTGGGCAGTTATCTGCGGATGCGATAAGAGCGGAAATATATCGCTGTTTTGCCACTTCTATCGCCACTAAGTAGGATTTAATATGAATTCTTACTAGTGTTCGAGCCGATTCGGACCGGCTGGCCCTCCAACCACTCTCTAGGCGTCTTTTCTGGCGTTTCATCTCCCAGAGCTCCTCGGTAAACCAAGGAGCTATCTGGGATCGACACCAGGTCAGAGGCTGCAAAGGCACAACATGATCCAAGGCCCCAGTGGCAGCCCTATCCCAGGTTTCCACTAGGGCTTCGATCGAGTTGTGAGCAAGGGATTCAGGAAAAGTCCCAAGCTGCATCAGGAACCTTTCGGGGTCCATCAGGTGCCTGGGGCGGAACCATCTAGTCAGTTCTGCCTCCCTGCAGTGAGGGGTACTGGTATGGAAGTCAAGCCTGATAAGGAAATGATCAAACCATGACAAGGGTTGAATAGAAATATCCCCTAAATCTAGATCATTCATCCACTGCCCAGAGACCAAAATCAGGTCGAGCGTGTGTCCCCCATTATGCGTGGGGTCTTGAATTAACTCAGTTAGGTCCATAGCTGTCATGGAAGCCATGAACTCCCGAGCTGACTCGGATGTCTCGCCAATGGAGGGCAGATTGAAATCCCCCAGGACCATGAGCCTGGGGAAATCAACCACCAATCCAGCTAATACATGCAGCAGCTCCAGCAGGGCTGATGAAACGTAGCAGGGAGACAAGTACGTAACAAGAAGGCCCACATGAGCTCCAAGGCCCCACTTCACAAAGAGGGACTCACCCCCACCTATCTGAGGCACAGTGACCTCCTGAGGTCTGAGATTTTCCCTAATAACCACCGCCACCGCCACCGCTCCTGACCTGGGCTCTCGGCTGGTGAAACGCCCGGAAGCCTGCTGGGCATAGTTCGCTAAGGGGCACACCCTCATCATGGCCCAACCAGGTCTCCATAATGCATGCCAGGTCCGCTCTACCCTATTGTATGACGTCGTAAATGAGGGGAGCCTTATGTACCATGGACCTGGCATTAACTGACACCAGCCAGAGACCAGGGTCCTGTAATCCCGAGCACCCGGGGTTGTGAGAAGGGCAGTGAGGGTCAGAATGCATGATCACTCTTAAACAGCAAACCCGCGTCCTCCAAATATCATTTGGCCCTCGGCCCCCACCATATCTGCCTCTACCACAAACAGTAGAGATGGTGAACCCCCCAATGGAATGGCTTAGAATCTTCCCCGGAATCCCAACCCTTCCCTGCCCTCCAAACCCGTGCCGATTAGTTAGCTCTGGCCTGTGCCCTGGCAGACTCCCCCCCCCCAAGCCTGCCTGAGCCATCTGAATCAACCCCCCTCCCCCCTTTAAAGTTTGGTTTAAAAGCCCCTGTAAAAAAACCCTAAGAAATCTCTTTGTCGCATGCCACCTCTCGGGATCCCAAGATCCGTCATTAAGGAAGCATCTTGATAGGTCAGAAAGCCATCCCCAGGAAAGGGGGAGTTCCCGGAGGGAATAAAGTTCTGTCGCAGTGTAGCACAGAGGAGAGTGTGGCATCAACCAAACAGGATGACATCATGGGGAGATGGAACGAGGAGATGACATGTCCATGGGTGGGTGGGGGGCAGCCAGCAATGTTCAAGGGGGTAGTAGGAAGCTATGTCCATCATAAAAATAGTTGGTGTTGGGGACAATATGTAAGGGTAACAGATAGCTGTCCAAAATTGCAGCAGATGCTAGCTTGCGAGTTGGTGAAGTGGCCAGTGATGGTGGCAACGAGGACAGCGACGGCATAGGAGGCTGCTCCAACTCTGACTCCAACAGCTAAGCTCTGCCCACGCCACCCGCACTCACATCCATCGCCAGGGCCGCACTCCATTGACCCAGTCCATAATATCACAGGAGGGGGGGGGGCAAATGGCCAAATGGCACAGTACGGTTGCCCAGGCAACGGCAGCAACACCGGTGGGGGGGCACAACGAAGGACCCTCCCACTCCAACCTCAATGTGCATATACCTCCCGCAAGCTCACCGAAACAGAACGCTGGTGGGTTATCTGGGAAAAGGAGGACCATAAAAACCTCAAACCCCTCAGGCTCTGCAATACTTCCAATGTTTCCAGTTTATGTTGAAATACATCCCCGGGGGAAGAACTTTCTGGCAGGCACACTATCCCAAATGCCGCAATACAACAGCCGCCAGGAAGAAGTGGTGCACACCATTATTACCCTTGCACTGCAACAACCTGCATAACTGTCCGCTCAGCAGCAGATCATGCATTCAGATGACCTGACCCACTACCTCCAAATGGAACTCATAAAAGACCCTTGGTTCTTGGAACACCGAGCTCTGCTCACCCACCTGGATGGGATCGCATGGAAGGATAATAAGCTATATGTACCCCTATCCCTGAAACAAGAAGTACTATAATGGTGTGATGAGGTAAAACAAGCCAGACATTTTGGCTTCCACAAACTCTGTATTTAGCCAAATGACAGTTCTGGTGGCCCATGATGCTGGAGACGACGTGGAGAAGTCTGTGAAGTCTTACCCGGTGTGCATGATCACAAAACCTTGCACAGGGAAGCCTGATGGCCTCCTACAGTTTGTGGCCAACTCCACTCAACCATGCTAGAAGATAGCTATGGACTTCATTGTGGAGTTACCGGAGAGCAATGATCAGACTATCGTCTGGACAGTCATCGATCTGTTCTTGAAATAGGCCCATTTTATACCCTGCTCTGGCTTGCCATTGGCACAGAAGCTAGATAAATTATTCCTCCTACACATATATCACCTCCATGGTGCACCCCAGAGGATAATTTCAGATCAGGGAGTCTAACTTCACAGCCGAATTTGGTGGGAGTTTGTTAAGATACTCATCTCTTCTCAAAGGTTAAGATCAGCATTCCATCCAAGTACCAATGGATCCATGGAGAGAACTAACAACATACTGGAATGCTATTTGAGATGCTATGTCACCTACCAGCAATGTAACTGGGCAGTTATTTTACCCTTTCTGGAGGTGGCGTACAACAACGTAGTCCATAGCAGTACAATTGTTACCCCTTTCCATGTGGCGCATGGACAAGACTTGGTTCCCATACCTGGATAATAGAAACCCTTACGCCCTTCCAAAGGAACGGGTAGACATTTTGCCAGGAGTGTGGGGAGTGGTGAAAGTGGCCCTATAGAAACCCAGAAATTGCAGGCAGAGAAAAACTTAAGTCCACAAAAAGTATTCCAGGTGGGGCAGAAGGTGTTTCTGTTGACCAAGTATCTGAAATTAAAGGTTCCCTGCCAGAAGTTAACCCTGAAGTTCCAGGGTCCATTCCCTATTGTATGGGTGATTAACCCAATAACAGTGCACTGAAAATTACCTTGCTTGCTGGGTGAAGTGCACCCTGTCTTTCACAGCAGTTTGCTGAATCTAGTAAGGGAAGACCACATCTGACCACCTGCAGGTGCGCCACCCAACCTGATAGAGGTGGGGAGAACCCATTACGAGATTGACAAAGCTACATTGGGGCCGGGGCCAGTAGCTACTTTGCTGGCAGGGTTACTCCCTCACAGAAGCCTCATGGGTATCACAGAAGGATGTAAGTACAGACTGAGTGCTTGTTCAATTTCACAGGAAGCATCCCAGCAAACTGGGTGGGGACCCGAATGTGATACTGTTGTCAGCTTTGGAAGTCATATTAATCCCAGAAGCTTCCATGCTTCCACGTGCTTGTGCTTGGGAAATTGGGAGGGGGGAATTAGTAGAGGGAATGTAGTTAGACTTAATAGCATTCGTCCTTTTGGTCAAGGTCATGGTATTCCTGCACATGGAGAAGGAATGGTTGAAGTGATGTCTCGAGTTGGGACAGATTGTGATTGGATGATGTCATGGACTGATGGGTACGGGAGATGGGTTTGGGCTTTTGACTTAGTGAGAAAAAGCCCAGAAATCTCAGATTCTGGTTTTGCTAGATGTATACCTACTCTAATAAATGGGAGCTTTGAGAAATGCCTGTCTCGGAATTTTCACTGGAGTTTGACAATTTTCTGGAATGCTGACAACTGTGATGATTCACTGTTTCTGCTTACTGTTTTCCAGATGTTGCCCTGAAAAGGGGAGCCACTTGTAAAGCTGCATCCCAGACTTGCCACAGTGGGGTGGGACAGAGCACGGGTAAAGGGGGCAGGTTTCAGCTGCAGCAGCGATGGAAATTGTCCAGGTGTGCGACAGGGAGGGGTGGTGAAGATGGCCACTCTTAGTCACGATCGGCTTAGCAGCCTCATTGTCAGCAGAGACACCAGTAGGAGAAGCTGTGAGGTGCAGAGGCATAGCAGCGTGTGGAACAACTGTTCCAGCCCAACAATCAGCTGGGCCGGGGTTTTGGTGCATGTCAGCTAAAGGGCTAGCACTAACAGGAGGCATGGCTCATCTACTTAAGGGTGCTGTGAGGCGGAAGCTCCCAGCGCAGACTTTGAATGTGACAAGCTTGCTAACAGGCTGGTTTACTGAATGTTTTGCTGCTGTTTAACTCATTGTGTGCCAGAGTCCAGCTGAATAAACCCAAGTTTATTACCTCATGGTGTGGCATTTTTCTACTGGGTCAGTCTGGAACTTGGACCATTGAGACAGATTTGTAGATATTTATGTTGTTCTTTATATAAACCAGATAATGCTTATGTCGTTTGCATCTAAGACATTTCTTTAAGATGTGGTTGTTTGAAATATGTTACCATTCTACTTATTTTTTTTTAAATCACTCAACTAATAGTATGTACATAGAGTAAACATTTTTTTTAAAGAACAATTTCAAGTAAATAATGCAAAATATAAATTTTGAAGGAAGATTCATTAATCAATATTTTTTTAATTTTCCTGCCCCTTAATTTATATATATATATATATATATATATATATATATATATATATATATATATATATATATATATATATATATATATATATATATATATATATATATATATATATATATATATATGTTTGTGTTACAACCCCTGGTATGCCTAATATGTAACACATCCCAGGTTCAAATCCCAGTAAGGGTATGGCTAGCTGATGAGAGCTAAACAGCTTGAAATGGATCCATACTAGCCTCCCTTTATTTTATCAGCACAAATACAATATATATATATATATATATATATATATATATATATATATATATATATATATATATATATATATATGTGTGTGTGTGTGTGTGTGTGTGTGTGTGTGTGTGTGTGTGTGTGTGTGTGTGTGTGTGTGTGTGTGTGTGTGTGATATTTGTACTGATAAATAAATAAAGGGAGACTAGTATAGATCTATTTCGAGCTAATTAGCTCTCATCAGCTAGCCATACCCTTATTGGGATTTGAACCCGGGATGTATATATCTTAGGCAGGAGTTTTAGCCACTAAGCCACGGGCTCTGTTCCTTATCAGTTGAGCCAGGGAAATCGGTATGTAGTCATACCAGGGGTTGTAACACAAATACATACCTCCTCAAATTTTCCCAACAAGAGCAAAATGTGTGAGGTAGAAGTAAATATCCCTCTCCCTCCCTCCATGGCTTGTTGTTGCCAAATTTTGTTGCCAGAATTGTTGCCAAATTTTGGTGTGATAATAGTTGCAACAGAGAAAACCTGTTGTGGTTTTCAATGAAGGGTGATTCAATGAAGTCCATCAGTTTATAAAATATGTAAATCTTAGATAGAACCAAATGAATTTGTTAATATTGGCAGTGCGTTTCACAGAGCTAGAGGATGGGTATCTCATTAAATGGAAAACATAATGCTTTCTTTTTCCTTTGACCAATTAATTTGCAGAGGTTACACAAAACTTACGAATGCCATTTTCCTTTGTTGCCTACAGTTATTTGCAAGTTGTTTTCTCTTTGCATTTAATAATGGGAGGGAATAAAGTGTTGAGTTAGAGAAAAACGAGCCATACGATCCTTAATATATAGATATATTTTATTTCAGCTTTGTTTTTTAATCAAACGCATATTGTGCAGAGTTTGCTTTTACTTGATTTGTACTATCATCTGTTGTGTAGCACTCCCTTTTTGAAAGGTTGACTTGGATCTTTCCGTTGTCAGAATAATTCCTTCTACTGATTAAAATGCATGCAAAAACTATATGTTTTCCCACTCTTTTTCTTTCTTTCTTCTATTCTACTCTTTTCCATCATCATAGGACAAATATGAAAATGGTTTCATCACTAAAGGGACCAATCTGTCTTTCTCTCTGGACAGAGAATTTGGAAGAGCACCTTCCCACATTGGAAATCAAGATGAGCAGATTTATAGGTATTTACTTTGGTCTTTAAATAAGCCAGATAATAGGCCTATGCATCTAAGACATTTCTTTAAGATGCTGTTATTTGAAATACATTACGTAAATAACTTTTTGAAACTCTCAGTGAACCTATATTATGTGCATACAACAAACAATGGTTTTTTTAAAAGTAAAATTTCAACTAAAAAAGTGAGATATAAATTTTGAAGGAGGATTGATATTTATTTGTTTTAATTTACCCGTCCTTTTATTATTTTTATAAAAATAAATAATTCAAGGGAGCAAACATGTCTAATATTACTTGCTTCTCAATTTTTCCCCAAAACAGGGGCAAGTCTGAGGTGGAAGTAAAGGCCACACTCTCCTAGTTTCTAATTTAGTACCTTAATCGTAAAACCAATGTGACTCCATATTTCTTTATATCTTATGCAAAATAGGCAGCAGCGAAAATATTTTATGCTATTCTGTCCTTTTTTCATTTCTTGTGAGCTGATCCTTTTTGTTCAAATCAGGCCTCAGCACAATGATGTACATCTTGGGAGAAAAGATACAAAGCAGTAATCCAGCACTGGAGGCTGTAATGGAGAAGATCTCCACAGCAACCATATATTTTCCCTTTGAACTCAGGTATGCTGGAATAAAGGACAACCAAACACTGCAGAAGACCAACATGCTGAAGGTGATAAATTTGGCTTCATTGAAAGCATCAGGCAATTTCCTTGCTAGGAAAGCCAGTGTGAAACTAACAAAGGCAAGGAAGCCCATATAACCCAAGACACCATAAAACATGAAGGCAGATCCTTTGTTGCACTCCAGAATGATTTCTTCTGCTATTGACTTCATGTCAGCATCTGGGAATGGGGGAGAGATGATCAGCCATATAACACAAATTTTAATTTGAATAAAGGAGCAGCAGGATACTATAAACGTGCCAAGTCTTTTCCCCACCCACTTGGTCATCTTGGACCCTGGCTTGGTAGCCATGAAAGCTAGAACCACAATGATGGTTTTGGCCAAAACACAAGAAATGGCCACTGAGAAGATGATGCCAAAGGCAGTTTGACGAAGGAGACATGTCACCTTGTGAGGTTTACCAATGAATAGCAAAGTACAAAGAAATGATAACAGGAGAGCAACAAGGAGGACATATGTGATGTTTCGGTTGTTAGCTCTGACAATGGGAGTGTCCTGATGTTTAATAAAGATCCAAAGGACTCCAACTGTGATTAAAGAGAAGAAAAGAGAAGAACTAGCCATAACTGTTCCCAAGGTTTCTTTGTAGTTCAAGAATGTTGCAACTTTGGAGAGACACAAAACCTGCTTCTCATTGGGATACTGATCTTCTGGACATTGAAAACATTCATCCATGTCTAGGAAAGAAAATATTGATGTTGAAGTTGCATTGAAAGAATAAAAACGGACTCTACAAGTGTTCAAAGTGAGGAGTGCCAATTAATTTCTGAAAAATATATGTCGTACATTAAGTTAGTTGACATCAATTTGTATATGCATAAATCCAATTCTTGCTACCAATGATGAACATGTTTACAATTCAATTACTTATCCCTATTTTATAGTCTAATTGGCCAAGTCAAGGAGTTGGCAGAAAACAGAATTTTTTTCCCATGATACAAATGACAACCCGATTCATTCGGTGATATAGATATGTACAATATCTCTTACCCTCCCTGTTAGAAATCTTCCCTTCTGCACATTGTAGACAGTCATAACAGCAAAATAGTTTCCCTTCTATCTTAATCTTACTGTAGCCTGAATCACACTTCCCGTTACAAAGAGAAAGTGGCTGGGTCTGTTCATAAATAAAAGATAAAAAATAGAAAAGGTTTCTTTTGGACCATATGTTAGCGTCATTGAACACAATCAATGTACCGTGTTTCTAGGTAAGGTCTTTTTAATTTGTACATACTTTAATCTTGCATTTTATATTTTTAAATGTTTTGCCCTATTTTAACTGTGATGCTTCTGACACGCATGAACACACCAAACCAAGCTGAGAGAGGCTTCAGGGAGACACTATAATTCTATTTCTAAGGGTTATTGTGGTGGAATAGTTTGGCTCTAAGTGATTTTTTAGAAGTAGTGAAATCTGAACTGAACATATTGTTTCTGGTCCATACCTGGTTAAACCTGCTTGGCCACACAATAACATCTTCATAAATGGTGACCATTTTTTCATTGGAGTCCTTGAGGTCCATGCTTCCAACTTGGACTTTCTTAAAAGACAAATTTGAAAATGTGATCCAATTGATAATATCAAATCCAGTCTCTAATTCTCCATTTTCATTGAACCCAATTTGTTGCTCGGCACTGTTATTAAATGCAATCCTTCGGATAATGTAGTTGAGCTAAATCAGAAAATAAGTCAAATAGAGATATGTATCAGGATGTATGACAGCACTCTTTCTCCCCTTTAAAATATATAGACAGGAAATCCTTTCAAGGTTTGTAAAACATGAAACATAATAATAACCACAATAATAAATTACATTACTGATTGTAACTATGATTACAATATCTTCATAGCACCACAATGAAACAGAAGAAATAAAATAAAGAAGTATGTTTGACTATATAGCAATTCAAAGCAGACTATTTCCAGTAGATTTCTAAAGGAAATAATTGAGATAATTGCGAAAGAAAGTTTACATTGAGAAGAATATAAAGAGTATTAGGGTTGAATGTTGCAGAAGGCTTTAAAATGTTAAAATTGTAATGTTAGGGAACGCCATACATTTTCAAAAAGTTTCTAGTACAGAAATCACAAATGTCTCCATCAATTTCCTTTAAAAGAAAGTGAATTTTGAGTACATTCTTGCATTTTAGAAACTTATCAAAATTAGCAGATTCAGTAATCATATAATAAAAAAAAACATATAAGGAAAAAGTAATACCAAATAAGCAAAATCACATATTGATCTTGGACCAAATAAATAAAGATAATACAATGTTTTAAAATAAATTGTATGCATGTCATCTATTTGTTTTTTTGTTTGTTTTATTGGATTTATATGCCGCCCTTCTCCCAAAGGACTCAGGCGGCGTACAACATTAAAAAATATATATTATAAAAGTTAAAAGGAAATTAGATAAGTATCCAAAAAAATAAACCCAATTAATATAACAATAATGTTTTAAAAAAATAGATAAAATTAATAGGCCCGGCCGGCTTGCCGATCTAGAAATAAATCATGTTTAGTCTTACTAAATTATCAATATGCAGGACTTTCAAAGGCAGAAGCAACATTTTTATATCTAACTTTAGCTTACATAAACTGTTTTGTGACTAATGAATTCATAATTTTATAGGGTTTCTTCTTTCTTATATATTTACATAATATTACAAATTGATATATTAATGGTACCTGGTATTTTTCTTTTTTTTTACTTGGTCTTAGACTGCAAAAAAAATGAATAGCTAAATTCAAAATGAATTCTTGGAAGAATGATTTTTTTTTTTTTTTTTTAGAAATCTAGTAGGAAGATATAGTGAGACATCTGCAAATTGTCTTTTGGGGGATTTTACCTTCCATAAATGTTGATTCAAAAGTTTCTCCTTGATTTCCCCCCATGCTCTGTATTTCATTATAGATGAATAGAAGTCATGCAAAGCATGTGCAACTACATAGATAGCATTGTAGACACTGTAGCTGTGGCCACTCATTTCCATATCAAAGACAGATGTAGGAAGAACCTCCAGTTTCTCCTTTCCAGTACAGGTGGCTCCATTTGCCTTTTGTATTACAGAGGTGCGGAAGAAACACCCAAAGGCATTTTCCCAGAAGGTCTTGATAAAACTGCCTTCTTTTTCCAAGATAGGGTTTCTTGTGAGAACAAATTGCTTGAATCCCAATATCTTCTCTGAATGAACTGCAAAAGATAAAGCCCCATGAAGGAAAACCATGTCCTTATTTCTTTGAAAGGGACTTGACATGAAATCCATCTGGATTGTCATAATCCAGACTTTCCCTTTGCTCCATATTGGGAAATAATAATATTTCAAAATACTAGAAAGAAACCTCAGAGTCATCATGTTACCACTTTCACCGTGAACTACCACCACAGTGACATTACTTTTCATAACGAATTTGTAAATGTAAAATCCAGTTTCGGCCATCTTTTTTAGATTATCTGAATAAACAGGTTTGGGAAATCTTGCAATGAAGTCAAAGCAGATGCCATTCTGTGTAGCCATGGGAAGCACCCTGCGCAGGAACATTTCACCACTCTCGTTGTCTACTAATAGCATCCCCACCCATGTCCATGTGAAATATAGCAATAACTGAGAAATTCCCCTATACTGAAAGTCCATATTTGGCAACATCTGTTGCTAAAAAGCAGTTTGTTCTTTTGTACTAATTTCTGGAGCAGAACCATATAATATCTAGAATCAGAAAAATAAAGAATAAAAGGGGGGAAATCATTGTAAAGTGACAAGTTGATGTGCAATCATATTCTGTACCTGTTTTGTTCACTAAATTAGAAACTGAAGCCGAATTCCAAGTAAGTTTCACATTTATATTCAAGCTTAGCCTATAGAGCAGCAACATTCAGCTTTTCTCCTGCCCTAAGAAAATAAGTTCAATCAGCAGACCTCCATCTCTGCATGGAGACTGCCATGCCGTCACTTCCAAGGCTGAGCTGCATTACCAAAATTGATCAGTGATTCAGTTGCATTAGAACAACAGTTCACAATTCAGAGATGAATCATATAATGTTATGTCACCATAGAAAAACTTACAGAATATACTTCATGTCTGGGGTTTCCAATATCATATCTCAAGACACAAGATTTAGTTCACAGAGCACAAACTATATCACTCAAATATGTCATGCAATTTGTATACTTCAAATTAAATATTATACATTAAGATAAGTATCAATTTACAATATATTATTTAATTGATTAAAAAAATATCCTCTAGTTCTTTTAAATACTACTGATGGAATATTTCCAGAGAAGTTAATCTTATTTCCAAGGAGAACATTAGTGGACCAGAAAGAATCTGAAACAAAATCAATACTAAGTCCTTAAAAAAATCCTGAATACTAGGTTGGGTGAACCTTTTACTCACTCTGGAGAATACAGCAAAATACACTTTTATTATAGTTGCAATCATATTTTAAGTAAAAATTTGAACAGTGTGATTTTCAAGGTACAATTTTTCCCAGACCCAGTTTGAAAATCTGACCACACTCCACTATGGGTTTAGCAACTCACTCCCTGAAATGATCTATAAAATGTTGCTTCTGGGCAATGTATAATATCCTCATTTATTGCCTGGCTCCTTGAAACACCAAAAAGCTGAAGAATTAAGGTGCTGTGGCATAACCAAAACACATCAAAATTCACTTGTAGTCTTCAGCAGCCTGAAATTCGTAAAATGCATCCCTTATATTACAGCCACAATATTTTTTTTTCCTTGACTATTTTTACAGAAAAAAATGTTATATGGATTTTTATCTCCTGCCACTTAATTCCATAGAAGGAACATACCTGTGGCATCTTGTATAGGGAAAGGATATTAGCCATGTATAGATAGATGTCTGATGAAGGTCCTCCAATGACTGCTATTGGTCTGTTTTGAGGATCACAGTTGTAGTTAGGTATGAATTGCCCCTTGGTAAAGAAGAGCTCCAATGAGGCACGGTATGTCCAAGTTGGATCAAAGTAGGAATTATAGATATGGAAGCCCAAGGTATGGTTTGGTAAAATAGATGGATCTCTATTGATTTTCATGATGGCAAACTCTAAAGCGAGGATGTGCTGATACATTGGAGTTAAGACCCTTAAATAAGCATTATATATTTTGTTAAAATGCATACTTCACAAAATATCCTGCATGGTATTGGTCAACTCAGTTTAATGTTCATAACATCTGTCTGTCTATCATCTCCTACCTACCTACCTACCTACCTACCTACCTACCTACCTACCTACCTACTTACCTACTTATATTCTATCAAGTTTCCATCTTTCTATCTATTATCCATCCATCCATCCATCCATCCATCCATCCTTCCATACATCATCTAATTATTTATAATTTATTTTCCATCTATATATTTTCCTACATACATGACTGTCTCTCTGTCTCCCTCCTACCCTCCCTCGCTCTTTCCGCTCTATATGCTTTTTTTCTTTCTCTTTTCCTGTGTCTCTGTAAAATATCTTACACAGTGGTGCCAAAAAGCTCCTTAGATGGATGTTTCCTGAAGTCTATCATTTTACAGTAGAGGTAGATCTGAGAGAAAATGCCCACAATTATGAAATCTCCTGACTGATATTGCTTGTGAAGAAAAGGCAGAAGGTCGTTAGTCCTGCATCTGACACTGGGAATCATGGACATCATTTCACGCAAAAGCACCAAGACCAAGGCAGCAAATATTATCACAATGTGCAAAAGTGTCTGATCTTAAGACAGTTGAAGCTTCCCCAAGCTCTGCCTCATTAAAAGTATTTCTACTTGCACTTGTCTCCACAACAACCTTTTGTCCACTAGGAGATGAAGTTGAAACAATTATGTGGGAATTGATAATGATAATGGAAAGATCAACAATTCAGAATTCAAGTTCTAGGAAACCATGGCATGCAACAACTGGCATGCAAACAGCTGTACAGCAGCCTGTAATTATTGACAGCAATGAAAACCTAAAAGAAATAAAAAAACTTTTTCCGGTTTGTATGAAGGCAGGGGAAAAAATTGTTCTTGTTTTTAAAGCAATATGGCCTTACATTAATTCACACATTGCTTATTTGTTTGATTCTACCATAGTCTCACAGAAGTTTGTGGATACACAAAATGTTAAAAGGAAATATACAGTATATTAATTAAATTATAATAAAATACATTCTACATAACAAGAGTAAAAAATCATAAAATTAAAACTACCAACTACATGCCACATAATAGTAAAATAATTATTTAAAAATGATGCTGTAATTCAATAAAAGATTTTTTTAAAAAACAAACCTACAATTAATCAAGAACTTCTGTGGAAATTTATACCTCATTGATAATATTCAAATTTGGATAGATGTTTATCTGATTGTCTATTATCTATCTATCTATCTATCTATCTATCTATCTATCTATCTATCTATCATCTATCTATCTATCTATCTATCTATCTATCTATCTATCTATCTACCTACCTACCTACCTACCTACCTACCTACCTATCTACCTATCTACTATCTACCTATCCATTTTCTATCTATTACCTATCTATCTATCATCTGTCTGCCTGTCTATCTATCATCTATTTTATTTTTCCAACGTTTGGAAAGTTTCTCAAAAAGGCCCTTACTTTCGGGTGATGCTAAGCCGTAAAAGGATTTACATGGTAAAATTAGTGTTTTTAGTTGTACCTAAAACTGAATCGGTAATCATCATATGTGCTTTGATATCATATCATATGATATATGATATGATATGATAATATAATTGCCATTATATTATCAAATCATATGATATATGATATAATATGATAATATAATTGCCATTATATTATCATACCATACCATACCATACCATACCATACCATACCATACCATACCATACCATTCCATAACATATCTATCTATCTATCTATCTATCTATCTATCTATCTATCTATCTATCTATCTATCTATCTATCTATCTATCTATCTATCATCATATTATTCCAAATATTGGAAAGTTTATCAAAAAGACCCTTTCTTTCAGGTGGTGCTAAGCCATAAAAGGATTGACATGTTAAAATCAGTGCTTTTAGTTGTCACCAGAACTCAATCCATAATCAATATAGGTGCTCTCAACTTGCCATTATATCATCATAACATTAGAATTCTATTGTCTCAGAGACTGTAGCATTTTGGATTAGGTGTAACTTTAACTTTAACTTAAACTTTTATTTGATTTCTAGACCGCCCCTCTCCCAGAAGGGATTCGGGCCGGTGTACAGTCATATTAAAAACAGTAAATATACATAATATAAATATAAAATAAATATAGATGTGGCTGGAGGAGGTAGCAATAGTTTACTGTACAATAGTTAAAGTTAGATTTAAAATTTTTAAAATTTAAAAATACATTAAAAAAACACCCCTAAAAACTATCCCAGGGTAAAATATTTGCTAGGAGGCATAAATGGGACTATAAATGGGCCAGGCCAGCTAATTGGAACAGGTGAGTCTTAAGTTTTTGTCGGAAGGAGCGGAGGTCAGTAGTAGTTCTGATATCGGGGGGGAGGTCATTCCAGAGGGTTGGGCCCATCACAGAGAAGGCTCTACTCCTAGGCGCCGCCCGTTGGCATTGCTTGGTGGACAGCACCCGGAGGAGTCCCTCCCTGTGAGAGCGAATTGGTGGCAGGGATGTATGCGGTAGGATGCGATCCCGCAGGTAACTAGGTTCTGTGCCATGGAGCGCTTTGAAGATGGTAATCAACACCTTGAAATGCACCCGAAAAACCACAGGCAGCCAGTGCAGCTCGCGCAGGAGAGGTGTTATGTGGGAGTACCTAGTACTCCCCATGATAGCGCGCGCGGCAGCATTCTGAACTAGCTGTAGTCTTCGGTGCATCTCAAGGGTAGCCCCATGTAGAGAGCATTGCAGTAGTCCAGACGAGACGTCACCAGCGCATGAGTGACTGTGCGTAAGGTGTCCCGGTCCAATAGGGGGCGCAATTGGCGCACCAGATGAACCTGGTGAAACGCCCCCCTTGCCACGGCTGCCACATGGTCATCCATCGACAGCCGGGCATCTAGGAGGACGCCCAAATTGCGCGCCCGTTCCACAGGGGGCAGTTGCTCGCCCCCTATGGCCAGCGATGGAGTCCACTGGTTGAACCGAGGCGCCGGTAACCACAGCCACTCTGTCTTGGAGGGGTTGAGCCTGAGTCTGTTGTCCCCCATCCAGACCCGAACGGCTTCCAAACACCGGGACATCATTTCGACAGCCTCATTGGGGTGGTTTGGGGTGGAAATGTACAGCTGAGTGTCATCAGCATACAGATGGTCTCCAACCCCAAAACCACGGATGATCTCACCCAGTGGCTTCACATATGTGTTGAACAGAAGGGGCGAGAGGACCGACCCCTGTGGCACCCCACAAGTGAGCGACCTCAGGGTCAACCTCTGCTCCCCTGCCAACACACATTGCGTCTGGTCGGAGAGGTAGGAGCCGAACCACCGTAAAACGGTGCCCCTTACTCCCATCCCCTCCAGCCGGCGCAATAGGATACCATGGTCGATGGTATCAAAAGCCGCTGATAGATCTAATAGGACCAGGATAGAGGAACAACCCCTATCTCTGGCCTTCCAGAGATCATCAACCAACGCGACCAAGGCCGTCTCCGTGCTGTGACCGGGTCGGAAACCGGACTGGCGCGGGTCTAGATAATCGGTTTCTTCCAGGTGCCGTGGGAATTGCTGTGCCACCACATTCTCTACAACCTTCGCTAAAAAGGGAAGGTTGGAGACAGGACGATAATTAGCTAGTTCCGTCGGGTCCAGGGAAGGCTTCTTGAGTAAGGGCCTCACCACCGTCTCTTTCAAGGCGGCCGGTAAGGACCACTCACCCAATGAAGCGTTCACTAGACCCAGGAGTCAGCCTCGTGTCACCTCCCAGGATGCCAGTACCAGCCAGGAGGGGCACGGGTCCAATAAACATGTAGTGGCTCGCAGCCGCCCACGTAACCTGTCCAAATCCTCGGGGGCAACAGAGTCAAACTCCTCCCAGTATGGTCCCTCAAGACTCGCTGCTGACGACTCCTCCGGTCCACTGAAGGGGGCCCATCCACTCCGGATCTGAGCGATTTTGTACTGCAGATATACCCCAAACTCCTCTGCTCTGCCCTGTAAAGGGGCTTGCCGCGGCCTCTGTGATAAGAGGGAGCGGGTCACCCGAAACAGAGCAGCAGGGCGGTTATCGGTGGACGCAATAAGAGCGGCACAATGTCTACGTTTGGCCACTCTTAATGCCACAAGGTAGGTCCGTGAATAGGCTCTTACCTGTGTTGATCAGATTCGGAGCGCAACGACCTCCACCTGTTCTCTAGGCGTCTCCTGTGGCGTTCCATCACCCTTAGGTCCTCGGTAAACCAAGGAGCCAGGGTGGCTCGTTGCCGCAGGAAAGGCCGCAAAGGCGCAACCCGGTCCAAGGCTCCAGCAGCCGCCCTATTCCAGGCGGCCACTAGGTCCTCCGTCCGAGAGCGGGTCAGGGCTACAGGAAATGGCCCAAGCTCCGTCTGGAACCTATCCGGTTCCATCAGGCGCCTGGGGCAGAACCATCTTGGACAGTCTGGTTCCGCCTCCCCGCGGTGGGGTGTAGCGCCAGGGAAGTCGAGCCGAAGAGATGAGTGCTCTGACCATGACAGGGGGGTAACAACCAAATCCCCTATTCCCAGATCACTCGTCCACTGCCCAGATACAAAAACAAGGTCCAGCGTGTGACCGCCCTCGTAACTTTAGAGGAGGCATTAAATGTTGTCCCATGTCAAATCCATAAATTTGTGTGTATAGCCAGCTCCACCTGTATCGGATAAAGAATTGGTGCGCCAGCCAGAAATGGAGTCCTTTAGTCATGGCTTTCACCTACATTTAAAATAGCAATTGTGAGTCCAGAATGAATCTCCAAATTACAAACCTTTTTTTTTTCTTATCTATCCAGAGACACTACTGGCATTGATGGAGAACCTCAATATAGAAATATCAAATCTACCTTCTTTAGCTTCTGTTCTTTCTTGTCCTGACTCTTACAGGCATTAGTGTTCTATATGATACAACATTGATAGCATCTCATTAAAGCCTATGACATGGTATAAAATTGGGTTTCATCAGCAACTCAAATATTAAATGACATCTCCTGGAGGTTTCATGTAGTTCAGGGGTGTCAAACTCACATTGTCACGGTGGTGTCACATGATGGTTAAAACAGGGATTGGTGTGGCCAGTGCATGATGCATTTGGCCTGTGAGCCGGGAGTTTGACAACCCTGATGTAATTGAAAAAGTACGGGAAAAAATGATAAATTCCTCTAATAAGCACCACCAAGACCATCTAAAACAGGTTAGAATCATTCGCTAAGGAAGGAGCAAAATACCATTAAACACTCCATCTTTTACCAGGAAGTGGTCAAAGAACAGACTTTTTAAAATAAAAGATTGTTATCTATATTTATACTTATTTATACTTATACTTAAAGCAATAGATTTTGAAAGGAGATTTTACATATTGATAAATTGATATATTTACATTAATACTCACATTTAAAAGTTATACATAATTATTTATATTTATAGTCATATAAACTTATACTTTACCTGTTCTTTTTCTATTGTGATATTGTCGTTCTCTGTTATTATGATTTGTCTTGTTATAAGTGTGGTGGCCCAACAGTTCCCACGTCACCTGGAGGAGAATGATTATCTAGACCCACACCAGTCCCGCTTCCGACCCGGGCACAGCACAGAGATGGCCTTGGTCGCGTTGGTTGATGATCTCTGGAGGGCCAGGGATAGGGGTTGTTCCTCTATCCTGGTCCTATTAGATCTCTCAGCGGCTTTTGATACCATCGACCATGGTATCCTCCTGCACCGGCTGGAGGGGCTGGGGGTAAGGGGCACCATTCTACGGTGGTTATGCTCCTACCTCTCTGACCGGACGCAGCGTGTGTTGGCAGGGGAGCAGAGGTCGTCCCTGAGGCCTCTCATTTGTGGGGTGCCACAGGGGTCGGTCCTCTCGCCTCTCCTGTTCAACACATATATGAAACCGCTGGGTGAGATCATCCGTGGTTTTGGGGTGGGATATCATCTGTACGCTGATGATACACAGCTGTACATCTCCACCCCGAACCACCCCAATAAGGCCGTTGAAATGATGTCCCGGTGTTTGGAAGCCATACGGGTCTGGATGGGTGACAACCGACTCAAATTCAACCCCTCCAAGATGGAGTGGCTGTGGCTTCCGGCCCCCTGGTTCAACCAGCTAATTCCTACACTGGCCATTGGGGGTGAGCAACTAGCCCCCATGGAACGGGCGCGCAATTTGGGCGTCCTCCTGGATGCCCGGCTGTCCATGGATGACCATGTGGCAGCCGTGGCGATGGGGGCATTCCACCAGGTTCGCCTGGTGCGCCAATTGCGCCCCCTATTGGACCGGGATGCCCTTCGCACAGTCACTCACGCGCTGGTGATATCCCGCCTAGACTACTGTAATGCTCTCTACATGGGGCTTCCCTTGAGATGCACTCGAAGACTGCAGCTGGTCCAGAACCCGGCCGCACGGGTGATTATTGGGAGTACGAGATACTCCCATATAACACCTCTCCTGCGCGAGCTGCACTGGCTTCCTGTGGTCTATCGGGTGCGTTTCAAGGTATTGATTACCATCTTCAAAGCGCTCCATGGCACAGGACATAGCTACATGCGGGATCGCATCCTGCCCCATACATCCCTACGACCAATTCGCTCTCACAGAGAGGGACTTCTCCGGGTGCCATCCACTAAGCAGTGCCAAAGGGCGGCGCCCAGGAGTAGGGCCTTCTCTGTGATGGGCCCAGCCCTCTGGAATGCCCTCCCCCCGGATATTAGGATTACCACCGACCTCCGCTCCTTCCTTTCAAAACTCAAGACCCACCTTTTTCAACTAGCAGGCCTGGCTCAACCACAGTTCCATTTTATTCCCCCTGGCAATTTTTAAACTTATAATCTCTATTGGGGTTTTAATTTAACTTATTTTAATATTTATATGTTATTATAATATTGTATTGTGTTTTATACCTCCTCTGTACAATGTGTACAATGTGTAATTTTTACAATATGTGTTTTATTTATTGTACGCCGCCCCGAATCCCTTTGTGGAGAGGAAGCGGCTAACAAATTTAATAAAATAAATAAATAATAAATAAATAAGCTCAGCCATAACTTTCATTATCTGATTACATTGCCTATACTTAATTAATATTATTAATATTATTACCTATCTATAGTATGATTTTGGTTGTTTATTATTAATTTTGATTAGGAAGAGGCACAATCAAGATTATAAATATAGAAACTAGTGGAAAATTAATATACTACAATATATATTCTATAACTCAAATGTAACAGTGGAATAGAAGAGAGGAAAGAGGAAGAAGCCCGAGGGAACATTATTAAGGTAAATATATTGAATATTAATCTGGGAGAATATATATATACACACAAAACCAGCATATATATATGCTGGTTTTGTTGTATTCGGGTCTTTTCCCGTGTAAGGTTGAGATTGTCTTTGCAACGTTTCGGCAGGATCTCACCTGCCATCTTCAAGCGTGGGCTTAAAATGGGAATGGAGCTGCCATCTTTCTGTAAATCTTGGTGGGAGGGGATTGGGTGTTGGCTTTGTTTCAGTAAGTGGAATGATTGGTTGTGTGGTTGTATCATGATTGGTAGATTGGTGCTGATTGGTGCAGGCTGTGTGTGCATTGTTGTTTTGTATTGTAACGGCTTGGGTGGTGGGTGGTGTTCGTTTGTTGGCTAGGGCTGGTTTCCAGATGTTTGGTAGGCGGGAGGTATCATCACGTTTGTTCATGCTGTGGGGGTGTTTCTCTATTTCGATGGCTTCCATGATTATTCTCTTGTGGAGATGTTCTGTTTTGGAGATTAACCTGGCTCCTTCAAAGTTGATTTCTTGTCCTGTAGCTTTAAGGTGCTGGAAAAGGGAGGAAGTTTTTTCTTTTTTTCTTACTGCGTTCTTGTGTTCTGTGATGCATGCATTTATCCTCCTGTTTGTTTGTCCTATGTATATTACTGGGCAGATTTTGCATGGTATTTTGTAGACTCCTTGGTTTTCTAGGTTTTCTAGGTATGTATTTGTGTTGTGAAATAGGTATGTATTTGTGTTGTATTTGGGCATACCAGGGGTTGTAACACAAATACATACCTATTTCCCTGGCTTAGCTGATAAAGGAGGAGAGCCTGTGGTGTAGTAGCTAACAAATCTGCCTAATATGTAACACATCCCAGGTTCAAATCCCAGTAAGGGTATGGCTAGCTGATGAGAGCTAAATAGCTTGAAATGGATCCATACTAAGGGTAAGGGTGGTGGGGTGGCGGTAATTATACGGGAGAGTCTGGAACCGAGGGAGTTCACTGTGCCGCAGATATCCGGTTGTGAGTCCCTTGGTGTGAAATGGGGCCCGGGAGGCAGTTGGGCTTGCTGATTGTATACTTGGCTCCTCGCTATGCATCAGCGGCCCTGCCTGAGCTCCTCGAGCTGATCGCGGAGACGGCGGTTGATACCCCCAAACTTGTGGTTATGGGGGATTTCAACCTGCCGTCGATGGGTGAAGCATCCGAGGTGGCTCGGGAGTTCATGGCTTCCATGACAGCCATGTACCTGACCCAATTAATTCAGGGCCCCACACACGAAGGTGGGCACATACTGGACCTTGTTTTTGTCTCTGGACAGTGGACGAGTGATCTGGGAATAGGGGATTTGGTTATTACACCCCTGTCATGGTCAGATCACTCATTTCTCCGGCTCGACTGTCCCGGCGCTACCCCCCACTGTGGGGAGGCGGAACCTGACTGTCCCAGATGGTTCCGCCCCAGGCGACTGATGGAACCGGACAGGTTCCAGACGGAGCTTGGGCCACTTCCTGTAGCCCTGACCCACTCCCGGACGGAGGACCTAGTGGCCGCTTGAAATAGGGCGGCTGCTGCGGCCTTGGACCGAGTAGTGCCTTTGCGGCCTCTCCTGTGGCAACAAACCACCCTGGCTCCTTGGTTTTCCAAGGAGCTGAGGGTGATGAAACGCCACAAGAGACGCCTAGAAAGCAGGTGGAGGTCCTCATGCTCCGAATCTGACCGAACACAGGTAAGATCCTATTTATGGACCTACCTTGTGGCACTGAGAGGGGCCAAACATAGACACTGTGCCGCTCTTATTGCATCCGCAGATAACCGCCCTGCCGCCCTGTTTCGGGTGACCCACTCCCTCTTATCACAGAGGCCGCGGGAAGCCCCTTTGCAGGGTAGAATATCTGCAGGACAAAATCGCTCAGATCCGGAGTGGATGGGCCCCCTTCAGTGGCCCAGGGGAGGCATCGGAAGCAAGTCTTGAGGCACCACGCTGGGAGGAGTTTGACTCTGTTGCCCCTGAGGATTTGGACAGGTTACGTGGGCGACTGCGAGCCACTACATGTTTATTGGACCCGTGTCCCTCCTGGCTTGTACTGGCATCCTGGAAGGTTACACGAGGCTGGCTCCTGGGTCTTGTGAACGCTTCATTGGAGGAGGGGTCCTTGCCGGTTGCCTTGAAAGAGGCGGTGGTGAGGCCCCTACTCAAGAGGCCTTCCCTGGACTTGGTGGAGCTAGCTAATTATCGTCCCGTCTCCAACCTTCCCTTTTTAGCAAAGGTTGTAGAGAATGTAGTGGCACAACAGTTCCCACGTCACCTGGAGGAAAACGGCTATCTAGACCCGCGCCAGTCTGGCTTCCGGCCTGGTCACAGCACGGAGACGGCCTTGGTCGCGTTGGTGGATGATCTCTGGAGGGCCAGAGATAGGGGTTGTTCCTCTATCCTGGTCCTATTAGACCTATCAGCGGCCTTCGATACCATCGACCATGGTATCCTATTGTGCCGGCTGGAGGGGATGGGAGTAGGGGGCACAGTTTTGCGGTGATTGTGCTCCTACCTCTCCGACCAGACACAATGTGTGTTGGCAGGGGAGCAGAGGTCGACCCTGAGGCCACTCACTTGTGGGGTGCCGCAGGGGTCGGTCCTCTCGCCCCTCCTGTTCAACACATACATGAAGCCGCTGGGTGAGATCATCCATGGCTTTGGGGTTGGATACCATCTGTACGCTGATGACACACAGTTGTACATTTCCACCCCAAACCACCCCAACGAGGCCGTCGAAATGATGTCCCGGTGCTTGGAAGCCGTTCGGGTCTGGATGGGGGACAACAGACTCAGACTCAACCCCTCCAAGACTGAGTGGCTGTGGCTACCGGCACCCCGGTTCAACCAGTGGACCCCATCGCTGGCCATAGGGGGCGAACAACTGCCCCCCGTGGAACGGGCGTGCAATTTGGCCGTCCTCCTTGATGCCCGGCTGTCAATGGATGACCATGTGGCAGCCGTGGCAAGGGGGGCGTTCCACCAGGTTCACCTGGTGCGCCAATTGCGCCCCCTATTGGATCAGGATGCGTTACGCACGGTCACTCATGCGCTGGTGACGTCTCGCCTGGACTACTGCAACATGGGGCTCCCCTTGAGATGCACCCGAAGACTACAGCTAGTTCAGAATGCGGCCGCGCGGGCCATCATGGGAGGGACAAGATACTCCCATATAACACCACTCCTGCGCGAGCTGCACTGGCTGCCTGTGGTTTTTCGGGTGCGTTTCAAGGTGTTGGTTACTATCTTCAAAGCGCTCCATGGAATGGGACCTAGTTACCTGCAGGATCGCATCTCACCTCATACATCCCTGCGACCAATCTGCTCTCACAGGGAGGGACTCCTCCAGGTGCCGTCCACTAAGCAGTGTCAACGGGCGGCGCCCAGGAGTAGAGCCTTCTCTGTGATGGGCCCAACCCTCTGGAATGACCTCCCCCCCGATATTAGAACTACCACCGACCTCCGCTCCTTCCGACAGAAGCTTAAGACCCACCTGTTCCAATTAGCTGGCTTAACTGATTTATAGTCCCATTTTAACCTCCTGGCAAACATCTTATTGGGTAGTTTTTAAGGGTATTTTAATGTATTTTAATGTTTATTTGTATTTTAATTTAAATATTGTACAGTCAACATCCTACCTCCTCCTTTTACCTATTTTACCTATGTGTATATTGAAGTATACCCATATTTTGTATTTATACTGTTTTAATATGACTGTACACCGCCCCGAGTCCTGTTTAGAAAAGGGTGCGGTTTATAAATTACAGTTTTATTATTATTATTATTATTATTATTATTATTATTATTATTATTATTATTATTATTATTATTATTATTATTATTACATATACATATACATATACATATACATATACATATACATATACATATACATATACATATACATATACATATACATATACATATACATATACATATACATATACATATATATATATATATATATATATATATATATATATATATATATGTATATACACACACACACACACACACATTCACACACACACACACACACACACACACACACACACATACATACATACATACAATTCTAGGAGAGCAGGAGAGATCCCAAAAGAGATGACAAGCACCACAACTATCACCTTGAAGACCGGAAAGAAAGCTGCACCAAACTCCATCAGTGGTGACTACTTCTCCATCCAACCAGAAATTGATTGAAGGCATGTTTACAACAAAAAAATTGAACACCATACCAAACATGCAAGTAATGCAATCCACCTTACTAATGATCCAGGAAACCATGGCGAAGCTCCAAGAAAACATATCAAAAATCATGGAGAGATAAAAGTGGAGATGGGAGAAGTCAAAAGAGAAGTGAAAAGTGATATCTAGAAGCTGGATGAGAGAATGGGCTCGATATAGGAGGCAATCCAGAAAAATGATCAAAGAATAAAAACAATTGAAACCAGAACAGAACAAACAGAAAAAAAAATAGAGTTGGTGGGCCCGAGAATGATAGGGCTAAATAAGGATTTAGAAGATTCATTGATAGATTTAGAGAAGGACTGGGCCTCATTTTAACTAAGATTCCAAAATGTAACGGAGACTAAGGAAACCCTGGGAATAATAATGGCGGAGTTGATAGCTGAAGCTCTTCAATGTTTCTGTTTTCTGTTTCTGTTTCTGTTTATTTGGATTTATATACCGCCCTTCTCCCAAAGGACTCAGGGCGGCGTACAACATTAAAAAAACACACATCCCAAAGTTAAAAATATTATATACATATCCAAAAAACCAACCGAATTTAAAAGACAATACATTTAAAATAAGTTAAAATTAACAGGCCAGGCCGGCTTGCTGGAAAAGCCCACTTTTTAAGTTGCGTCGGAAGGACCGGAGGTCAGGGATTATGCGAAGCTCCGGGGGCAGCTCATTCCAAAGGGAAGGCACTCCCACAGAGAAGGCTCTCCCCCTGGGGGTCACCAGCCGATACTGTCTGGCCGATGGCACCCTGAGGAGGCCAACTCTGTGGGATCATACTGGATGGTGGGAGGCTACTGGTGGTAGTAGGTGGTATCGCAGGTACCCTGGGCCTAAGCCATGGAGCGCTTTAAAGATCATAATTAATACCTTGAATCGCACCCGGAAAACAACCAGCTACCAGTGCAGGCCGCCTAAAAGGGGTGTAACATGGGAGCACCTAGGTACCCCAATGACAACCCGCGCGGCCGCATTCTGGACCAGCTGAAGCCTCCAGTTGCTCTTCAAGGGCAGCCCCAGGTAGAGAGCATTGCAGTAGTCCAGACGAGAAAGGACAAGGGCATGAGTGACTGTGCACAGAGCATCCCAATCCAGGAAGGGGCGCAACTGACGTACCAGGCGAACCTGGTAAAAGCCTCCCTGGTCACGGCCGTCAGGTGTTCTTCTAAACTAAGCCGCATATCCAGGAGGACTCCCAGATTGCGAGAATTCTCTGAGGGGGCTAAAATTTCTCCCCCTATTGTCAAAGATGGGACAAGATGTACAAATCGGGATGACGGAAACCACAGCCACTCAGCCTTGGAGGGATTGAGCTTGAGCCTGTTCATCCCCATCCAGATCCGCACAGCCTCCAGGCATCGGGACATCACGTCGAGGGCATCGTTTGGGTGGTTTGGGGTAGAGATGAAAAGTTGGGTATCATCAGCATATTGATGATACCGTACCCAAAAATCATGGATGATCTCGCCCAGCGGTTTCATGTATATGTTGAACAGGAGGGGTGAGAGAACTGACCCCTGGGGCACCCCCAAGTGACGCGCCTGGGGGTCGATCTCTGCCCTCCAGTCAACACAACTGTGACTGATCTGACAGGTAGGAGGAAAACCACCGTAAAACGGTGCCCCCCACTCCCAACCCCCCGAGTCGTCGCAGTAGGATACCATGGTCGATGGTATCGAAAGCCACCGAGAGGTCTAATAGGACCAGGACAGAGGAGCAGCCCCTGTCCCAGGCCCGCCAGAGATCATCAACCAACGCGACCAATGCCGTCTCCGTGCTGTCCCCTGGCCTGAAACCCGACTGGAACAGATCCAGGTAGACAGCTTCATCCAGGTACTGAGGAAGCTGACGTGCTACCACACTCTCGACAACCTTTGCTACAAAGCAAAGGTTGGAGACCAGACGATAGTTGGCTAAAAAAGCTGGGTCCAGGGAAGCCTTCAAGGCGGTGGGAAAGAACCACTCTCTCAATGAAGCATTGGTAATCGCCTGGAGCCAGCCTCGTGTCACCTCCCGGGAAGCCGAAACTAACCAAGAGGGACACGGGTCCAGCACACAAGTGGCAGCACTGAGTCTCCCCATAATCCTGTCCATGCCTTCGGGGGTCACAGGGTCAAACCCATCCCAGATTGTCTCCTCAAGATTCATCCCGGTCGGCTCACCCGAATCTACCCAGTCAGAGTCCAAGCCTGTCTGGATCTGAGCGATTTTATCCTGCAGATACTGAACAAATTCTTCAGACCTACCCTGCAAATGGTCTTCCCCAGTTCCTTGGTTAAGTAAGGAGCAGGGTCACCGTAAACAGGGCAGCTGGGCAGTTATCTGCGGATGCGATAAGAACGGAAAAATATTGCCGTTTTGCCACTTCTATAGCCACTAAGTAGGATTTAATATGAATTCTTACTAGTGTTCGAGCCGATTCAGACCGGCTGGCCCTCCAACCACTCTCTAGGCATCTTTTCCGGTGTTTCATCTCCCGGAGCTCCTCGGTAAACCAAGGAGCCATCCAGGATCGACACCATGTCAGAGGCTTGAAAGGCACAACACGATCCAAGGCCCCAGTGGCAGCCCTATCCCAGGTTTCCACTAGGGCTTCGATCGAGTTGTGAGCAAGGGATTCAGGAAAAGTCCCAAGCTCCATCAGGAACCTTTCAGGGTCCATCAGATGCCTGGGGCGGAACCATCTAGTTGGTTCTGCCTCCCTGCAGTGAGAGGTACTGGTTTGGAAGTCAAGCCTGATGAGGAAATGATCAAACCATGACAAGGGTTGAATAGAAATATCCCCTAAATCTAGATCATTCATCCACTGCCCAGAGACCAAAATCAGGTCAAGCGTGTGTCCCCCATTGTGGGTGGGGTCTTGAATTAACTCAGTTAGGTCCATAGCTGTCATGGAAGCCATGAACTCCCGAGCTGACTCGGATGTCTCGCCAATTGAAGGCAGATTGAAATCCCGCAGGACCATGAGCCTGGGGAAATCAACCACCAATCCAGCTAATACATCCAGCAGCTCCAGCAGGGCCGATGAAACATAGCAGGGAGACAGGTATGTAACAAAAAGGCTCACATGAGCTCCAAGGCCCCACTTCACAAAGAGGGACTCACCCCCACCTATCTGAGGCACAGTGACCTCCTGAGGTCTGAGATTTTCCCTAATAACCACCGCCACCCCCGCGCCCCTGACCTGGGCTCTCGGCAGGTGAAACGCCCGGAAGCCTGGTGGGCATAGTTCGCTAAGGGGCACACCCCCCTCATGGCCCAACCAGGTCTCCGTAATGCATGCCAGGTCCGCTCTACCCTATTGTATGAGGTCGTAAATGAGGGGAGCCTTATGTACCACAGACCTGGCATTAAGCGACACCAGTCGGAGACCATGGTCCTGTAATCCCGAGCACCCGGGGTTGAGAGAAGGACAATGAGGGTCAGAACGCACGATCGCTCTTAAACAGCAAACCCGCATCCTCCGAATATCATTTGGCCCTCGGCCCCCACCATATCTGCCTCTCCCACAAACAGTAGAGATGGTGAACCCCCCCAATGGAATGACTTAGCATCTTCCCCAGAATCCCAACCCTTCCCAGCCCTCCAAACCCGTGCCCATTAGTTAGCTCTGGCCTCTGCCCTGGCAGACTCCCCTCCCCCAAGCCTGTCTGAGCCATCTGAATCAACCCCCCCTCCCCCCTTAAAGTTTGGTTTAAAAGCACCTGTAAAAAAAACCCTAAGAAATCTCTTTGTCGCATGCCACCTATCGGGATCCCAAGATCTGTCATTAAGGAAGCATCTTTATAGGTCAGAAGGCCATCCCCGGGAAAGGGGGAGTTCCCGGAGGGAATAAAGTTCTGTCGCATAGAGGAGAGTGTGGCATCAACAAAACGGGATGACATCATGGGGAGATGGAACGAGGAGATGACATGTCCACAGGTGGATGGGGGGCAGCCAGCAATGTTCAAGGGGGTAGCAGGAAGCTATGTCCATCATAAAAATAGTCGGTGTTGGGGACAATATATAAGGGTAACGGACAGCTGTCCAAAATTGCAGCAGATACTAGCTTGCGAGGTGGTGAAGCGGCCAGTGATGGTGGCAACGAGGACAGCGGTGGCATAGACGGCTGCTCCAACTCTGACTCTAACAGCTAAGCTCCGCCCACGCCACCCGCACTCACATCCATCGCCAGGGCCGCACTCCATTGACCCAGTCCATAATATCACAGGAGGGGGGGGCAAATGGCCAAATGGCACAGTACAGTTGCCCAGGCAATGGCGGCAACACCGGTGGGGGGGCACAACGAAGGACCTCCCCCCACTCCAACCGCAATGTGCATATACCTTCCACAAGCTCACGGAAACAGAATGCTGGTGGCTATCTGGGAAAAGGAGGACCATAAAAACCTCAAACCCCTCAGGCTCTGCAATACTTCCAATGTTTCCAGTTTATGTTGAAATACATCCCCAGGGGAAGAACTTTCTGCCAGGCACACTATCCCAAATGCCGCATTACAACAGCCGCCAGGAAGAAGTGGTGCACACCATTCTTACCCTTGAGCTGCAACAAGCTGCATAACTGTCCGCCCGGCAGCAGATCATGCATTCAGATGACCTGACCCACTACCTCCAAATGGAACTCATAAAAGACCCTTGGTTCTTGGAACACCGAGCTCTGCTCACCCACCGGGATGGGATCGCATGGAAGGATAATAAGCTATATGTACCCCAATCCCTGAAACAACAAGTACTATAATGGTGTGATGAAGTAAAACAAGCCAGACATTTTGGCTTCCACAAACTCTGTATTTAGCCAAATGACAGTTCTGGTGGCCCATGATGCTACACGATGCGGAGAAGTTTGTGAAGTCTTGCCGGGTGTGCATGATCACAAAACCTTGCAAAGGGAAGCCTAATGGCCTCCTACAGTTTGTGGCCAACTCCACTCAACCATGCTAGAAATAGCTATGGACTTCATTGTGGAGTTACCGGAGATGCTATGTCACCTACCAGCAATGTAACTGGGCAGTTATTTTACCCTTTTCTGGAGGTGGCATACAACTACGTAGTCCATAGCAGTACAATATTTACCCCTTTCCATGTGGTGCATGGACAAGACTTGGTTCCCATACCTGGGTAATAGAAACCCTTATGCCCTTCCAAAGGAACGGGTAGACATTTTGCCAGGAGTGTGGGGAGTGGTGAAAGTGGCCCTATAGAAACCCAGAAATTGCAGGCAGAGAAAAACTTAACTCCACAAAAAGTATTCCAGGTGGGGCAGAAGGTGTTTCTGTTGACCAAGTATCTGAAATTAAAGGTTCCCTGCCAGAAGTTACCCCTGAAGTTCCTGGGTCCATTCCCTATTGTATGGGTGATTAACCCAATAACAGTGGACTGAAAATTACCTTGCTTGCTGGGTAAAATGCACCCTGTCTTTCACAGCAGTTTGCTGAATCCAGTAAGGGAAGACCACATCTGACCACCTGCAGGTGCGCCACCCAACCTGATAGAGGTGGGGAGAAACCATTACGAGATTGACAAAGCTACATTGGGGCCGGGGCCAGTAGCTAGTTTGCTGGCAGGGTTACTCCCTCACAGAAGCCTCATGGGTATCACAGAAGGATGCAAGTACAGACTGAGTGCTTGTTCAATTTCACAGGAAGCATCCCAGCAAACTGGGTGGGACCCGAATGTGACACTGTTGTCAGCTTTGGAAGTCATATTAGCCCCAGAAGCTTCCGTGCTTCCATATGCTTGAGCTTGGGAAATTACGCGGGGGGAATTAATAGAGGGAATGTAGTTAGACTTAATAGCATTCATCCTTTTGGTCAAGTTTATGGTATTCCAGCACATGGAGAAGGAGTGGTTGAAGTGATGTCTCGAGTTGGGATAGATTGAGATTGGATGATGTGATGGACTGATGGGTACGGGAGATGGGTTTGGGCTTTTGACTTAGTGAGAAAAAGCCCAGAAATCTCAGATTCTGGTTTTGCTAGACGTGCCTGTATACCTACTCTAATAAATGGGAGCTTTGAGAAATGCCTGTGGCGGAATTTTCACTGGCATTTGGGTTTTCTGGAATACTGACAACTGTGATGATTCACTGTTTCTGCTTACTGTTTTCCAGATGTTGCCCTGAAAAGGGGAGCCACTTGTCAAGCTGCATCCCGGACTTGCCACAGTGGGGTGGGAAAGAGCACGGGTAAAGTGGAGGTGTCACCTGCAGCAGCGATGGAGATTGTCCAGCTGTGCGACAGGGAGGGGTGGTGAAGATGGCCACTCAGTCACGATCGGCTTAGCAGCCTCAGTGTCAGCAGAGACAGCAGTAGGAGAAGCTGTGAGGTGCAGAGGCATAGCAGCATGGGGAACAACTGTTCCAGCCCAACAATCAGCTGGGCCGGGGTTTCGGTGCAAGTCAGCCAAATTGCCAGCACTAACAGAATGCATGGCTCACCTACTTAAGGATACTGGGAGGCAGAAGCTCCCAGCGCAGAGTTTGAATCTGACAAGCTTGCTAACAGGCTGGTTTACTGACTGTTTTGCTGCTGTTTAACTCATTGTGTGCCAGAGTCCAGCTGAATAAACCCAAGTTTATTTCCTCAAGGTGTGGCCTTTTCCTACTGGGTCAGTCTGGAAATTGGGCCAGTGAGACAGATTTGTAGATATTTATGTTGTTCTTTAAATAAACCAGATAATGCTTATGTCGTGTGCATCTAAGACATTTCTTTAAGATGCAGTTGTTTGAAATATGCTACCATTCTACTTAATTTAAAAAAAAATTCACTCAACCAATAGTATGTACATATAGTAAACATTTTTTAGCTTGTTGAAAGCAGTAATGGGGTCTAGCATAAGGCCATCCACCCAAGCTCCCCCTCCTCCTGTAGTAGTAGAAGGGGAAACACATTATAAGGTGAAAAAAAATCTTAGATTCCAGGCTGTATAGAGGTCGCTTACAATATTTAGTGCATTGGAAGGGATACCCTTTGTCTGAAGCTACCTGGGTGAAAAGCTGGGATCTAAAAGTGGATAAATTAGTGAAACAATTCCATGAGAAGTTTCCAGATAAGCCAAAGGGCCCCCCTGGGGGGGGGGAGAGGTGGTTAATTTTTGTTATGTTAAGTTTTATGTTATTTTCTTTACAGGAAACATTTTTCTTCTGAGGAGAGGCCACCTGTCAGGCCTGTAGTTATGTTTCTTTTACGATCTTTGGCCTGCCACACTTTCTATTATTTTCCTATGCTGTTTCATTAGTGTAGTAGTTGGGAGGGGGGAATAGAAAGGAGTAGATTTGTGGAATGTGTTGTTGTCATTCTTTCTAGAAGCCCAAGGTCATCTTTTGTCTCTGCACCTTAACACCTGACCGGAACCCGCGGGGTGGAGTTGTCGGGGTCAAAGAAGAAGATTGGACCATGTGATGGATTTATGGGAGTGTGCATAAGATTATGAACTTTCAACAGGGTGGCATTTCAGGAAATAAATCAGAGTCGGAATTTCACAGATGTGCCAACATGTCTGCTTTATTAAATTGGAACTTTAAGGGTAACTCTGCCTTGGACTTTGATTTATTTTTGCATGATATTTGGAACGCTGACAGCAGAAGGTCACTGATACAACATTTAGAATTGGAAATCTTATACACAACCTGACCCAAATTCATTAGAAACATGGCTTCCAGCACCCTGAATGTAGCAGTTTGTATTTTAGATTCATCTTTAACAGTCTTGGTTACTGTGCTACTAGTTTCTAGTGGCAAATATTCAAGATCAGAAACCAGACTGTAAATATTTAAAGATTGCAATTAGTCAAGGGAATGTTGCTTTGTTCTTTCTCAGATACTTTTGTTTAGTTGTTAAATCATCTAGCCATGTTTCCTGTCTGGTCTACCTCACCCCTTGAATGGTCTGGTTAATTATTTAATATTCCTCATGAGTTGCATGACCAACTGTGGAATTGATCTGTAGCTGTGGTCAACCTTCTCTGACAAAGAACTCATAGGTTGGTGCAATAGAGATAAATACATTCCCCACTGAAGTAACATCAGAATGACTGCTGGAAAGTCAATCCTGTCCTTATTTTGGAAGTCTATTCTGGAAGCCTCTTGATGTTTTCCAAATGAACATGTTAATATTGGCAGTGTGTTTCACAGAGTTAGAGGATGGGCATCTCATTAAATGGAAAACATAATGATTTCTTTTTCCTTTGACCAATTAATTTGCAGAGGTTACAATCAAAATAGGAGTGCCATTTTCCCTTGCTTGCCTGCTATTATTTGTAAGTTGTTTTCTCTTTGCATTTAATAATGGGAGGGAATAAAGTGTTGAGTTAGATGAGCCATATGATCCTTAATATGTAGATGTATTTTATTTCAGCTTTGTTTTTCTATCAGACACATATTGTGCACAGTTTGCTTTTACTTGATTTGTGCTATCTTCTGTGGTGTAGCACTCCCTTTTTGGAAGGTTGATTTGGATATTTCTGTTGTCAGAATAATTCCTTCTACTGATTAAAATGCATGCAAAACCAGTAAGTTTTCCCACTCTTTTTTTCTTTCTTCTATTCTACTCTTTTCCATCATCATAGGACAAACATGAAAATGGTTTCATCACTAAAGGGACCAATCTCTCTTTCTCTCTGGACAGAGAATAGGGAAGTGCACCTTCCCCCATTAGAAATCAAGATGAGCAGATTTGTAGATATTTACTTTGGTCTTTAAATAAGCCAGATAATAGGCCTATGCATTTAAGACATTTCTTTAAGATGTGTTTTTTTGGAATACATTACGTAAATAACTTTTTAAAACTCTCAGTGAACTACATTATGTACATATAATAAACAATTGTTTTTTAAAGTAAAATTTCAACTAAAAAAAGCGAGATATAAATTTTGAAGGAGGATTAATATTTATTTGTTTTAATTTCCCTGCCCTTTTATTATCTTTATATAAATAAATAATTCAAGGCAGCAAATATGTCTAATATTACTTGCTTCTCAACAAGTCTGAGGTGGAGACGACTTCCAGTTCCTGCTGGCGATGGACGTGTTGTCCGCCGCTCTTCTCCCCAGTGGGCTCCGTAAGGAGCACAGGGGGCACTGGAGGTGTCCCCTGCCAAAGGGCGGCTTGCTGAAGCCCCCTGAAATTGGCGGCAGCCAGCAGGGGTGCTTTTCAGCTTTGCCTAGGAGCTGGGGAGCGGAGGGGGGGGGCGAGGGACAGCATTGCGCTGTCCGCACTTTTACCGAATAGTCCCGGAGGAGAGAATGTGCCTGGAGAAGTGCAGCTGGAGCCTGGTGGTGGGGGATCCATCCTGAACCTATTTGAATGGAGATTAGAGGGGATGTTTCTTTCTCCCCCCCCCCCTTGGATTAACTGGCATTTGAACAATCTCTCTTAGAAGAGAGAGAACAAAGGCTGACCTATCACTTGAACTAGCTAACTGACTAGCTAAAGACTTTCGTTTTCTTTCTCCCTGTGGAAAGAGGAGCCAAGATGGCACCCTCCCTTCTTCTTTTGTCTACTTATAAATGAAGTCTGCCCTTTGAAACTACCTTCAGCCTTATTACTCTCTCTGAAGAAAACAGAGACCCCTCCCTGATATGTGGCTCTTCTGAACTTTGATTATTTGAACCCCTTCTTTTGATTTACCTCGGTGCCTTGGAACTTTGAACTGGCACTTTTGGCTTTGTTTGCCTCTTGGGATCAGCACAGCTGCACAATCCTTGAGCACCATCTTTTTGGGAAAAGACTTTCATCTCTGAATTTTAAACAAATGGGGCCTAAGAAAACACCGACAGGCAAGTCACTTTCGGCCCCCTCATCTGCCTCTTCCAGTCCCAGTATGCAACAAATGAAAATTACCTCACTGTTACAGCAAGAGGAGGGACCAAAAGAACTATCTGTCTCTCAAATGTTTCAAGAACTTATGGAGGGGCAAAATGAATTGAAAAAAGAAATGACAGAGCTCAAAGAAGAGCTCAGAGATGTTAAACATCCTATTGCAGAAAATAAACAAAGGATTGTGGGGTTGGAGGAGGGTGTGGCTGGGTTGGGGGAAGAGATTAAAACAATCTGGAAGGGAAATCTAGAATTGGAAAACTTTTTGGCAAAAATAGAATTTGAAAGAATGTCCTTTTTTCTTACATTCCAGAACCTACCAGAGACAGAAAGGATATCATGAGTACAATCTTAGCAGATTATATTAAGAGAGATAAAAAAAACAGCTGGTGGGATATGGACCTAGTCTACAGGATAAATTCAGCATATGCTAGAAGTCATAATGTTCCAAGGGAGGTACATGTTAAATTTCTCAGGAGGACCACAAGGGATGAGGTGCTTGGGACCTAAAGGGAGAGACCATTGAAATATAAAGATGAAGAAATCACCATCCTTAAGCAGATTCCAAAAAAGATAAGAGAGAAAAGGAGGAAGTATTCCTCCTTATTAAAGAAACTATATAATAAAGGAATTTGGTTTAGATGGTTATTGCCAGAAGGAATGTTGATCTTTTGGGAGGGAAACAGGATAAGAATTAATACAGTGCAGGAGGCGGAATCTTTCATTAAAAATAATTTTCCTCTCGTAGAGGACGAACATAGTGAAGGTAGTGGAAGGGACACTAAGGTGCAAGATAAGAAGGAGGGGGGCTGAGGCTTCCTCTGGGGACAGGGATTAAGGAGCAATATTGAAAAGGCTCAGATCACAAAAATAAAAGTATTTGAAATAATAGCAATTGGTGATACTCTAGAAAGTTACAAAGGAAAATGAATGAACACATGGTTGAGAATATAGAATAAGACCCTGTTTTCTGCTTATCTTTTATATTTTGTATTTAAGATTGTAAAAATTGTGAGTTTTGGATGGAGTGTGGGAACTGCCAAAATTTTTTGTATCCCCTTACCTTTTCCCATATATGTATAAAAACTAATAAAAATTTTGGGGAAAAAAAACAAGTCTGAGGTGGAAGTAAAGCTCACACTCTCCTAGTTTCCAAATTAGTGCCTTAATCGTAAAACCAATCTGGCTCCACACTTCCTCATATCTGATGCAAAATAGGCAGCAGCGATAACAATTTATGCTATTCTGTCCTTTTTTCTTTTCTTTTGAGCTGATCCTTTTTGTTCAAATCAGGCCTCAGCACAATAATGTACAGTTTGGGAGAAAATATACAAAGCAGTAATCCAGCACTGGAAGCTATAATGGAGAAGATCTCCACAGCAACCATATATTTTCCCTTTGAACTCAGGTATGCTGGAATAAAGGACAACCAAACACTACAGAAGACCAACATGCTGAAGGTGATAAATTTGGCTTCATTGAAAGCATCAGGCAATTTCCTTGCTAGGAAAGCCAGTGTGAAACTGACAATGGCAAGGAAGCCCATATAACCCAAGACACCATAAAACATGAAGGCAGATCCTTTTTTGCACTCCAGAATGATTTCTTCTGCTATTGACTTCATGTCAGCATCTGGGAATGGGGGAGAGATGATCAGCCATATAACACAAATTTTAATTTGAATAAAGGAGCAGCAGGATACTATAAAAGTGCCAAGTCTTTTCCCCACCCACTTGGTCATCTTGGACCCTGGCTTGGTAGCCATGAAAGCTAGAACCACAATGATGGTTTTGGCCAAAACACAAGAAATGGCCACTGAGAAGATGATGCCAAAGGCAGTTTGACCAAGGAGACATGTCACTCTGTGAGGTTTCCCAATGAATAGCAAAGTACAAAGAAATGATAATAGGAGAGCAACAAGGAGGACATATGTGATGTTTCGGTTGTTAGCTCTGACAATGGGAGTGTCCTGATGCTTAATAAACATCCAAAGGATTCCAACTGTGATTAAAGAGAAGAAAAGAGAAGAACTAGCCATAACTGTTCCCAAGGTTTCTTTGTAGTTCAAGAATGTTGCAACTTTGGAGAGACACAAAACCTGCTTCTCATTGGGATACTGATCTTCTGGACATTGAAAACATTCATCCATGTCTAGGGAATAAAATATTGATGTTGAAGTTGCATTGAATGAATAAAACAGACTCTACAAGTGTTCAAAGTGAGGACTTCCAATTAATTTCTGATAAATATATGTTGTACATTAAGTTAGTTGTCATCAATTTGTATTTGTATAAATCCAGTTCTTGCTACCAATGATGAACATGTTTACAATTCAATTACTTATCCCTATTTTATAGTCTACTTGGCCAAGTCAAGGAGTTGGCAGAAAACAGAAAATTTTCCCATGATACAAATGACAATACAATTCATTCAGTGAGGTAGATATTGTATATGCAATATCTCTTACCCTCCCTGTTAGAAATCTTCCCTTCTGCACATTGAAGACAGTCATAACAGCAAAATAGTTTCCCTTCTATCTTAATCTTACTGTAGCCTGAATCACACTTCCCATTACACAGAGAAAGTGGCTGGGTCTGTTCATAAATAAAAAATAGAAAAGTTTTGTTTTGGACCACATGTTAGCGTGATGGAACACAATCAATGTACCGAGTTTCTAGATAAGGCCTTTTTAATTTGTACATATGTTAATCTTGCATTTTATATATTTAAATGTTTTGCCTTATTTTAACTGTGATGCTTTTAACACACATGAACACGCAAAGCTAGCCGAGAGAGGCTTCAGGGAGACAGTATAATTCTATTTCTAAGGGTTATTGTGGTGGAATAGTTTGGATCTAAGTGATTTTTTAGAAGTAGTGAAATCTGAACTGAACATATTGTTTCTGGTCCATACCTGGTTAAACCTGCTTGGCCACACAATAACATCTTCTTTATGAATGGTGACCATTTTTTCATTGGACTCCTTGTGTTCTATGGCTCCCACTTGGACTTTCTTAAAAGACAAATTTGAAAATGTGATCCAATTGATAATATCAAATCCAGTCTCTAATTCTCCATTTTCATTGAACCCAATTTGTTGCCCGGCACTATTATTAAATGCAATCCTTTGGATAATGTAGTTGAGCTAAATCAGAAAATAAGCCAAATAGAGATATGTATCAAGATGTAGGACAGCACTCTTTCTCCCCTTTGATGTATATAGACAAGAAAACCTTTAAAGGTTTGTAAAACATGGAAGATAATAATAACCACAATAATAAATTACATTACTGATTGTAACTATGATTACGGAACCTTCATAGCACCACAATGAAACAGATGAAATAAAATAAAGAAGTATATTTGACTATACAGCAATTTAAAGCAGACTATTTCCAGGAGATTTCTAAAGAAAATAATTGAGATAATTGTGAAAGAAAGTTTACATTGAGAAGAATATAAAGAGTATTAGGGTTGAATGTTGCAGAAGGCTTTAAAATGTTAAAATTGTAATGTTAGGGAACACCATACATTTTAAAAAAGTTTCTAATATAAAAATCACAAACATCTTCATCGATTTCCTTTAAAAGAAAGTAAATTTTCAGTATGTTCTTGCAACTTAGAAACTTCTCAAAATTAGCAGGTTCAGTAATCATATAATAAAAAAACATATAAGGAAAAAGTAATACCAAATAAGCAAAATAACATATTGGTCTTGGACCAAATAAATAAAGAGAATACAATGTTTTAAAATAAATTGTATGCATGTTATCTAGAAATAAATCATGTTTAGTCTTACTAAATTATCAATATGCAGGAGTTTCAAAGGCAGAAGCAACATTTTTATATCTAACTTTAGCTTATATAAAGTGTTTTGTGACTAATGAATTCCTAAATTTATAGGGTTTCTTCTTTCTTATATATTTACGTAATATTACAAATGGATACATTAGTGATACGTGGTATTTTTCTTTTTTTACTTGGTTTTAGAGTGCAAAAAAAATGAATAGCTAAATTCATATTTAACTAAACTGCACAGTTTCACCTATAGTAGACAAATGAATTCTTGGAAGAAGGATTTTTTTTTAGAAATATGGAAGAAAGATGTAGTGAGACATCTGCAAATTGTCTTTTGGGGGATTTTACCTTCCATAAATGTTGATTCAAAAGTTTTCCCTTGACATTCCCCCCTGCTCTGTATTTCATTATAGATGAATAGAAGTCGTGCAAAGCATGTGCCACTACATAGATAGCATTGTATACACTGTAGCTGTGGCCACTCAATTCCATATCAAAGAAAGATGTGGGAAGGAGCTCCAGTTTCTCCTTTCCAGTACAAGTGGCCCCATTTGCCTTTTCTGTTACAGAGGTGTGGAAGGAACACCCAAAGGCATTTTCCCAGAAGGTCTTGATAAAACTGCCTTCTTTTTCCAAGATAGGGTTTCTCATCTGAACAAATTGCTGGAATCCTAGTAACTTCTCTGAATGAACTGCAAAAGATAAAGCCCCATGAAGGAAAACCATATCCATATTTCTTTGAAAGGGACTTGACATGAAATCCATCTGGATTGTCATAATCCAAACTTTCCCTTTTTTCCATAGTGGGAAATCATTATCTTTTAACTTACTGGAAAGAAACCTTAGAGTCATCATGTTAGCACTTTCACCATGAACGACCACCACAGTGACATCACTTTTCATAACCGATCTGTACATTTTAAATCCTATTTCAATCATCTTTTTCAGATTATTTGAATGAACAGGTTTGGGAAATCTTGCAATGAAGTCAAAGCAGATGCCATTCTGGGTAGCCATGGGAAGCACCCTGCGCAGAAACATTTCACCACTCTCGTTGTCTACTAACAGCATCCCCACCCATGTCCATGTGAAATATAGTAATAACTGAGAAATTCCCTTGTACTGAAAGTCCATATTTGGCAACATCTGTTGGTAAAAAGCAGCTTGGTCTTTTGTGCTAATTTCAGGAGCAGAACCATACAATATCTAGAATCAGAGAGATAAAGAATAAAAAGGGGGGAAAATCATTGTAAAATGACAAGTGGATGTGCAAATCATATTCTGTGCCTGTTTTGTTCACTAAATTAGAAACTGAAGCCGAATTCCACGTAAGTTTCACATTTATATTCAAGCTTAGCCTATAGAGCAGCAACATTCAGCTTTTCTCCTGCATTAAGAAAATAAGTTCAATCCGGAGACTTCCCTCTCTGCATGGTGACTGCCATGCTGTCACTTCCAAGGCTTAGCTGCATTACCAAAATTGGTCAGTGGTTCAGTTGCATTAGAACATCAGTTCACAATTCAGACATGAATCATATAATGTCATGTCACCATAGAAAAACTCACAGAATATACTTCATGTCTGGGGTTTCCAATATCATATCTCAAGACACAAGATTTAGTTCACAGAGCACAAACTATATCACTCAAATATGTCATGCAACTTGTATACTTGACATTAAATAGTATGCATTAACATGAATATTAATTTACAAAATATTATTTAATTGGTTGAAAAAAATATCCTACAGCTCTTTTAAATACTACTGATGGAATATTTCCAGAGAAGTTCATTTTATTTCCAACGAGCACATTAGTAGACCAGAAAGAAACTGAAACAAAATCAATACTAAGTCCTTAAAAAAATCCTGAATACTAGGTTGGGTGAACCTTATACTCACTCTGGAGAATATTGATTTTGCTGAAAAATACAGCAAAATACAGTTTGATTATAGTTGCAGTCATATTTTAAGTAAAAATATGAACAGTGATTTTCAAGGTGCTACTTTTCCCAGACCCAGTTTGAAATTCTGACCACACACCACCATGGGTTTAGCAACTCTTACTGAAATGACCTATAAAATGTTACTTCTGGGCAATGTATAATATCCCCATTAATTGCCTGGCTCCTTGAAACACCAAAAAGCTGAAGAATTAAGGTGCTGTGTCATAACCAAAACACACCAAAATTCACTTGTAGTCTCTATCAGCCTGAAATTCGTAAAATGCATCCTTTTTATTATAACCACAATATTTTTTCCTTGACTATTTTTCAGAATATATATATATGGATTTTTATCTCCTGCCTCTTAATTCCATGGAAGGAACATACCTGTGGCATCTTGTACAGGGAAAGGATATTAGCCATGTATAGATAGATGTCAGATGAAGGTCCTCCAATGACTGCCATTGGTCTGTTTTGAGGATCACAGTTGTAGTTAGGTATGAATTGGCCCTTTGTAAAGAAGAGCTCCAATGAGGCTCGGTATGTCCAAGTTGGATCAAAGTAGGAATTATAGATATGGAAACCCAAGGTGTGGTTTGGTAAAATAGAGGGATCTCTATTGATTTTCATGATGGCAAACTCTAAAGCAAGCATGTGCTGATACATTGGAGTTAAGACCCTTAAATAAGCAATATATATTCTGTTAAAATGCATACTTCCCAAAATATCATGCATGGTATTGGTCAACTCAGTTAAATGTTCATAACATCTGTCTGTCAGTCTATCATCTACCTACCTACCTATATTCTATCAAGTTTCCATCTATCTATCTATCATCCATCCATCCATCATCTAATTATTTATAATCTGTTTTCCATCTATATATTTTCCTACATACAAAGAATATATCTCTCTCCCTCCCTCCCTCCCTCTTTCTGCTCTATATGCTTTTTTCTTTCTCTTTTCCTGTGTCTTTGTAAAAAAAATATCTTACACAGTGGTGCCAAAAAGCTCCTTAGATGGATGTTTCCTGAAGTCTATCATTTTACAGTAGAGGTAGATCTGAGAGAAAATGCCCACAATTATGAAATCTCCTGACTGATATTGCTTGTGAAGAAAAGGCAGAGGGTCGTTAATCCTACATCTGGCACTGGGAATCATGGACATCATTTCAGGCAAAAGCACCAAGACCAAGGAAGCAAATATTATCATAATATGTAAAAGTGTCTGATCTTAAGCCAGTTGAAGCTTCCCCAAGCTCTGCCTCATTAAAAGGATTTCTACTTGCACTTGTCTCCACAACAACCTCTTTCCCACTAGGAGATGAAGTTGAAATAATGATCTGGGAATTGATAATGATAATGGAAATATCAACAATTCAGAATTCAAGTTCTAGAAAACCATGGCATGTAACAACTGGCATGTAAACAGCTGTACAGCAGCCTGTAATTATTGACAGCAATGAAAACCTAAAAGAAATAAAGAACTTTTTCCGGTTTGTAAAAATTGTTATTGTTTTTAAAGCAATATGGCCTTACATTAATTCACACATTGCTTATTTGTTTGATTCTACCATAGTCTCACAACACTTTGTGGATACACAAAATGTTAAAAGGAAATATACAATATATTAATTAAATTATAATAAAATAAGTTCTACATAACAAGAGTAAAAAATAATAAAATTAAAAATACCAGCTACATGCCACATAATAGTAAAAAAATTATTTAAAAATGATGCTGTAATTCAATAAAAGATTTTTTTAAAAAAACAAACCTACAATTAATCAAGAACTTCCGTGGAAATTTATGCCTCATTGATAATATTCAAATTTGGATAGATGTTTATCTGATTGTCTATAATCAATCTATCTATCTATCATCTATCTATCTATCTATCTATCTATCTATCTATCTATCTATCATCTATCTATCATCTATCTATCTATCTATCTATCTATCTATCTATCTATCTATCTATCTACCTACCTACCTACCTACCTACCTACCTACCTACCTACCTATCTACCTATCTACTATCTACCTATCTATCTTCTATCTATTATGTATCTATCTATCATCTGTCTGTCTGTCTATCATCTATTTTATTTTTTCCAAAGTTTGGAAAGTTTCTCAAAAAGGCCCTTTCTTTCAGGTGATGCTAAGCCGTAAAAGGATTTACATGGTAAAATTAGTGCTTTTAGTTGTACCTAAAACTGAATCGGTAATCATCATATGTGCTTTGATGTCATATCATATCATATGATATATGATATGATATGATAATATAATTGCCATTATATTATCATATCATATGATATATGATATAATATGATAATATAATTGCCATTATATATTGCCATTATATGATCATATCATACCATATCTATCTATCATCTATCTATCTATCTATCTATCTATCCATCCATCCATCCATCCATCCATCCATCCATCCATCCATCATCTATCTATCTATCTATCTATCTATCTATCTATCTATCTATCATCATCTATCTATCTATCTATCTATCTATCTATCTATCTATCTATCTATCTATATATATATATATATATATATATATAATCTATCATATTCTTCCAAATATTGGAAAGTTTATCAAAAAGGCCCTTTCTTTCAGGTGGTGCTAAGCCATAAAAGGATTGACATGTTAAAATCAGTGCTTTCAGTTGTCACCAGAACTCAATCCATAATCAGTATAGGTGCTCTCAACTTGCCATTATATCAGCATAATATTAGAATGCTATTGTCTCAGAGACTGCAGCATTTTGGATTAGGTGTAACTTTAGAGGAGTCTTTAAATGTCCCATGTCAAATCCATAGATGTGTGTGTATAGCCAGCTCCACCTGTATCAGATAAAGAATTGGTGCGCCAGCCAGAAATTGAGTCCTTTAGTCATGGCTTTCACCTACATTTAAAATAGCAATTGTGAGTCCAGAATGAATCTCCAAATTACAAACCTTTTTTTTTCTTATCTATCCAGAGACACTACTGGCATTGATGGAGAACCTCAATATAGAAATATCAAATCTACCTTCTTTAGCTTCTGTTCTTTCTTGTCCTTACTCTTACAGGCATTAGTGTTCTATATGATACAACATTGATAGCACCTCCCTTAAAGCCTATGACATGGTATAAAATTGGGTTTCATCAGCAACTCAAATATTAAATGACATCTCCTGGAGGTTTCATGTAGTTCAGGGGTGTCAAACTCACATTGTCACGGTGGTGTCACAAGATGGTTAAAACAGGGATTGGTGTGGCCAGTGCATGATGGATTTGGCCTGTGAGCCGGGAGTTTGACAGCCCTGATGTAGTTGAAAACGTATGGGAAAAAATGATAAATTCCTCTAATAAGCCAGGCACCACCAAGACCATCTAAAACAGATTAGAATCATTCACTAAGGAAGGAGCAAAATACCATTAAACACTCCATCTTTTACCAGGAAGTGGTCAAAGAACAGACTTTTTAAAATAAAAGTTATTGTTATCTATATTTACACTTATTTATACTTATACTTAAAGCAATAGATTTTGAAAGCAGATTTTACATATTGATAAATTGATATATCTATATTAATACTCACATTTAAAAGTTATACATAATTATTTATATTCATAGTCATATAAACTTATACTTTACCTGTTCTTTTTCTATTGTGATATTGTCTTTCTCTGTTATTTTGATTTGTCTTGTTTAAGCTTAGCCATAACTTTCATTATCTGATTACATTGCCTATACTTGTTATTAATTATTAATTAATATTATTAATATTATTACCTATCTATAGTATGATTTTGGTTGTTTATTATTAATTGTGATTAGGAACAGGCACAATCAGGAGTATAAATATAGAAACTAGTGGAAAATTAATATACTACAATATGTATTCTATAACTCAAATGTAACAGTGGAATAGAAGAGATAGAGAACTTAGAATAGTATTAGAGGAATGGAAGAGAGGAAAGAGGAAGAAGCCCGAGGGAACATTATTAAGGTAAATATATTGGATATTAATCTGGGAGAATCTATACGTCTTTGGTTGTTCGGGTTTTTTCCCGTGTAGAATTGGAAGTATATTCACGACGTTTCGATGAAGTCTCATTCATCATCTTCAGGTTGGTGCTTCCAGGAGCAATGTGAGGTCTCGGCCGGTTCCTTTTTTTAACTGCCAGTGGGGATTTGAACTGATTGGGTGGGAGCTTGGCTGCATTCTGATTGGGAGGTGGTGTATTATGATTGGTAGGAGGCTTGGCTGTGCTCTGATTGGATGGGAATTTAGCTGTGCTCTGATTGGATGGGGGCGTGTTCTGTATGGGTGGGGGCTTGGTTGTGCTTGTGTTAGTCTGAGTTGCAGAGGGATTTGAGCTGGTGAGTTGCGTTACTGTTGTTTGGCTTTGCATTTGTGGTAGTGCCACATCTCCGTGGTGGGCATCAGTTTGTTTCATGTATGGATTGGATGGGTTTAAAGTGGCTAATAATGCAGCTGTGGTCTGGATTCTGGTTTGTGGTCGGGCTTCTGGTTTGAGGTTATCCTCGGTGTGGGTTTGGGCTTGCTTTTTGCCTGGATATGTGATAGTGACATCCTGTGTGGTTTTTGTGAGTGTGGGTCTGGTATCATTTTTTGTGTTAGGGACTCGTTTGTTAGTGAGGGCGGTTTCCAAATGGCTGGTACGCGGGAGGTATCATCTTGTTTATTCATACTGTGTGGCCGTTTTTCTATCTCAATAGCTTCTCTGATTATTCTGTTGTTAAAGTGTTCAATTTTGGCAATAGTTCTGGTCTTTTTAAAGTCTATATCATGTCCTGTGGCTTTGAGGTGTTGGACCAGGGAAGAAGTTGGTTCCTCCTTTCTGACTGAGTTTTTGTGTTCTTCAATTCATGCCTTTATTCTTCTGTTGGTCTGTCCGATATATGTGGTGGGGCAGGTGGTGCATGGGATTTCATATACTCCTTGATTTTCTAACTCTATTTTGTCTTTGGGGTTTCTTAGGATGGTGGATATTTTTCGGTTTGTGTAGAATGCTGTCTTGATGTTGTGTTTGTGGAGGATCTTGCTAATTCTGTCTGTGGTGCCTTTTATGTATGGGAGGAGGGCTTTGCCGTTTTCTTGTTTACTGTCTTGGATTTTAGTGGGGTTTTCTTTTTGGATTAGGTTAGTGATATTGTTTCTTTGGAATCCGTTGGATATTAGTACGTTGGTGAGAGTGTGTAGTTCGGTTTTGAGGTGTTGTTCGTCAGCTAAGCGTTTTGTTGTGGAGATGAGTGTCTTGGCTACAGAGTTGATCTGTGCTGGGTGGTGATGTGAGAGTGCGTGTAAATAGCGGTGTGTGTGTGTTTTCTTTTGGTAGATGGTGTGTCCTAGGGATCCATTGGATTTCTTATAGACTAAGACATCTAGGAAGGGGAGTTGATTATTGGCTTCTGTTTCCATGGTGAACTGTATTTTGGGGTGTAGGCTGTTGAGGTGTGTGAGGAAGTTGTCCAGTTTATCTTTCCCATGTGGCCAGATTATGAAGGTGTCGTCTACGTATCTGAGCCAGAGTTTGGGTTTGTGATCGGATTTTTCTAGAGCTTGGGTTTCAAAGTGTTCCATGTAGAGGTTAGCAATGACAGGTGAGAGGGGTGATCTCATGGGTGCTCCTTCTATTTGTTTGTATTTTTGTCCGTTATAGATGAAGTATGTGTTGGATAGGCAGTGGTTGGTCAGATCTAGGATATGTTTGGGGGGGTTGTATTTGTTTTGGATAGCTGTCAAGGCTTCTTTGATTGGTACTTGGGTGAAGAGGGATACGACATCGAAGCTCACGAGTACGTCGCTGGGCTGTAAGTTTTGTTTCTTTATGATCTCTATGAACTGGAATGAGTTTTTTTACGTGTGAGGTGATGGATTTTGCATAGGGCTGTAGTTGTTTGGCGAGAAATTTGGCTAGGTTTTGTAGAGGTGAGCCTATGGAGCTGACTATGGGTCTGAGTGGGGTTCCTTCTTTGTGTATCTTGGGGAGACCATAGAGCTTAGGGAATCTGGATGATTTTTCTCTGGGAATGATTCTTTGCTGGATCTCTTTGCTGATGGGGGAGGCTTTTATTTTGGATCTGGTGGTTTTTTCTAAGTAGGTGGTGGGATCCGTGCTTAGGGGTTTGTAAGTGGAGTCTTGGAGTAGGTTGGTTAATTTGGTTTGGTAGTCAGATGTGTTCATGACCACTGTGGCGTTCCCCTTGTCTGATGGAAGGATTATTATGCTAGTGTCTTCTTTTAGGTTAAGTAGTGCTGTCTGTTCTTCTTTGGGTAAGTTGCTTTTGGGGGGCTTGCTGGTGCAGAGGATGTTGGTGATTTCGAGTCTGATTTTGTTAGCGTCATCGGGGTTGATTTTGGTCAGGCTGGTTTCTACTCCGCATATAATGGTTTCAGTGGGGATGTGTTTGGGAGCGACTGCAAAGTTGAATCCTCTGGCAAGGACATTGGTTTCAGCTTTGGTGTGGATCTTCTCTGAGATGTTATGCACTGTTTGCTTCATGTGTGGTTGTGAGGGGAGGGGGGTTTGTTTCTGGCTTTCTTTTAGTCTTCGGAGTTTATTGGTATGTGTGTCTATTTTGAGGGTGGTCTGTGTCACGATGTTAAAAATTTTGCTAGACATGAGCTGACTGGAAACTGACACTCAAGAGTTAAACTAAGAAAGCTTTATTGCGCAGGTCATAAAACAAATGTTATATGAAAGTGATTTATTGCGCATGCTTCACACATTCCAGAACTCATTCCTTTGTTCTTTGTCCGGTTGCCAATTTGGCAAACGGAGTTTTTATTATCAAAATGTAACCATTAGTTAGTTCTGTTTTATTTACTTTTATTAAAGTTTGTTTATTAATTAGAATATACTTCTCAAAGACTTTTATTTTATTTTTCTTAATATCTCAAAAGATATGCTGAAGGGAATCAGCCCGGTCCATTGATCTCAATTTTTCTCCAGGGTGTTTTTTCCCCTGACAACTTGGTAGCAGAGGATGGTTGATGATACCAGCTGAGATGGCTACAATTTATGGCTGTATTTTCCCTTCGTGCTATCTTATGATAACCGACTAAAGCTAATTAGCAATGTCGGAGAAAAAGAAACAGAAAAAGAAAAATGGAACAAGCACAGATGGATCAGTTTCTTCTGACAAGGAGGCTTCCTCAGACACAGAGAAGCAAGATCCAAACGTGCTTCAGGAACAACAAATTCCTTCAGGTGCCGAGCCAGATGTGGGGGAAGGAGCTGCAAGATGTGAGATCTACGAAACGAGGTCAGTGGTTCCTCCTTCTAAAATATCTCCAGGAGATTATGAATTTTGGGGGGCCAAGCCAAAACTTCCCACTTTGCCAAAGCCACTCCATTCCCAGACCCTCGGAGATTATCAAACACTTGATGAATGGCAACTGCCGGCAGAGAAAAAATCCTCCCATGCAGAAAGCAAAGTTTATGAATCCTTCCCAGATGATGAGGAAGAAATGCAAAGCTATCTATATCAATTAGAGCTATTTGAAAAATATGCTAGGGAGGCGAGAGAGTGCTTTAACAAAATAAAGAGAAGTAGGAGGAGCTCCCCCACTCCCAAAATGTCTGAGGACGCCATCTTTTCTTTAAAACAACAGCCTAAGACACACCCCACAGAGTTCTTAGGTGAATCAGAACAAAGAGACATGTACACGTCACCGAGGTCACGTGATCCCTTTGAGTCAACTGAACTTCCGCCCACGTATAGAAAGGTGAGGCAGCCAAAAAGTGAGGCTGCACTGCCATCTGCTGGTGGAGAAAATTATTAGAGCAAAAGATGAAACAGCTACATGATAGTTTTAAAGATTTAGCCATGAGTCCTTTAGAAGCCAAAGTTTTGCCTCCAAAGGTTAAGTCTTCAACACCCCCTGGTGGTGCTGAATCCTCCCTAGATGGAAAAAGGCAAAGCCAAAGGCGAATGCAAGGAAATCAATTTGATGTTGCCACGCAAAGGTCAATGGTGCAACCACAGCACCCCCTGGTTCAACAACCAGCTTTGCAACCTGATCAACAAATTGTTCCGATGCATATTCCTCAGCAGGTACTTCCAGTCACTCCCTTGACTGGTGAGTCCAAATTAAAGGAGTCAGGAGAGAATTATAAAGCCTGGGTCAGTGAAATTGCGCTCTTGCTTCGAAGAGAAGGCACACATTGCATGATTTTTAATCCTCCTCCTCCACCGTGGACACCTGCGATAAGAGACCTGGAAAACAGAGCAATCACGACTTTGCTCATGTCAATGGAAATTGAGATCCAGGGTATCTTTCCACCTGATGCAACTGCCCAACAAATTTGGGCTATTTTGGAAGATTGCTACAGGCCCGTTTCAATTGAATCTTCATGTTTGCTCATGTCTGAGTTCCATGGTTCGAAGTTGAAACCTGGTGAATGAATTGGTGGACATTTGACCAAACTGAAAAGAATGAGAAGTGAATTGAGACAAAATGGCCATGTAATCGATGATATCCAAATGATTAGCATCATCATTAACTCATTGAATTATGAATGGAAAGATGCTGTTGCAAAGATTAACTACGTGCCTATTGCTCAACGCACAGTTAACCACGTTTGCAGACTTTTAGTGGAAGACAAAGCTATCAGGTTAGCTACACCACATCTGCAACGACCTCCAGCATCAAAGGCTCCAGCCAGACGTCCCTTCCGAGGAAGAGGCTACGCTCCAAGGATGCCAAAATGCTACACCTGCAACCGTGTGGGACATGACGCCCGGGATTGTCCCCAACAAGTTCCAGCTCCTGTCACGTACCAGCCCAGAGGAACAGACTCCAGAGGCAGAGGTAGAGGCGGAAGACAAGGTCGTCATGGTCCAAGGCGTGATCCACAAGCTCCACTTGTAACACTGGCCATAACCAACGTTCCACAACCTGATCCAAAGTTCAACAGATGTCTTTTGTAGACTTTAGATAGTGGAGCAGCGGTGCACGTTACCCACAGAAGGGAACTTTTCACAGAGATGGGCGAACCAGAGCCCGAGTATCGAGAACTGTATTCCTTCACCAACCACACTTGCAAAGTCATGGGAAAAGGAACTGTTTACATTGAAGAGCTCGATACACACATCCCTGATGTTTATTACATACCTTCAGCAACCAGTAATTTGCTTAGTCAAAGTCACTTGTCTAGAGATTTAAAGTTCCAGGTTCACCACCTCGAAAAAGCAAGTTACTTAGTTAAAGATGGAGATATTGTTGCTGAAATCATGCTGATTGGTGGTGTTTATTACTTAAAGCCAAAGCCTAAAGGGCAAGCACAAGCAAGTATGCAAACTCCAAAAAGGCACAACGCAGACCCAAAGAGAGTTGCCCCAGAGAGAGAAAATGTTACTGTGCCAAAGGCTCCTAAAGCCAACAAACAGAGAAAACAGAAACAGGTTGCTCAGAGCAAGCCTGAGGATCCTCATGAAACTGTTAATGTTGAGAATTCACTAACTGGTAAACCTTTACATTCCAGGTGTATTCACAAGTGGCACAGAAGATTGGGACATGCCAGTTTCCGTGTTCTTAGAAAGATGCCGGAGTTCGCAAAAGGTTTGGATCTAAAGGGATGTAAGGTGTTTTTGGATTGTGCGGTTTGCAAAAAGGCTAAATCCAAAGCGGCTGCAATTCCAAAACACGCTACACGCCGGTCAACACGCATTTTTGATTTGGTACACACTGACATAGTGGGTCCTTTCCCACCAACACTTGGTGGCAGAAAGTATTTTTTAACAATAGTAGATAATCATTCTAGATATGGATTTGTATATCCTATGAGAGAGAAATCTCAGACCTTTCAGATCTTTAAAGACTTTGCAGCTTTTGTTTCTACGCAATACCAAGTTCGCATCACCAGAATCCAGAGTGACCGTGGTGCAGAATTCATGTCTCAGCATTTCCAGGACTGGATGCGTAAGAATGGAATTCTTCATCAGACATCTGCTCCATATACACCGGCTCATAACGGAGTCGTAGAAAGAAGACAAGGGGTTCTACAAACCATGATGCGTTGTCTTCTAGAAGATGCCAATTTCAGTAACACATACTGGGGTGAAGCAATCAAGTATGCAAATTACATTGTCAACCGTACTTGGAGCAGTGTAATCAATCAAACTCCTTTCTACATGCTGTATGGCTACAAGCCTGATCTCAAGAACCTCCACATTTTTGGTTCATATGCTATGGTGAACACTCCCTTAAGTCAAAGAAGAAAGGGAGGTACAGTAGCAAAGAGACTGAGATTTATGGGTATTGATGATAATTCAAAATGGTTCAAATTCATTGATACTAAACATGTGATTGTCATTTCACAATCTGCAAATTTTGAGGAAGATATTGACTGGTCCAGGATTCATTCCAATGATCCTGAAGTTTATTTTCCTAGAGATGGTGTTCCAGATGCCACACAGCCTGATGACAAGTCGCAGGCAGATATTCCTTCTACCAGTTCTTCACAACCTGATGTTCCGTCTTCGCAAGCCGCGGATGCTGATGCTAGCGACGAATGTGAGGACGAGGATGATGATGATGATGAAGAAGAAGACTGGACTGTTGCTCCTAGACGTTCCAAGAGGGCCACAAAAGGAATTCCTCCCCAACGTTATTCATGGCAACTGACAAAAACACCATTACCTTTGATTTGCAATGTTACTCTTCCTCCTGAGACATTCACACAAATCAAACAGCTTCCTGATTCAGAGCAAGACAAATGGTATGATGCAATGCAGGATGAAATGGACAGTTTAAAGAAACTTAATGTATTCACACCTGCGAAACCTCCAGCAAACAAGAAAGTCATTGGCACTCGATGGGTCTACAGAATCAAGAAGAAACCAAATGGTGAGTCTTTATACAAAGCCAGACTGGTAGCTCAGGGTTTCGCTCAACGTTATCCTGAGGACTACACAAACACTTACTCACCAACAGTCAGAACTGAAAGTGTAAATATTGCCTTAACCACTGCAACTATTCTTGGTTTAGAAGTTTTCCAATTTGATGTGGACACAGCTTATCTACATGCAGACCTAGATGAAGAGATCTACGTGAGAAGCCCTCCAGGATTCCGAAAGCAAGAAGGGGATACCTGGTTCCTGAACAAAAGTCTTTATGGTCTGAAACAGTCAGGTTTAATGTGGTATTTATGTCTTACTGACAAACTAAATTCAATGGGCTTTATTAAGTCCGAAACTGATTAATGCGTGTTCACAAAAAGATCTAACAATGCATATGAGATAATTCTTGTTTATGTTGATGATATTGTTTATATTGGTCCAAATAAGAAAATGAGTGAAATTTTTGCCAAAAGTTTGCAGAGATACTTCACACTGAAATCTTTAGGACACATTAGCACTTATTTAGGTGTTCAAATTGAAAAGACACAGAAGGGGTTTAGTCTTTCACAAGAAGACAAAATTGATCACATTCTACATCATTGCAACATGAAAGATGCTAGCACAACAAAGACACCCATGCAAACAGATTTTCACAACTTAACACATAAACCAAGTCCTGAGTTCGAGGATCAAACACTTTATCGTTCAGTCATTGGTTCACTAATATACATCAGTAGTTGGACCAGACCTGATATAGCACTTAGTGTTAATCTTTTATCACGACACGTAGGTAAGGCAACACAATTTCATTGGTCATGCATTAAGAAGTTGTTGAAATACCTGAAACACACTAAACACATGAAGTTATTGCTAGAACCAACACACACTGATCAACCAAAGTGATTTGTTTTTCTGATTCTGACTGGGCGAGTGACAAGAAGTCACGCAAAAGCACTTCTGGTTACATGATGTTCCTAAATGGCTGTCCTGTTTACTGGCAAGTGAGAAAACAGAGTTTTGTTTCATGTTCATCTACTGAAGCTGAATATGCTTTTGTTTCAGATGCTTGTAATTCTCTAACGTGGTTTGATGCTTTGATCACAGATATCTGGACACGTCCGATTCGACCAATCACCGTGATGAAAGATAATGTATCTGTGGTTTATATTTCTGAGTCACATTTCACAGGTTCTAGGTCCAGACACATTGACATTCGTTATCAAAACACAAAGCAATTAGTTAAGCAAGGTTTTGTTAAATTGCAATATGTTTCTACACATGATCAGATTGCAGATATGCTGAACAAACCACTTCCTGTAAATCAACACGAGTATCTGCAAAAGAAGATGTGCCTTAATTGATGTATTGATGACATCAGCCCAGACTAGCAAAAGAAGGGGTGTCACGACGGTGCTGGTGCAGAGGATGTTGGTGATTTCGAGTCTGATTTTGTTAGCGTCATCGGGGTTGATTTTGGTCAGGCTGGTTTCTACTCCGCATATAATGGTTTCAGTGGGGATGTGTTTGGGAGCGACTGCAAAGTTGAATCCTCTGGCAAGGACATTGGTTTCAGCTTTGGTGTGGATCTTCTCTGAGATGTTATGCAATGTTTCCTTCATGTGTGGTTGTGAGGGGAGGGGTTTTGTTTCTGGCTTTCTTTTAGTCTTCGGAGTTTATTGGTATGTGTGTCTGTTTTGAGGGTGGTCTGTGTTTCGGCTCTCCAGGTGGCGAGTTGTTTGGATTTGTCCCAAAGTATGGGGTGGACCTTGTTGCTGAGTTTGAGGTGAAGTTTAAGGAGATTTTTGTTGATTCGGTCTAGTTGGAATCTTTTTGTGTGAAGTTCATTTCTGATTAGGGCTAATTCTGTTCATTTCAGGATGTGTTTGGTGGCTGCAGAGTTGGAGTGGAATTTTAATTGGAAGCATGTGGGGGTTAAATTTTGATCTCGGCAGTTGCATAGGAATGTGAGGTCATATAAAATGGAAGCTCTTTGGACTTCGAGTTTTTCGTAGGTCCTGGTCAGATGGTGGATTTCCTCCCCGTAGAGGTACGATATTTGTTTTCTGAGGTTTTCGCGAGTGTTATATGTACATCTTTGATGGTTCAGGTTTTTTCCCGCGTAGAATTGGAAGTATATTCACGACGTTTCGATGAAGTCTCATTCATCATCTTCAGGTTGGTGCTTCCGGCTTGGTGCTTCAAGGAGCAATGTGAGGTCTCGGCCGGTTCCTTTTTTTAACTGCCAGGGGGGATTTGAACTGATTGGGTGGGAGCTCGGCTGCATTCTGACACAAAGAAGGAACCCCACTCAGACCCATAGTCAGCTCCATAGGCTCACCTCTACCAAACCTAGCCAAATTTCTCGCCAAACAACTACAACCTATGCAGAATCCATCACCTCACACGTAAAAAAACTCATTCCAGTTCATAGAGATCATAAAGAAACAAAACTTACAGCCCAGTGACCTACTCGTGAGCTTCGATGTCGTATCCCTCTTCACCCAAGTACCAATCAAAGAAGCCTTGACAGCTATCCAAAACAAATACAACCCCCCCAAACATATTCTAGATCTGACCGACTACTGCCTTTCCAACACATACTTCATCTAAAACGGACAAAAATACAAACAAATAGAAGGAGCACCCATGGGATCACCCAGCTCACCTGTCATTGCTAACCTGGAAAACTTAATGCTTTCTTTTTCCTTTGACCAATTAATTTGCAGAGGTTACAAAAAACTTAGGAGTGCCATTTTCCCTTGCTTGCCTGTTGTTATTTGTAAGTTGTTTTCTCTTTACATTTAATAATGGGAGGGAATAAAGTGTTGAGTTAGAGAAAAATGAGCCATATGATCCTTGATATATAGATGTATTTTATTTCAGCTTTGTTTTTCTATCAGACACATATTGTGCACAGTTTGCTTTTACTTGATTTGTGCTATCTTCTGTGGTGTAGCACTCCCTTTTTGGAAGGTTGATTTGGATATTTCTGTTGTCAGAATAATTCCTTCTACTGATTAAAATGCATGCAAAACCAATAAGTTTTCCCACTCTTTTTTCCTTTCTTCTATTCTACTCTTTTCCATCATCATAGGACAAACATGAAAATGGTTTCATCACTAAAGGGACCAATCTCTCTTTCTCTCTGGACAGAGAATAGGGAAGTGCACCTTCCCACATTGGAAATCAAGATGAGCAGAATTATAGATATTTACTTTGGTCTTTAAATAAGCCAGATAATAGCCTATGCATCTAAGACATTTCTTTAAGATGCTGTTATTTGAAATACATTACGTAAATAACTTTTTAAAACTCTCAGTGAACCTATATTATGTACATATAACAAACAATGGTTTTTTTTTAAAGTAAAATTTCAACTAAAAAAAGCGAGATATAAATTTTGAAGGATTAATATTTATTTGTTTTAATTTCCCTGCCCTTTTATTATTTTTATAAAAATAAATAATTCAAGGCAGCAAACATGTCTAATATTACTGGCTTCTCAACAAGTATGAGGTGGAGACGACTTCCGGTTCCTGCTGGTGACGGACGTGTTGTCTACCGCTCGTCTCCCCAGTGGGCTCCGTAAGGAGCACAGGGGGCCTTGGAGGGGTCCCCTGCCGAAGGGCGGCTTGCTGAAGCCCCACAGAATCGGCGGCAGCCAGCAGGGGTGCTTTTCAGCTTTGCCTAGGAGCCGGGGAGTGGAGGGGGGGCGAGGGACAGCATTGCGCTGTCCGCCCTTTTGCCGAATGGTCCCAGAGGAGAGAATGTGCCTGGAGAAGCGCGGCTGGAGCCTGGTGGTGGGGGATCCATCCTGAACTCTCTGACTGTTTAAAGGAAAAGCAGCAGACTTTTGTAAGTTCTGTGTTCAACATATTTGAATGGAGATTAGAGGGGGTGTTTCTTTCTCTCCCCCCCCCCCTGGATTAACTGGCATTTGAACAATCTCTCTTAGAAGAGAGAGAACAAAGGCTGACCTGTCACTTGAACTAGCTAACTGAGAAAGATCGTTTCACAACTGCTAGAAATGACTCTGGAACGTTTTCTTTCTCCCTGTGGAAAGAGGAGGAAAGATGGCACCCTCCCTTCTTCTTTTGTCTACTTATAAATGAAGTCTGGCCTTTGAAACTACCTTCAGCCTTATTACTCTCTCTGAAGGAAACCGAGACCCCTCCCTGATATGTAGCTCTTCTGAACTTTGATTATTTGATCCCCTTCTTTTAGTTTGCCTCGGTGCCTTGGAACTGTGAACTGGCACTTTTGGCTTTGTTTGCCTCTTGGGATTAGCACAGCTGCACAATCCTCGAGCACCATCTTTTTGGGAAAAGACTTTCATCTCTGAACTTTAAGCAAATGGGGCCTAAGAAACCACCGACAGGCAAGTCACTTTGGGCCCCCTCATCTGCCTCTTCCAGTCCCAGTATGTAACAAATGAAAATTACCTCACTGTTACAGCAAGAGGAGGGACCAAAAGAACTATCTATCTCTCAAATGTTTCAAGAACTTATGGAGGGGCAAAATGAATTGAAAAAAGAAATGACAGAGCTCAAAGAAGAGCTCAGAGATGTTAAACATCATATTGCAGAAAATAAACAAAGGATTGTGGTGTTGGAGGAGGGTGCGGCTGGGTTGGGGAAAGAGATTAAAACAATCTGGAAGGGAAATCTAGAATTGGAAAACTTTTTGGCAAAAATAGAATTTGAAAGAATGTCCTTTTTTCTTACATTCCAGAACCTACCAGAGACAGAAAGAATATCATGAGTACAATCTTAGCAGATTATATTAAGAGAGATAAAAAACAGCTGGTGGGATATGGACCTAGTCTATAGGATAAATTCAGCATATGCTAGAAGTCATAATGTTAAAGGGAGGTACATGTTAAATTTCTCAGGAGGACCACAAGGGATGAGGTGCTTGGGACACAAAGGTTAAGACCATTGAAATATAAAGATGAAGAAATCACCATCCTTAAGCAGATTCCAAAAAAGATAAGAGAGAAAAGGAGGAAGTATTCCTCCTTATTAAAGAAACTATGTAATAAAGGAATTTGGTTTAGATGGTTATTGCCAGAAGGAATGTTGATCTTTTGGGATGGAAACAGGATAAGAATTAGTACAGTGCAGGAGGCGGAATCCTTCATTAAAAATAATTTTCCTCTCATAGAGGACGAATATAGTGAAGATAGTGGAAGGGACACTAAGGTGCAAGATAAGAAGGAGGGGGGGCTGAGGCTTCCTCTGGGGACAGGGATGAAGGAGCAATATCGAAAATGCTCAGATCACAAAAATAAAAGTATTTGAAATAATAGCAATTGGTGATACTCTAGATAGTGACAAAGGAAAATGCATGAACACATGGTTGAGAATATAGAATAAGACCCTGTTTTCTGCTTATCTTTTATATTTTGTATTTAAGATTTTAAAAATTGTGAGTTTTGGATGGAGTGTGGGAGCTGCCAAAATTTTTTGTATCCCCTTACCTTTTCCCATATATGTATAAAAACTAATAAACATTTTTGGGGAAAAAAACAAGTCTGAGGTGGAAGTAAAGCTCACACTCTCCTAGTTTCCAATTTAGTGCCTTAATCATAAAACCAATCTGGCTCCACACTTCCTCATATCTGATGCAAAATAGGCAGCAGCGATAACAATTTATGCTATTCTGTCCTTTTTTCTTTTCTTTTGAGCTGTTCCTTTTTGTTCAAATCAGGCCTCAGCACAATAATGTACAGTTTGGGAGAAAAGATACAAAGCAGTAATCCAGCACTGGAAGCTATAATGGAGAAGATCTCCACAGCAACCATATATTTTCCCTTTGAACTCAGATATGCTGGAATAAAGTACAACCAAACACTACAGAAGACCAACATGCTGAAGGTGATAAATTTGGCTTCATTGAAAGCATCAGGCAATTTCCTTGCTAGGAAAGCCAGTGTGAAACTGACAATGGCAAGGAAGCCCATATAACCCAAGACACCATAAAACATGAAGGCAGATCCTTTGTTGCACTCCAGAATGATTTCTTCTGCTATTGACTTCATGTCAGCATCTGGGAATGGGGGAGAGATGATCAGCCATATAACACAAATTTTAATTTGAATAAAGGAGCAGCAGGATACTATAAATATGCCAAGTCTTTTCCCCACCCACTTGGACATCTTGGACCCTGGCTTGGTAGCCATGAAAGCTAGAACCACAATGATGGTTTTGGCCAAAACACAAGAAATGGCCACTGAGAAAATGATGCCAAAGGCAGTTTGACGAAGGAGACATGTCACTCTGTGAGGTTTCCCAATGAAGAGCAAAGTACAAAGAAATGATAGTAAAAGAGTAACAAGGAGGACATATGTGAGGTTTCGGTTGTTAGCTCTGACAACGGGAGTGTCCTGATGTTTAATAAAGATCCAAAGGATTCCAACTGTGATTAAAGAGAAGAAAAGAGAAGAACTAGCCATAACTGTTCCCAAGGTTTCTTTGTAGTTCAAGAATGTTGCAACTTTGGAGAGACACAAAACCTGCTTCTCATTGGGATACTGATCTTCTGGACATTCAAAACATTCATTCATGTCTAGGGAATAAAATATTGATGTTGAAGTTGCATTGAACGAATAAAACAGACTCTACAAGTGTTCAAAGTGAGAACTTCCAATTAATTTCTGAAAAATATATGTCGTACATTAAGTTAGTTGACATCAATTTGTATTTGTATAAATCCAGTTCTTGCTACCAATGATGAACATGTTTACAATTCAATTACTTATCCCTATTTTATAGTCTAATTGGCCTATTAGATCTCTCAGCTGCTTTGGATACCATCGACCATGGTATCCTATTGCGTCATCTGGAGGGGCTGGGGGTGAGGGGCACCATCTTGTGGTGGTTCTCCTACTTCTCTGGCTGGATGCAATGCATGTTGGCAGGGGAGCAGAGGTTGAACCCGAGGCCACTCCCTTGTGGGGTGCCACAGGGGTCGGTCCTCTTGCCCCTCCTGTTCAACACGTATATGAAGCCGCTGGGTGAGATCATTCGTGGTTTTGGGGTTGAGTACCATCTGTACGCTGATGATACTAAGCTGTACATCTCCACCCCGAACCACCCCAACGATGCCGTCGAAGTGATGTCCCGGTGCCTGGAGGCCGTACGGGTCTGGATGGGAAGCAACAGACTCAGGCTCAACCCCGCCAAGACAGAGTGGCTGTGATTACCGGCACCCTGGTTCAACCAGTGGGTTCCATCACTGGCCATCGGGGGCGAACAACTGGCCCCCGTGGAGTGGGCGCGAAATTTGGGCGTCCTCCTGGATGCCCGGCTGTCGTTGGATGACCATGTGACAGCCGTGGCACGGGGGGCGTTCCACCAGTTTTGCCTGGTGCGCCAATTGCGTCCCCTATTGGACCGGGACGCCCTTCACACAGTCACACACGCGCTGGTGACGTCCCGTCTGGACTATTGCAATGCTCTCTACATGGCGCTTCCCTTGAAATGCACCCGAACGTTGCAGCTGGTCCAGAATGCAGCCGCGCGGGCAATCATGGGAAGTACCAGGTACTCCCATATAACACCTCTCCTGCGCGGGCTGCACTGGCTGCCTGTGGCTTTTCGGGTGCGTTTCAAGGTGCTGACTATCATCTTCAAAGCGCTCCATGGCACAGGACCTAGCTATCTGCGGGATCACATCCTACCCCACAAATCCCTGCGACCAATTCGCTCTCACACAGAGGGACTCCTCCGGGTGCCGTCCACTATGCAATGCCAGCGGGCGACGCCCAGGAGTAGGGCCTTCTCTGTGATGGGCCCGACCCTCTGGAATGACCACCCCCTGACATCAGAACAACCACCGATCTCTGCTCCTTCCGCAAGAAACTTAAGACCCACCTGTTCCACTTAGCTGGCCTGGCCTAACCGTAGTTTTAATCTTCAATCCTTCTGGCTGGAATTTTAAATTTTTGGGGTAGACTTTTTAGGCTGTTTTTTAATTTTCAATTTTATTGTACAGGCTTTGTATTTAATCTATTTTAAGGGGTATTTACTATTTTCTACTATGTATATCGTTTTTTTAGTTGTTGTCTGTACACCGCCCCGAGTCCCTTCGGGAAGAGGGGGCGGTCTATAAATTCAATAAATAATAATAATAATAATAATAATAATAATAATAATAATAATAATAATAAAGTCAAGGAGTTGGCAGAAAACAGAAAATTTTCCCATGATACAAATGACAATACAATTCATTCAGTGAGGTAGATCTTGTATATGCAATATCTCTTACCCTCCCTGTCAGAAATCTTCCCTTCTGCACATTGAAGACAGTCATAACAGCAAAATAGTTTCCCTTCTATCTTAATCTTACTGTAGCCTGAATCACACTTCCCATTACACAGAGAAAGTGGCTGGGTCTGTTCATAAATAAAAAAAAAAATAGAAAAGTTTTGTTTTGGACCACATGTTTGTGTGATGTACCGAGTTTCTAGATAAGGCCTTTTTAATTTGTACATATGTTAATCTTGCATTTTATATATTTAAATGTTTTGCCTTATTTTAACTGTGATGCTTTTAACACACATGAACACGCAAAGCTAGCCGAGAGAGGCTTCAGGGAGACACTATAATTCTATTTCTAAGGGTTATTGTGGTGGAATAGTTTGGCTCTAAGTGACCTTTTGAAGTAGTGAAATCTGGATTGAACATATTGTTTCTGGTCCATACCTGGTTAAACCTGCTTGGCCACACAATAACATCTTCATAAATGGTGACCATTTTTTCATTGGACTCCTTGTGTTCTATGGCTCCCACTTGGACTTTCTTAAAAGACAAATTTGAAAATGTGATCCAATTGATAATATCAAATCCAGTTTCTAATTCTCCATTTTCATTGAACCCAATTTGTTGCCCGGCACTATTATTAAATGCAATTCTTCTGATAATGTAGTTGAGCTAAATCAGAAAATAAGCCAAATAGAGATATGTATCAGGGTGTAAGACAGCATTGTTTCTTCCCTTTGATGTATATAGACAAGAAAACCTTTCAAGGTTTGTAAAACATGGAAGATAATAATAACCACAATAATAAATTACATTACGTTTTATAATTATGATTACAGAATCTTCATAACACCACAATGAAACAGATGAAATAAAATAAAGAAGTATATTTGACTATACAGCAATTTAAAGCAGACTATTTCCAGGAGATTTCTAAAGAAAATAATTGAGATAATTGCGAAAGAAAGTTTACATTGAGAAGAATATAAAGAGTATTAGGGTTGAATGTTGCAGAAGGCTTTAAAATGTTAAAATTGTAATGTTAGGGAACGCCATACATTTTAAAAAAGTTTCTAATATAAAAATCACAAACATCTTCATCGATTTCCTTTAAAAGAAAGTAAATTTTCAGTATGTTCTTGCAACTTAGAAACTTCTCAAAATTAGCAGGTTCAGTAATCATATAATAAAAAAAACATATTAGGAAAAAGTAACCAAATAAGCAAAATAACATATTGTTCTTGGACCAAATAAATAAAGAAAATACAATGCTTTAAAATAAATTATATGCATGTTATCTAGAAATAAATCATGTTTAGTCTTACTAAATTATCAATATGCAGGACTTTCAAAGGCAGAAGGAACATTTTTATATCTAATTTTAGCTTATATAAAGTGTTTTGTGACTAATGAATTCCTAATTTTATAGGGTTTCTACTTTCTTATATATTTACATAATATTACAATTGGATACATTAATGATACCTGGTATTTTTCTTTTTTTACTTGGTCTTAGACTGCAAAAAAAAAAGAATGGCTAAATTCAAATTTAACTAAACTGAAGAATTTCACCTATATTAGACAAATGAATTCTTGGAAGAAGGAATTTTTTTTAGAAATATAGAAGAAAGATGTAGTGAGACATCTGCAAATTGTCTTTTGGGGGATTTTACCTTCCATAAATGTTGATTCAAAAGTTTCCCCTTGACTTTCCCCCCTGCTCTGCTTTTCATTATAGATGAATAGAAGTCGTGCAAAGCATGTGCCACTACATAGATAGCATTGTATACACTGTAGCTGTGGCCACTCAATTCCATATCAAAGAAAGATGTGGGAAGGAGCTCCAGTTTCTCCTTTCCAGTACAAGTGGCCCCATTTGCCTTTTCTGTTACAGAAGTGTGGAAGGAACACCCAAAGGCATTTTCCCAGAAGGTCTTGATAAAACTACCTTCTTTTTCCAAGATAGGGTTTCTTGTGAGAACAAATTGCTGGAATCTTAGTAACTTCTCTGAATGAACTGCAAAAGATAAAGCCCCATGAAGGAAAACCATGTCCTTATTTCTTTGAAAGGGACTTGACATGAAATCCATCTGGATTGTCATAATCCAGACTTTCCCTTTTTTCCATAGTGGGAAATCATTATCTTTTAACTTACTGGAAAGAAACCTTAGAATCATCATGTTACCACTTTCACCATGAACTACCACTACAGTGACATCACTTTTCATAACCAATCTGTACATGTTACGTCCTATTTCAATCAACTTTTTCAGATTATCTGAATAAACAGGTTTGGGAAATCTTGCAATGAAGTCAAAGCAGATACCACTCTGGGTAGCCATAGGAAGCACCCTGCGCAGAAACATTTCACCACTCTCGTTGTCTACTAACAGCATCCCCACCCATGTCCATGTGAAATATAGCAATAACTGAGAAATTCCCCTGTACTGAAAGTCCATATTTGGCAGCATCTGTTGGTAAAAAGCAGCTTGGTCTTTTGTGCTAATTTCAGGAGCAGAACCATATAATATCTAGAATCAGAGAGATAAAGAATAAAAAGGGGGAAAAATCATTGTAAAGTGACAAGTGGATGTGCAAATCATATTCTGTGCCTGTTTTGTTCACTAAATTAGAAACTGAAGCCGAATTCCATGTAAGTTTCACATTTATATTCAAGCTTAGCCTACAGAGCAGCAACATTCAGCTTTTCTCCTGCCCTAAGAAAATAAGTTCAATCAGCAGACCTCCATCTCTGCATGGAGATTGCCATGCCGTCACTTCCAAGGCTGAGCTGCATTACGAAAATTGATCAGTGATTCAGTTGCATTAGAACACCAGTTCACAATTCAGAGATGAATCATATAATGTTATGTCACCATAGAAAAACTTACAGAATATACTTCATGTCTGGGGTTTCCAATATCATATCTCAAGACACAAGATTTAATTCACAGAGCACAAACTATATCACTCAAATATGTCATGCAATTTGTATACTTAAAATTAAATATTATACATTAAGATGAATATTAATTTACAATATATTATTTAATTGGTTGAAAAAAATATCCTACAGCTCTTTTAAATACTACTGATGGAATATTTCCAGAGAAGTTCATCTTTTTTCCAAGGAGCACATTAGTAGACCAGAAAGAAACTGAAACAAAATCAATACTAAGTCCTTAAAAAAATCCTGAATACTAGGTTGGGTGAACCTTATACTCACTCTGGAGAATATTGATTTTGCTGAAAAATACAGCAAAATACAGTTTGATTATAGTTGCAGTCATATTTTAAGTAAAAATTTGAACAGTGTGATTTTCAAGGTGCTAGTTTTCCCAGACGCAGTTTGAAATTCTGACCACACTCCACCATGGGTTTAGCAACTCTTACCTGAAATGACCTATAAAATGTTACTTCTGGGCAATGTATAATATCCCCATTAATTGCCTGGCTCCTTGAAACACCAAAAAGCTGAAGAATTAAGGTGCTGTGGCATAACCAAAACACACCAAAATTCACTTGTAGTCTCTAGCAGCCTGAAATTCGTAAAATGCATCCTTTTTATTATAACCACAATATTTTTTTCCTTGACTATTTTTCAGAATATATATATATATATATATATATATATATATATATAGATAGATAGATAGATAGATAGATAGATAGATAGATGATAGATAGATAGATGATAGATAGATAGATAGATAGATAGATAGATAGATAGATAGATAGATAGATAGATGATAGATAGATAGATAGATGATAGACATAGATATAGATATAGATATAGATATATAGATTTTTATCTCCTGCCACTTAATTCCATGGAAGGAACATACCTGTGGCATCTTGTACAGGGAAAGGATATTAGCCATGTATAGATAGATGTGAGATGAAGGTCCTCCAATGACTGCCATTGGTCTGTTTTGAGGATCACAGTTGTAGTTAGGTATGAATTGGCCCTTTGTAAAGAAGAGCTCCAATGAGGCTCGGTATGTCCAAGTTGGATTAAAGTAGGAATTATAGATATGGAAGCCCAAGGTATGGTTTGGTAAAATAGAGGGATCTCTATTGATTTTCATGATGGCAAACTCTAAAGCGAGGATGTGCTGATACATTGGAGTTAAGACCCTTAAATAAGCATTATATATTTTGTTAAAATGCATACTTCCCAAAATATCATGCATGGTATTGGTCAACTCAGGTTAATGTTCATAACATCTGTCTGTCTGTCTATCATCTACCTACCTACCTACCTGCCTACCTACCTATATTCTATCAAGTTTCCATCTATCTATCTATTATCCATCCATCCATCCATCCATCCATCATCTAATTCTTTATAATCTATTTTCCATCTATATATTTTCCTACATACAAAGACTGTCTCTCTCTCTCCCTCCTTCCCTTCCTCCCTCTTTCCACTCTATATGCTTTTTTTCTTTCTCTTTTCCTGTGTCTCTGTAAAAAATATCTTACACAGTGGTTCCAAAAAGCTCCTTAGATGGATGTTTCCTGAAGTCTATCATTCTACAGTAGAGGTAGATCTGAGAGAAAATGGCCACAATTATGAAATCTCCTGACTGATATTGCTTGTGAAGAAAAGGAAGAGGGCTGTTAGTCCTACATCTGACACTGGGAATCATGGACATCATTTCAGGCAAAAGCACCAAGACCAAGGCAGTGTCTGATCTTAAGCCAGTTGAAGCTTCCCCAAGCTCTACCTCATTAAAAGTGTTTTTACTTGCAGTTGTCTCCACAACAACCACTTGTCCACTAGGAGATGAAGTTGAAACAATTATGTGGGAATTGATAATGATAATGGAAAGATCAACAATTCAAAATTCAAGTTCTAGAAAACCATGGCATGTAACAACTGGCATGTAAACAGCTGTATAGCAGCCTGTAATTATTGACAGCAATGAAAACCTAAAAGAAATAAAGAACTTTTTCCGGTTTCTATGAAGACAGGGGAAAAAGTTGTTCTTGCTTTTAAAGCAATATGGCCTTACATTAATTTACACATTGCTTATTTATTTGATTCTACCATAGTCTCACAGCAGTTTGTGGGTACACAAAATGTTAAAAGGAAATATACTATATATTAAGTAAATTATAATAAAATACGTTCTACATAACAAGAGTAAAAGATCATAAAATTAAAAATACCAGCTACATGCCACATAATAGTAAAATAATTATTTTAAAGTGATGCTGTAATTCAATAAAAGATTTTTTTGAAAAAAACAAACCTACAATTAATCAAGAACTTCAGTGGAAGTTTATACCTCATTGATAATATTCACATTTGGATAGATGTTTATCTGACTGTTTATAATCTATCTATCTATCTATCTATCTATCTATCTATCTATCTATCTATCTATCTATCTATCTATCTATCATCTATCTATCTATCTATCTATCTATCTATCTATCTATCTATCATCTATCTATCTATCTATCTATCTATCTATCTATCTATCTATCTATCTATCATCTATCTATCTATCTATCATCTATCTACCTACTTACCTACCTACCTACCTACCTACCTACCTACCTACCTACCTACCTACCTATTATCTATCTATCATCTATCTGTCTGTTTGTCTATCATCTATTTTATTTTTCCAAAGTTTGGAAAGTTTCTCAAAAAGGCCCTTTCTTTCAGATGATGCTAAGCCATAAAAGGATTTAAATGGTAAAATTAGTGCTTTTAGTTGTACCTAAAACTGAATCGGTAATCATCATATGTGCTTTGATATCATATCATATCATATGATATATGATATGACAGTGATGGCAAACCTTTTTTGGCTCGCGTGCCATAAGTGGGAGGAGCTCAGGGGGGTCGTGTGCAGGTGTGCTGCACCCATAATGCAATGTGCAACACCCCCCAGTGTGCATGCGCGCACTACAGGCGCAACCCCCCCATTTTTGCATGCTTTTTTCGCCCTCCCCAGGCTCCAGAAGCTTTATAGGAGCCTGGGGAGGGCGAAAAGAGCCTCCCCCGCCCCCATGGAAGCCCTCCGGAGGCTTCAGGGACCTTCAGGAGGCTTCCCTGAAGCCTCCGAAGCAGTCAAAATGACCCTCCGAGCTCGGAGGGTCGTTTTAACCGCTCTGAAAGGTTCAGGGACCTTCAAGAGGCTTCCCTGAAGCCTTCGGAGCGCTCAAAAAAAACCCTCTGGGCAAACCAGAAGTCCGCTACCGAACTTCCGGTTTGCCCATAGGGGCGGTTTTTTGCACTCCGGAGGCTTCAGGGAAGCTCATGAAGCCTCCGGAGGGCCTCCGGGTGGGGGGAGGCTCTTTTCACCCTCCCAGGCTCCTATAAAGCCTCTGGAGCCTGGGGAGGGCGAAAAATGGCTTTAAAAAAGGCTGAACTCAGCTGGCCAGCGTGCGCATACACCCTGGCCAGCTGACAGGGCAGCACTTCACGTGCCTTGACAAATGGCTCCGCGTCCCACAGGTTCGCCATCACTGTGATATGATATGATAATATAATTGCCATTATCATATCATATCATACCACATCTATCTATCTATCTATCTATCTATCTATCTATCTATCTATCTATCTATCTATCTATCTATCTATCTATCTAACTATCTAACTATCTAACTATCTATCATCTATCTATCATCATCTATCATATTCTTCCAAATATTGGAAAGTTTATCAAAAAGGCCCTTTCTTTCAGGTGATGCTGAGCCATAAAAGGATTTACATGGTAAAATCAGTGCTTTTAGTTGTAACCACAACTCAACCCATAATCAATATAGGTGCTCTCAACTTGCCATTATATCATCATAACATTAGAATTATATTGTCTCAGAGACTGCAGCATTTTGGATTAGGTGTAACTTTAGAGGAGTCTTTAAATGTCCCATGTCAAATCCATAGATGTGTGTGTATAGCCAGCTCCACCTGTATCAGATAAAGAATTGGTGCGCCAGCCAGAAATTGAGTCCTTTAGTCATGGCTTTCACCTACATTTAAAATAGCAATTGTGAGTCCAGAATGAATCTCCAAATTACAAACCTTTTTTTTTCTTATCTATCCAGAGACACTACTGGCATTGATGGAGAACCTCAATATAGAAATATCAAATCTACCTTCTTTAGCTTCTGTTCTTTCTTGTCCTGACTCTTACAGGCATTAGTGTTCTATATGATACAACATTGATAGCATCTTCCTTAAAGCCTATGACATGGTATAAAATTGGGTTTCATCAGCAACTCAAATATTAAATGACATCTCCTGGAGGTTTCATGTAGTTCAGGGGTGTCAAACGGTGGTGTCACATGATGTAATGGGACTCCCCCCCCCCTTTTGTTAAAACAGGGATTGGTGTGGCCAGGGCATGATGCATTTGGTCTGTGAGCTGGGAGTTTGACAACCCTGATGTAATTGAAAAAGTATAAGGGGAAAAATGATAAATTCCTCTAATAAGCCAGGCACCACCAAGACCATCTAAAACAGATTAGAATCATTCGCTAAGGAAGGAGCAAAATACCATTAAACACTCCATCTTTTACCAGAAGTAAAGAACAGACTTTTTTTTTAAAAAAGTTATTGTTATCTATATTTATATTTATTTATACTTATACTTAAAGCAATAGATTTTGAAAGCAGATTTTATACATTGATAAATTGATATATTTATATTAATACTCACATTTAAAAGTTATACATAATTTTTTATGTTAATAGTTATATAAAGCTATACTTTACCTGTTCTTTTTCTATTGTGATATTGTCTTTCTCTGTTATTATGATTTGTCTTTTTATAAGCTTAGCCATAATTTTCATTATCTGATTACATTGCCTATACTTGTTATTAATTATCAATCAATACTATTAATAATATTAATCCTACCTATCTATAGCATGATTTTGGTTACTTATTATTAATTGTGATTAGGAACAGGCACTGTCAAGAGTATAAATATAGAAATATAGAAACTAGTGGAAAATTAATATAATACAATATATATTCTATAACTCAAATATAACAGTGGAATAGAAGAGATAGCGAACTTAGAATAGTATTAGAGGAGTGGAAGAGGGGAAGGAGGAAGAAGCCCAAGGGAACATTATTAAGATAAATATATTGGATATTAATCTGGGAGAATATATACCGAATTCTAAGAGAGCAGCATAGAATCCTAAAAGAGATGACAAGCACCACAACTACCACCTTGAAGACAGGAAAGAAAATTGCACCAAACTCCATCAGTGGTGACTACTTCTCCATCCAACCACAAATTGATTGAAGGAATGTTCACAAGAAAAAAATCGAACACCATACCAAACATGCAAGCAATGCAATCCACCTTACTAATGATCCAAGAAATCATGGTGAAGCTCCAAGAAAACATATCCAAAAATCATGGAGAGATAAAAGCGGAGATGCGAGAAGTGAAAAGAGAAGTGAAAAGTGATATCCAAAAGCTGGGTGAGAAAATGGACTCGATATAGGAGGCAATCCAGAAAAATGATAAAAGAATAAAAACAATTGGAACCAGAACAGAACAAACAGAAAAAAAATTAGAGTTGGTGGACCAGAGAATGATAGGGCTGAATAAAGGTTTAGAAGATTCATTGATAGACTTAGAGATGAATTGGGCCTCATTTTACCTAAGATTCCAAAATGTAAGATTCCAAAAGAGTAAGGTTCTACATTTAGGCAACAAAAATGGAATGCACAGGTACAGTATAGGTGGTACCATGCTCAATAGTAGTAACTGTGAAAGGGATCTTGGAGTCCTAGTGGACAACCATTTAAATATGAGCCAGCAGTGTGCAGCAGCTGCCAAAAAAGCCAACACAGTTCTAGGCTGCATCAACAGAGGGATAGAATCAAGATCACATGAAGTGTTAATACCACTTTATAATGCCTTGGTAAGGCCACACTTGGAATACTACATTCAGTTCTGGTCACCACGATGTAAAAAAGATGTGGAGACTCTAGAAAGAGTGCAGAGAAGAGCAACAAAGATGATTAGGGGACTGGAGACTAAAACATATGAAGAACGGTTGCAGGAACTAGGTATGTTTAGCTTAAGCGAAAGAAGGACTAGGGGAGACATGATAGCAATGTTCCAATATCTCAGAGGTTGCCACAAAGAAGAGGGAGTGAAACTATTCTCCAAGGCACCTGAGGGTAGAACAAGAAGCAATGGGTGGAAACTAATCAAGGAGAGAAGCAACTTAGAACTGAGGGGAAATTTCCTGACAGAACAATTAATCAGTGGAACAGCTTGCCTCCAGAAGTTGTGAATGCCCCAACACTGAAAGTCTTTAAGAAGATGTTGGATAGCCATTTGTCTGAAATGGTATAGGGTTTCCTGCCTAGGTAGGGGATTAGACTAGAAGACCTCCAAGGTCCCTTCCAACTCTACTATTGTATTGTATTGTATTCTAACAGAGGCTAAGGAAAACCTGGGAATAATAATGGCAGAGTTGATAGCTGAAGCTCTTCAATGGGATAAACAAGAGATTTTAAATGACTTGAATGAAGTCTATAGAGTGTACATGAACTATGCCAGATGTCATAGGTTGCTGAGGGAAGTCCACATAAGTGTTGCCAAGGAGAAAGTACAAGACATTATTACTAAACAAGAACCGATGAGATATAAGGACAAAGAAATTATAACATGGAAATAAATTCCTAGAAGTGTCCAAGAACAAAGAGAAGACTATTGCTTTCTGGCAACTCTGCTCAATAAACAAAATATACTATTCTGATGGATAACCCCGGAAGGAATGTTGGTATCATGGCAAGATAAAAAAAAATTAAAGTAGATACCTTAGATAAGGTGAAAGAATTTTATGACCACCTCATTGGATGAGAGGAAGAGCATAGCAGCAGGGAGGAATTAGAACACATGAGCCAAGAAGAAGACTGAAAGGAAAGGAAAAGACCAAGGGAAAGAAGGAAAGAAGAGAAAAAAACACCAAAAAGAAGAAGGAGTAAGAACAAAAACACAAAGGGATACAAGGACTAATAGAAGACTATGACTGGCACAACAGTAAGAGAATGGAAAATGAACTGGAAGTTGTTAGGGTGTAACCAACAAGTTGTGTAGACAATATATTGCACAAGGCATGTTATGTACCTTTAAGGGAGGAGCTCTGCTAATTAGTAGATTACAGCATTTAAATTGCAGCTGATGTTGTTGCTCTTTCTCTCTCTCTCTCTCTCTCTCTCTCTCTCTCTCTTGATTGATGTATGATAACTGCTGTCTAACTGTTACTACTGTTGCTACTACTTACTGTGTGTAAGTTATTTGCTACTTGTATCCAAGTTATCTTGGTAGTATTGGACTGTTTTTTCTGTGTATGACTTTTTGGCTGTGTTTATGGATTTTGCTATATTCTTCAAAAAGTAAAGTTTATTTTGTTACTTTACTATCCATTATTCAGTGTGGTTGCTTTATCTATCGCACGCTGCGTATACTTTACAGGGTTGCTCTGTTATAACCTCGACCTGGGGTTCATTGCTAGTGCTTAATCGCACCAGTACCTAATATTGGTTATGGGCCCAGACGCCCTGCCTTAACCATAAATTTTTTTTTTTAAGCACCACTTTTTGGATAGTTTATTTTTGTGAATATGGCACAAGAACAGTCTGCTGCACTCTCCATGATTACCCAGTTTGATGGAACCAACTATGTTTCCTGGTCCTTGAAGTGTTCCCTACTTCTGCGTAGAGAAGGACTGTGGTTTGTGGTTCAGAACCCACCAGATGTTACAGATTGGGATCCTGCTGATAATGAGGATGCGAAGAAGATTGCGCAGTTTAACAGGGACAATGAGAGAGCTCTCTGCATTATTGGACTAACACTGAATGACCAGCAACTGGTCCATATTCGTGGCGAAGAGTCTGCTGCTAGGTGTTGGAACACATTGCGGAGAATTTATGTTCGGGACAGTGTGGGTGCTCATATTCATCTCACACGGAAACTGTTTAGAGCCCGTTTGCAAAAAGGTGGTGATATGTTGGCTCATTTAGACTTCATAAAGAAAACTTTGCAGGATTTGCAAGAAAAAGAGTTGATTTTTTCTGAGCTTCAACAGGTGTATATTATTCTATCATCGCTTGATGAAAGCTACGACTCTTTTGTTTCCTCATTGGAAGTTCTTTCACGAGATGAACTGACATTATCTGAGGTTACCGGGAGATTGCTTGAAGAGTCCAGACGAAGAGAGGATAGAGTTCAGTTCAGAGACAATCAATCACAAGAAGAAACACAGTTTTCAACTGTAAATTTTGTTAAGAAATGTTATTCTTGTGGTGGTAAGGGGCATATTGCTAAGAACTGTAAAAATAGCAAGAAAAGGGGTGTTGCTAATAGTAAAAGAAAAAGCAACAATGTTACTGTAACTGTAGCTAAGGTAGATAAGGCTGTAAACCATAGTTTCTGGGTGGTTGACAGTGGCGCATCCCATTCTATAACTAAGGTTAAAGAAAGGTTTGTTACTATGAAGGCTAGCAAACAGCACATTTCCTTAGCAAATGGTTGGAAAATTAAGGCTTCAGGTGAAGGTACAGCTTATTGTCCATGTATTAATGAAAAATTGGAAATGTTATATGTACCTAAAATGAAATTTAACCTATTATCTGTAAAAGACCTTGTGAAATGTGGGTTTACAGTAACATTTAAGAATGATAGATGCATTATTGAAAAGGAAGGTAATAGTGTTATTGCCAATATGGAGAATAATTTATTTATTCTACATGAGAACTCTTTAAATATTGCGAGTTCTGAACCTGGTTATAAGAATAAACAGCCCCATGATAACTGTATACATCTACTTCATAGACGTTTAGGCCATGTAAATTTTAAAATGGTACGTCAAACTGTTATTCTATCTAATGGAATCAATTTGAAACCTTGTTCAAAATATCTTAACTGTAATGCCTGTAACCAGGCTAAAAGTAAGGTTACCCCTGCAAACCGGTTTCAAGGATTCAAGACATCTAAACCACTGGATGTAGTGTTTGCAGACCTAATTGGCCCTAAGAAACCTAGCTTAGGAGGTGCCTGCTATATACTCAGCATTATGGACCATTATTCTAGGTATGGTTTCTGTTATGTAATGAAATCAAAGGCAGAAACTTTCCAACATTTTACTAAATGGTTAAAGTTTGTTGAATGTAAGATGGATAAAAAAAGTACTTTGCCTAGTCACTGATAATGGGTCTGAATTCACTAATCATAGGTTTACATCAATGTTGGAGAATGCTGGTATAGAACATAGGCGTTCTGCCCCCTACAGGCCAGAACATAATTCATTTATTGAAAGACGTGGTCAATCATTGCAGGCAATGACCAGAACTATGCTGGTTGATTCTGGTTTGTCAGAAAAGCTTTGGGGTGAGGCTATAATGTGTGCAAACCATATTCTGAACATAGTAGTTAACTCAACTACTGGTAAGATTCCTTATACTCTTTGGCATGGTAGGAAGCCTGATTTGAGTTATTTACACACATTTGGTGTCCCTGCTTGGGTGCATATTCCCCCACAGACTAGACGGAAGGATCAAAGCAGAGCTAGGAAGATGGTTTTTGTTGGGTACAATTCCAATCGTAGATCGTTTAGGTTCTGGGAACCTGGAACTCGGAGAATTATGCACAGTGCTAGTGCTAAATTTTCAGAACATGTTGGTTGGGAGAAGCTAGAACAAGAGTTTCACAAGGTTTGTGATGATATAGATGTTGATCGTTTGGTTAATCATGATACACCAAATGAGCTGTTAGAGAATCAGGATGGTCCATCTATTACTCTGAAAAGGGAGGAAGATGTAGATGTAGAATCTACTCGTGAGGTGGAACAGGATGATTCGGCAAGTCCTGTATTGCCTAGGAGGTCTACTAGGGACAGGCATCCACCCGACAGATACCAAGCCAGTGTAGTATTGCAAGTTAGCATAGAACCTTCTAGTTTTGCAGAGTTAAGGCTGTATCCTGAAAAGGAAAAGAAATTGTGGAAAACAGCTATGGAGAAGGAGTTGAAATCCTTACAGGAATTGAAGGTTTATGAAGAAGCTAGGCTCCCTTCAGGGGAGAGTGCAATTGGCTGTAGATGGGTGTTTAAAATTAAAAACGATGCTGCTGGCAATGCTATTTATAAGGCTCGTTTAGTTGCTCAAGGGTTTTCCCAAACTGAGAGGGATTACGATGAGGTTTTTGCTCCGAGCTTGAAAGCCTCTACGTTGAGGGCAGCATTGGTGTGGGCTGCTAAGTATCGGTGTAATGTTACCCATATTGATGTTGAAACAGCGTATCTGCATGCTCCATTGCAGCATACCATTTATATGAAGATGCCACCAGGTGTGGATTCTAATGGCCAGACTGGTTGTTGGAGACTTAAAAAGAGCCTTTATGGTTTAAAACAGTCCGGTTTTGAGTGGAACAGATGTATAGTAAATGAACTAAAAGCTATGGGATTTATTCCAGGTTTGGCTGATCCTTGTTTATTTAGACGGGTGAAAAATGGTTTGATCTCGTTGTTGCTTTTGTTCACGGACGATATAGCTATTATTACTAGGTCTGAGCAGGAAGCTATTGACATTGTTTCACAATTAGAGAGTAAATTTAAAATCCGGAATTTGGGTGAAATTAAGCATTATCTGGGCTTAGACATGGTTAGAACCAGTAAAGGTTTTAAGCTGTCGCAGGCTGGTAAAATTAATCATTTACTTAAGAAATATAGCATGGAGCTATGTAAGACTGCAAAGACACCAATGGCATTGGAGTTTAAACCTGAGGTTACTGAGGGTACTGGTTTTGATAAGGGAATCTATCAATCTTTGATAGGTAGCCTAATGTACCTAAGTAATTGGTCTAGACCAGATATATCATTTAGTGTGAACCAACTGGCTAGATTCAATGATAGTCCTTCAGAGAGGCATTGGCAAGCAGCAAAGCGTGTGCTGCGTTATTTGAAGAAAACTATCCACTATGCATTATATTTAGAACCGAATAGGGATTTAGTTTTGACTGTTTATGCTGATGTGAATTTTGCAGCTGCTATAGATAATAGGAAGTCAACTTCCGGCATAGCCTTTATGCTAGGTGGTGTACTGATTGGATGGAAGTCGATACGACAGAAACACATAAGCTTATCCACAATGGAAGCTGAGTTTTCATGTTTGTCGTTGACATGTACTGAGCTGATATATTATAAGCAGTTGCTTATAAATATGGGATTAAGTATCAACGAACCTTTTACTGTTTATGAAGATAATCAGGCAGCAATAAAAATGGCGACTAGTTTAGCTATTAAGACGAGATCGAAGTATACTGATTTGAGGTATCTTAATGTTCGACAAAGCATTAAGGATGGCCTGATAAAGTTGGAATATTGTTCAACTGAAGACAATTTAGCAGACAACTTCACTAAGGCACAAAGTTCAGTGAAACATACCTCATCATGTGAAGGTTATCATCTTACATTGTGAGTGGATATATTGATCTACCCAAAGGGGAGAATGTTAGGGTGTAACCAACAAGTTGTGTAGACAATATATTGCACAAGGCATGTTATGTACCTTTAAGGGAGGAGCTCTGCTAATTAGTAGATTACAGCATTTAAATTGCAGCTGATGTTGTTGCTCTTTCTCTCTCTCTCTCTCTCTCTCTTGATTGATGTATGATAACTGCTGTCTAACTGTTACTACTGTTGCTACTACTTACTGTGTGTAAGTTATTTGCTACTTGTATCCAAGTTATCTTGGTAGTATTGGACTGTTTTTTCTGTGTATGACTTTTTGGCTGTGTTTATGGATTTTGCTATATTCTTCAAAAAGTAAAGTTTATTTTGTTACTTTACTATCCATTATTCAGTGTGGTTGCTTTATCTATCGCACGCTGCGTATACTTTACAGGGTTGCTCTGTTATAACCTCGACCTGGGGTTCATTGCTAGTGCTTAATCGCACCAGTACCTAACAGGAGTGTTTTTTACTAAATGTTAACGGACTAAATTCTCCAATCAAAAGGAAACAAGCATTCACAAAATTAGTGAAACAGGAAATGGATATTGTGTGCCTCCTTACACATTAAGAAGCAAGACAAAAATATTTACAATGTAACAAATTGGGGAAACTTTATGTAGCATTGCCACATAAAAAGAGTGATGGTGGTATACATTAGGAGAGGGGTAAAAGCAAAACAACTATATGCATATACATAGGGATGAGTACTGATAATTGAAATAATTTTAGATCAAAAAAGTTTGTTGCTAGAAGCTATAAATGCACCTTATAAGAATCAAAAGGAATTCTATAGAAAAGTTCATGAAAAAATTACAGAGATCAGAAAAGAGAATATATGTTTAATTGGTGATTACAGTGCAATTGTGGATATAAAGAAGGATGATGCCTGCAATCAGAAAAACAAGAAAAAAAAGAATATCCCAAAAACCTTTTGCAAAATGGCAAAGGAACTAAATTTAATAGATATTTGGAAAACCCTTAACCCAGAAGAAAGTAAATGTATGTTCTATTCTAACCTTTCATAGATCCTGATCAAGGATTGATATGATTTAGATAAACACAGAATTAGGTAAAGAAATAGAGGTGACAGAGATTTGGCCAAATACCTGTGCAGATCATAATCCCCTTGTAATAATATGGAAAGGGCAAAAAAAAGAAGAGAGGAAGATGGACATTGAACCAACAAGCTTTAAAACAAAAGGAATATATTAAATGGATTACAAAAGAATTAGAATTAATTTTTCAAGTTAATAAGAAACAACATACCTCATTACAAAATTTATGAAACACAATGAAGGCATATATAAGAGGACTAACAATAGCATATACTGCTAAGAAAAATAAGGAGAAAGAGAAAGATTACAATACAATATAGGAAGAGAATAAACAGTTAGAAGCCCAACTGCAAAAAAAACCCCAGGGATGAGCAAATTAAAAGTAAAAGGGTCCTAGCCAAGCACAAATTGAATATACTGGACCAAGAGAAAAATGCAACAAACCTAAAATTTGCAAAAACAAAACTACTTTGAACACACAAACAAACCAGGGAGATGGCTAACATATAGATTAAAAAACAGAGAAGAGAATAATCCAGCAACTACAAGATAAGAACGGAAATTTACAAAGCAATATGGATAAGAAAAAGAAAATTGCACAAAACTTTTTTCAGGAGCTCTAAAAACAAGGAGGAGTTGTAATAGAGAAAATAAATGATTGTTTGAAAGGAGAAAATATGTCCCCTTCTAACAGAAGAGAAAAGAGAAATATTAAATAGGGAGATAACATTAGAAGAATTTAAGGAAGCAATTCAAAGGCAAAAAAAAAAAGCTAAACATAGCCATAAACACGTAAAAAGAGTACATATAAATGGGGCAGTAGGAGAGGGACGGTAGGCATGCTGGTGCACTTATGCACGCTCCCTTAGGGAACTCTTAAGAAATGTGTAAGATCCATGGTAGACAGCTTAAGGTAAAAGGTATGGGGGTGAGAGGAACTAACAACAGGATTGGGTAGGATATTCCACACATTTACTACTCTGAAATCATTTTTCCTGCAATCAAGATTAGAATGGATTACATTTAGTTTGTATATATTGATAGCCCTTGTGTTATTGCAGTTGAAGTAAAAGTAGTCATTAACAGGTAGGACATTATGGCAGATTATCTTGTGCATTAAGCTCAGGTTGAAATGTAGACGGCTTAGTTCAAGTCTATCAAGGCCTAAAATTTCAAGCTTGGTGGTATATGGAATTTTATTATGAGCAGAGGAGTTGAGTATTTTTCTGGTAAAATACCTCTCGACCCTCTCTAATGTTTTAATGTCTGAAATGCAGTGTGGGTTCCAGGCAGGTGAGCAGTATTCAAGTATAGATCTGGCAAAGGTTTTGTATGCCCTAGTTAGCAGCATAGCATTACCAGAGAGAAAACTATGTAAAATAAGGTTGACAACTTTGAATGTCTTTTTGGCAATGTTGTTACAGTGAGCTCTGGGGCTTAGGTCTTTCGAAATGAGTACTCCTAGTTCTTTGACAGAGTGTGGATCATCTTTTGGATCGTTTCCGCCAAGCTTGCATTTGATGTTCTGATTTTAATTGCCATTGTGTAGGACTGAGAATTTGTTGGAGATTTGGAATTGCCAATTGTTTGACTATTCAGATACATAATCTAGGTCATTTTTTAGAGTAGTAGAATTGCCTGTGGTGTTCAATAGTTTTACATCATTGGCAAAGAGGATGCAGCTGCTTATAATATGTAAGATTGAGGTTACTGAGCAAGAAATTCAGACCTAAATTCATCGGTCTTTTTCCTATAGTAAAAGTGATTAACCCTGTGACTGCCCAATTTAGCGTCCCTCAATTACTAGGGAAAATACATCCAGTGATTCATAGTAGCTTATTGAAAACAGCTGTAGAATCTACTTTAAGATCCTTAACAGTTGCCCCTCCACAACCTAGTGCAGGGTGAAACTCATTATGAAGTTAAGAATTTAAGATTCTTGACTCTAGACTGCATCGTGGTTGGTTACAGAATTTAGTACTCTGGAAAGGATAAATTTGTAAGAAGCTACATGGTAAAAAGTTGGGATGTAAAGGCTGATAGACTCCTGAAACAATTTCATGATAAATTTCCTGACAAACCAAAAGGTCCTCCTTGGGGGAGGGGGAGGGGGGGTTTAGTATTTTGATGCACATGACATTAACCCCTGTTTTGTGTTTGGTCTATTTCATTTTCTAGGATGTGCTTTTTTCTTTGGGGGGAGGGGGATGCCTGTCAGCTTTGGAAGCCATATTAACATTAGAAGCTTCCACACTACCTCATTCATGTTCTTAGGCAATTTGGATGGGGATTTAGTAGAGGGAATGTAGTTAGTCAGAATTGTCACTGCGTTAATTGGTTTGCTAGCTGTGCTGAAGATTTGCTGCGCAGGTCACAGTTCTTATCTGACAATGATTTATTGCACATGCACTTACACATTCCTTCTTAACTTTCTCTTCTGATCTTTTGTTCGGCTGCCAGGAGGTAGGCACATAGCTGTGCTTAGATGTAATTAATTCAGTTAGCAAGTTTGTATTTTTACTTTCTTTTATATTAAAAATGTTTTTATTAGATCTTGCTTCGGGTTTATTTTTGCTTATTCAGAAGTATACAGCCAGGAAAAGCCACGATCCATCATCATTAATTGCAAAGGTTTTAAATTATAATCCTTGACAAGAATAGCATCCTTCTTTTCGGTCAAGGTCATGGTATTTCCGCACGTGGAGGAGGAGTGGTTGAAGTGATGTCTGGAGTTGGAACAGATTGTAATGGGATGATGTGATGGACTCATGGGTGGAGGTTATGGGTTTCGACTTTTGACTTACTGAGGGAAAGCTTGGAAATCTCAGATTCAGGTTTTCCCAGATGTGCCTGTATACCTACTCTAATAAATGGGAGCTTTGAGAAATGCCTGTCTTGGAGTTTTCACTGGAGTTTGGTTTTTCCAGAACGCTGACAACTGTGATGATTCACTGTTTCTGCTTACTGTTTTCCAGATGCTACTCTGGTAAAGGGGAGCCACCTGTCAAGCTGTGTCCCGGGATTGCCACAGTGAGGTGGGACAGAGCACAGGTGATGTGGTGTGTCGGCTGCAGCAGTGACGGAGATGGCCCAGCTGTGCGGAGGGAAGGGGTCGGCTACCCAATCGGCTCAGCAGCCTCAGTTGCAACAGAGACAGCAGAAAATAAGCTGTGAGGCATGGAGGTGTGGCAGCATGGGGAACAGCTGTTCAAGCCCAACAATCAGCCTGAGCTTCACTACATGCCAGCCATCAGGGCGAAGCCAGCGCTAAGGGGACGCATGGCTCACCTACTTAAGGGCACTGGGAGGTGGAAGCTTGCTAACAGACTAGCTTACCCACTGTTTTGCTGCTGTTTAGCTCATTGTGTGGGATAGTCCAGGTGAATAAACCCAGTTTGTTTCCTCAGTGTTGAGTTTTCCTACTACGTCAGTATAGAACTTGGACCATTGATACAGATTTGTAGATATTTACTTTGGTCTTTAAATTAACCAGGTAATGCTTACATGGTTGGCATCTAAGACATTTCTTTAAGATGCGGTTATTTGAAATACGTTACCATTATACTTAAATGACTTTTTAAAAATTTCACTCAACCTATATTATGTACATATGGTAAACATTTCTTAAAAGAAAAATTTCAACTAAAAATAGCAAAATATAAATTTTGAAGGAAGATTCATTAATCAATATTTATTTTTTAAATTTCCCTGCCACTTTATTTTTTATATAAATAAATAATTCAAGTCAGCAAACATGTTTAATTTTCCTTGCTCCTCAAATTCTCCCAACAACAGCAACAGGTCTGAGGTGGAAGTAAAGGTCACACTCTCCTAATTTCTAGATTAGTGCCTAAACTGCAAAACCAAAATGGCTCTACTCTTCTTCATTACTGATGCAAAATAGGCAGCAGCGATAACAATTTATGCTATTCTGTCCTTTTTTCTTTTCTTTTGAGCTGATCTTTTTTGTTCAAATCAGGCCTCAGCACAATAATGTACAGCTTGGGAGAAAAGATACAAAGCAGTAATCCAGCACTGGAGGCTATAATGGAGAAGATCTCCACAGCAACCATATATTTTCCCTTTGAACTCAGGTATGCTGGAATAAAGGACAACCAAACACTGCAGAAGACCAACATGCTGAAGGTGATAAATTTGGCTTCATTGAAAGCATCAGGCAATTTCCTTGCTAGGAAAGCCAGTGTGAAACTGACAATGGCAAGGAAGCCCATATAACCCAAGACACCATAAAACATGAAGGCAGATCCTTTGTTACACTCCAGAATGATTTCTTCTGCTATTGACTTCATGTCAGCATCTGGGAATGGGGGAGAGATGATCAGCCATATAACACAAATTTTAATTTGAATAAAGGAGCAGCAGGATACTATAAAAGTGCCAAGTCTTTTCCCCACCCACTTGGTCATCTTGGACCCTGGCTTGGTAGCCATGAAAGCTAGAACCACAATGATGGTTTTGGCCAAAACACAAGAAATGGCCACTGAGAAGATGATGCCAAAGGCAGTTTGACGAAGAAGACATGTGACCTTGTGAGGTTTTCCAATGAATAGCAAAGTACAAAGAAATGATAACAGAAGAACAACAAGGAGGATATATGTGAGGTTCCGATTGTTAGCTCTGACAATGGGAGTGTCCTGATGCTTAATAAAGATCCAAAGGATTCCAACTGTGATTAAAGAGAAGAAAAGAGAAGAACTAGCCATAACTGTTCCCAAGGTTTCTTTGTAGTTCAAGAATGTTGCAACTTTGGAGAGACACAAAACATGTTTCTCATTGGGATACTGATCTTCTGGACATTGAAAACATTCATCCATGTCTAGGAAAGAAAATATAGAAATTGAACTTGCAATTGAAAGAATAAAAACAGACTGTACAAGTGTTCAAAGTGAGGACTGCCAATTAATTTCTGAAAAATATATGCTGTACATTAAGTTAGTTGACATCAATTTGTCTTTGCATAAATCCAGTTCTTGCTACCAATGATGAATATGTTTACAATTCAATTACTTATCCCTATTTTATAGTCTAATTGGCCAAGTCAAGAAGTTGGCAAAAAACAGAAAATTTTCCCATGGTACATATAACAACCCGATTCATTCGGTGAGGTAGATATATGTTAATATCTCTTACCCTCCCTGTTAGAAATCTTCCCTTCTGCACATTGAAGACAGTCATAGCAGCAAAATAGTTTCCCTTCTATCTTAATCTTATTGTAGCCTGGATCACACTTCCCGTTACACAGAGAAAGTGGCTGGGTCTGTTCATAAATTAAAAATAAGAAATAGAATAGGATTGTATTTGAAAACTTAGCATCTCAGTGTCTTTAATTATTTTTAGAAGTATCTTTCCATTTTATTTTTCTTTTGATATAATAAAGTGAGACAAAGAAGCCTGGCTTTGGCTTGAAAAGATCTGACCATCTTTCATCCTCAGTGCAAGCATATAGACCAAAATACTTAATTTGCCATCAAATAAAAATATCATTTTACAGAGACATTGATTTACGAATGTTGCTTGTTGATCACAAATGAACGACTTTCTAAATCGATCAGCAAGGCTAGATACACTTAGTGTTACAAGTGGGAATGAGTACCTCACTGTGCTTTGGACGCTTCTGGACTGAAGAGATTACTCAGCTATTGTCAAAGAGACACCCTAATGTCTTAACAGCAGCATACAGAGAGATAGACTCAAATTATCAATATCTAGACAAGACCTTCTCTGTAGCCTTTAACCATCTCAGCAGAGACTAAAATCCACCTTTTTAGGTCGATGGAAGACTTTGAAGATTTTGAAAGCAGACTTACGGAATCTACAAAGAACTAATACTGGATGGAACCAATGGAGGAGCTGGCACCTGGGTATGACAAAAACTGAGAAGTATGGAAGCCATTGAGTAGCCTGTACATGGGAACAACAAGATCCAGAAACATTCTGAACAAATGGGGATATTCAGTTGCTTCTAGTCTTTGTGGTAGTGGTGACATTCAGACAACAAAACAAATGTATGCCTGTCCTTTGTGTCCCGATCAGTGTACATTTGAGGACTAGTGGCAGCATAATGGAATACAATCAATATAGTTAGTTTCTGGGTAAAGTCTGTTTAATTTTAATCTTGCATATTTTTAAATGTTTTGCCTTAGTTTAACTGTGGTGCTTCTGACACGAATGAACACGGAAAGCTAGCCGAGAGAGGCTTCAGGGAGACAATATAATTCTATTTCTAAGGGTCATTGCAGTGGAATAGTTTGGCTCTAAGTGACCTTTAGAAGTAGTGAAATCTGAACTGAACATATTGTTACTGGTGCATACCTGGTTAAACCTGCTTGGCCACATAATATCATCTTCATAAATGGTGACCATTTTTTCATTGGAGTCCTTGAGGTCTATGCCTCCCACTTGGACTTTCTTAAAAGACAAATTTGAAAATGTGATCCAATTGATAATATCAAATCCAGTCTCTAATTCTCCATTTTCATTGAACCCAATTTGTTGCCCGGCACTATTATTAAATGCAATTCTTCTGATAATGTAGTTGAGCTAAACCAGAAAATAAGCCAAATAGAGATATGTATCAGGATGTAGGACAGCACTCTTTCTCCCCTTTAAAATATATAGACAGGAAATCCTTTCAAGGTTTGTAAAACATGAAAGATAATAAAAACCACAATAATAAATTACATTACTGATTGTAATTATGATTACGGAACCTTCATAGCACCACAATGAAACAGAAGAAAAAAAATAAAGAAGTATAATTGACTATACAGCAATTTAAAGCAGACTATTTCCAGGAGATTTCTAAAGAAAATAATTGAGATAATTGCAAAAGAAAGTTTTGGATTTCAGAAACTTCTCAAAATTAGCAGGTTCAGTAAACATATAAGTAAACATATAAGAAAAAAATATGTAAGGAAAAAAGTAATACCAAATTAGCAACGTAACATATTGGTCTTGGACCAAATAAACATATAGAATATGATGTTTTAAAATAAATTATACTCTTGTCACCTAGAAATAAATCATGTTTAGTCTTACTAAATTATCAATGTGCAGGTATTTGAAAGGCACAAACAACATTATATATATCTATATATCTATATATCTATATCTATATATCTATATATCTATATATCTATATATCTATATATCTATATATCTATATATCTATATATATATATATATATATATATATATATATATATATATATATATATATATATATATATATACATATATACACACACACACACACACACACACACACACACACACACACACACACACACACACACATATATATATATATATATATATATATATATATATATATATATATATATATATATATATATAATTTGTTTTTGTAGATTTTCACGTGTGTAGCTATGCTGGTTTTGTTGTATTCGGGTCTTTTCCCGTGTAAGGTTGAGATTGTCTTTGCAACGTTTTGGCAGGATCTCACCTGCCATCTTCAAGCGTGGACTCAAAATGAGGGCTTAAAATGGGAACGGAGCTGCCGTCTTTCTGTAAGTCTTGGTGGGAGGGGATGGGGTGCTGGCTTTGTTTCAGTAAGTGGAATGATTGGTTGTGTGGTTGTATCATGATTGGTAGATTGGTGCTGATTGGTGCAGGCTGTATGTGCATTGTTGTCAACTTTGCAGTTGCCCCTAAACGCATCCCCACTGAAGACATCATATGCGGAGTTGAAGCTACACTCATCAAAATCAACCCAGATGAAGCCAATAAAATCAGACTTGCAGTCAGCAACGTCCTTTGCTCCAGCAATCCACCCAGACAATCTCAACCTTACACGGGAAAAGACCCGAATTTTACATTTTTTTACTTGGTTTTAGGACTGCAAAAAATATAGTTAAATTTATATTTACTAAACTTCACAGTTTCACCTAGATTGGACAAAAGAATTCTTGGAAGAATGATATTTTAGAAATCTAGAAAAAAGATATAGTGAGATATTTGCAATTTGTCTTTTGGGGGATTTTACCTTCCATAAATGTTGATTCAAAAGTTTCCCTTTAATTTCCCCCCATGTTCTGTATTTCATTATGGATGAATAGAAGTCATACAAAGCATGTGCCACCACATAGATAGCATTGTAGACACTGTAGCTGTGGCCACTCATTTCCATATCAAAGACAGATGTAGCAAGAACCTCCAGTTTCTCCTTTCCAGTACAAGTGCCCCTATTTGGCTTTTCTATTACAGAGGTGTGGAAGGAACACCCAAAGGCATTTTCCCAGAAGGTCTTGATAAAACTGCCTTCCTTTTCCAAGATGGGATTTCTTGTGAGAACAAATTGCTTGAATCCCAATATCTTCTCTGAATGAACTGCAAAAGTTAAAGCCCCATGAAGGAAAACCATGTCCTTATTTCTTTGAAAGGGATTTGATGCAAAATCCATCTGGATTGTCATAATCCAGACTTTCCCTTTTGTCCATAGTGGGAAATCATTATCTTTCAAATTACTGGAAAGAAACCTTAGAGTCATCATGTTACCACTTTCACCATGAATTACCACCACAGTGACATCACTTTTCATAACCAATCTGTACATGTTAAGTCCTATTTCGACCATCTTTTTCAGATTATTTGAATGAAGAGTTTTGGGAAATCTTGCAACAAAGTCAAAGCAGATGCCATTCTGGGTAGCCATGGGAAGCACCCTGCGCAGAAACATTTCACCACTCTCGTTGTCTACTAACAACATCCCAACCCATGTCCACGCGAAATATAGCAATAACTGAGAAATTCCCCTGTACTGAAAGTCCATATTTGGCAACATCTGTTGGTAAAAAACAGTTTGATCTTTTGTGCTAATTTCTGGAGCAGAACCATACAATATCTAGAAACAGAGAGATAAATGTAAGTCCATGTAAGTTTTACATTCATATTCAAGCTGAGCTAATGGAGCAGGAATTTTCAGCTTTAGTCATAACTTAAGAAAATAAGTTCAATCATCAGATCTCCATCTGTGCATGGAGATTGCCATGCCATCACTTCCAAGGCTGAGCTGCATCACCAAAGTAGGTCATTGGTTCAGAGTTGCATTAGAACACCAGTTCACAATTCAGAGATGAATAATATCATGTTATGCCACCATAGAAAAACTTACTTAAATATCATTAAGATAAATATTAATTCACATTATATTAGTTCATTGGTTTAAAAAAAAGATCCTCCAGTTCTTTTAAATACTACTGATGCAATATTTCCAGAGAAGTTCATCTTATTTCCACAGAGAACATTAGTAGGCCAGAGTGAAACTGAAACAAAATCAATACTAACTCTGTAAATAGGTTGGGTGAAACTTGATTATACTCATTTTAGAAAATATTGATTTTGCTGAAAAATACAGCAAAATATAATTGTATAATAATTCCAAACATATTTTAAGTAACATTTGAAAAAGAATAATCTTCAATAATCTTTGCCAAATAGAGTTGACCACACTCCTTCATGGATTTAGCAACTTTTTGTTGAAATGACCAACACAATGTTACTTCTGGGTAATATATAATATCCCCATTAATTGCCTGGCCCCTTGAAACCTCAAAAAATGGAATAATTAAGGTACTGTGGCATAACCAAAACACACCAAAATTCACTTGCAGTCTCTAGCAGCCAGAATTTCCTAAAATCTACCCATTTTATTACAATCACAACATTTTTTCCTTGAAGATTTTTACAGAAAAAAAATATTATATGGATTTTTATCTCCTGCCGCTTAATTCCAAGGAAGCAACATACCTGTGGCATCTTGTAAAGGGAAAGGATATTAGCCATGTATAGATAGATGTCTGATGAAGGTCCTCCAATGACTGCTATTGGTCTGTTCTGAGGATCACAGTTGTAGTTAGGTATGAATTGGCCCTTTGTAAAGAAGAGCTCCAATGAGGCACGGTATGTCCAAGTTGGCTCAAAGTTGGAATTATAGATATGGAAGCCCAAGGTATGGTTTGGTAAAATAGATGGATCTCTATTGATTTTCATGATGGCAAACTCTAAAGCGAGGATGTGCTGATACATTGGAGTTATGACCCTAAAATAAGCATTATATATTCTGTCAAAATGCATACTTCCCAAAATATCATGCATGGTATTGGTCAACTCAGTTTAATTTTCATAATATCCATCTGTCTGTCATCTACCTATCTATCTATCATCTATCTATCTATCTATCTATCTATCTATCTATCTATCTATCTATCTATCTATCATTAGCTATCTGCCTATCCTCTATCAATCTACCATCTATTATTTATCCATCCATCCATCCATCCATCATCTAATTATTTATAATCTATTGTCCATCTATATATTTTCCTACAAACAAACACTGTCCCTCTCTCTCTCCCCCTCCCTCCTCTCTCTTTCCTTTTTCTTCTTTCTCTTTTCTTATGTCTCTGTAAAATCATCTTACACAGTGGTGCCAAAAAGCTCCGTAGATGGATGTTTCCTGAAGTCTATCATTCTATGGTAGATGTAGATCTGAGAGAAAATGCCCACAATTATGAAATCTCCTGGCTGATATTGCTTGTGAAGAAAAGGCAGAGGGTCATTAGTCCTACATTTATCACTGGGAATCATGGACATCATTTCAGGGAAAAGCACCAAGACCAAGGCAGCAAGTATCATCATAATGTATAAAAGTGTCTGATCTTAAGCCAATGGAAGTTTCCCCAAGCTCTTCCTCATTAAGAATATTTCTACTTGCACTTGTCTCCACAACAACCTCTTTCCCACTAGGAGATGAAGTTGAAACAATGATCTGGGAATTGATAATGATAATGGAAAGATCAACAATTCAGATTTCATGTCCTAGGAAACCATGGCATGTAAACAACTGTACAGCAGGCTGTAATTACTGATAGCAATGAAAACTTAAAAGAAAAACAGAACTTTTCTGCATTTATATGAAGACAGAGGAAAAAAGTTCATCTTGTTTTAAAGCGATTTGGCCTTATATTAATTTATATATTGCTTATTTGTTTGTTTGATATCCCACCAAAGACTCACAGCTGTTGAGGATGTCCAAAATATTAAAATATGCAATATGTTAAATTAAATTAAATTTAAAAAACCAACCTACATAACAATAAAAAAATTAAAAAAAAATCCGCCATATGCCAGATGATAGTAAAATAATTATTTAGAATATGATACTGTTAATCAATTCTTTTTTTTAAAAAAAAACCTTCTGCCTGATGCTCTCAATGACACCAAGTTTCACCTTCAGCATGTTGGTCATCTGTAGTGTTTGGTTTTCCTTTGTTCCAGCATATCTGCGTTCAAAGGAAAATACTGTATATGGTTGCTGTGGAAATCTTCTCCATTATACCCTCAAATGTCACATTACTGCTTTGTATCTTTTCTCCCAAGCTGTACATCATTGTGCTGAGGCCTAATTTGAACAAAAAAGAGCAGCTCAAAAAACAAAAGAACAGAGTAACATAAATTATATTGCTGTTTCCTATTTTGCATTAGGTATCTGCAGGTATAACACCAATTTGGTCTAGCACCAGGCTAGAAAGTAGGAGATTTTGAGTTCTACTCCTGCCTCATACATGTGTTGTTGTGGGAAAAATAGAAGGAGGAAGAAGCATTAGATATTATTGCTGCCTTGAAATATTTATAAAAATAATAATGGCAGGAGAAAGAAAAATCTTTTAAAAAATCCCTCTACAGAACCCTTTATATGATATATGAATCCTAAATCCAGAACAACTAAAGTTCTAAAACACTAAGCTAGAAACCAGGAGATTGAGGTCTTAGGCATGCATATACCATATTTTTGGAGTATAAGATGCATCGGAGTATAAGTCTCACTGGAGTATAAGACACACCAAGGTTTTGAAGAGGCACATTTAAAAAAAGCAGGTAGATTGATAGAGGGATATAGAGGGACAGAAAGAAAGAGAAATACGGTAGGTAGGTAGAGAGAGAGAGTAGGTAGGTAGGTAGTTAGGTAGATAAAGGGATCGAGAGAGAGAGAGAGAGAAATACAGTAGATCCGTAGGAAGAGAGAGAGTGAGTAGGTAGGTAGGTAGGTAGGTAGGTAGGTAGGAAGGAAGGAAGGAAGGAAGGAAGGAAGGAAGGTAGATAGAAGGATAGAGAGAGAGGGTTTCCAGGTGTATTTATCCATGTGCTAGAGAAGAAAATTGCTGACAAACCTTAAGACATTGTTTCTGCTGGAACAGCACTTGATCAGTTATAGAGCTTTCTGAAAGGAAAAAAAAAACTTTTTGCACTGTGCAAACCTCCGAAAAACGGCACATTTTTCATGAAAATGGGCCTGTTTTTTTTCAAATAAAAGGCATGAATAGCCTTGGGGAGGGGCTTGGAAAGTGCTCCGGGGGGGGGGCAAAAACAAGTAAAAACCAACCTGTGTTTTGCAAAAACGGGTTTGTTTTTTGTCAAAAAAATTGCATGCATAGCTTTATGGAGGCTTATAGAGTGCTTCTAAGGGCTGGGGGGGGGGGTTATGGCTAGCTGATGAGAGCTAAATATATATAGTATAGATCTATTTCAAGTTATTTAGCTCTCATCAGCTAGCCATACCCTTACTGGGATTTAGTTGATGAGAGCTAAATAGCTTGAAATAGATCTATACTAGTCTCCCTTTATTTATTTATCATCACAAATACAACACAAACATAGCAAAGGAAACATTAAAGATATGGTTTTCTGCCTGGATGGTCTCTTGGAGTGAGCCGAAAGACAGAAAAGGGGAGCAGTGTGTTCCCTCCAATATTTGGCCATACCAGGGGTTGTGACACAATACATACATACATACATACATACAAACATACATACATACATACATACATACATACATACATACATACATGTGTGTGTGTTTGTGTGTGTGTGTGTGTGTGTTTACAGTAGCATTAACCACTCAAGGCCCAGAGGCTAGATCTGGCCCACAGGATACTTAGATCTGGATTGTGGGGCTGCCCTGAAAACAGCAAAGGACCAGTCTGTGGTGCATCTGCTAGTGAAAACTGAGCTCGAGCTCCCTCCCGAGCTCTGTTTTCTCTGACAGAGGGTTGCAGGTGGCCAGCTGAAAATAGAACTGGTAGAGTGCTCAGGGCCACCACAGGTGCCCCCGACCCAAGTAAAGTCCAGCTGGCCACCCCCACCCCAGCCCCATAAGGTCAAACACAACCCTGATGCGGCCCTCAATTAAATCAAGTTTGACACCCCTGGTCTAGAAGAATACCATTTCTCAGAATTGTATGTGAAACATTAAAAACAAGGTGGAAAAAAATCTTCTTTATTACCTATTACAAACTCAGGAAAATTAAAAACCTTTCTTAAGTTATACAACAGACACCTTTTTTTTTGCAGTAAGTAATTAAAAGCTTCTATCTTACCTTCCTACCACATAAAGAAAACCATTGTTATTGAAGACTGGACTAAGAAAGAGGCATCGGACTTATTGAGGTACTTTCAAAAACTTTATTTGAACAGAACAGCAAAAAACAGCAAGGTAACAACTTCAGCATCCTGCTCTCCTTGACAGCTATTTATACCAGAGCTGTCAAGCAGAGTGGCCAATAGTAACACAGCAAAAAGCCCGCTGCCAGCCAGACGGGTCTTAACCAAAAGGCGTGATCCTTTGGTTGCCAGGTTGTTATTCATAAATCGAGGACTTGCGGCCGGTTGTAGGTTGAGGACTTTAGACTGGTTGCGAGTCAAGGATTTTGCACTCCTTCCCCCCAAGTGGATGCATGCATGGTGGCCACACATGCATATTCAGATAAACAGGCAGAGCGCCACTGGAACCATCCTGATCACCTCAATGTCGACACGTTGGCTGAAGAGGTAGGTTGCTCCAGTTCCTCCACAGCTGGGGAGGGGATTCAGTTCCAATCCCAGAGGCAGGCCCGGCTCTCCAGGTAAGGCCTCCGGCACAAGCGAGGCAGAGTGAGGTGGAGTCATAGTGGGCTGCCGGTAGGCGGCGGCTGGTTGCAGGTTGGTTGAGGAGAGGCCCGACTGGGAGAAGGCCTCAGTTGGAAGGCGGCACTTCAGTTGGTCAATGTGGCACTGCCATTCTCATCCGTCCTGCAGGATGACCCTGTAGGAACAGGGGCCTGTTATGTGTATGATAACAGCTGGCACCCACCTTGGTTCCCCTGCAAAGTTCCTAGCAAAGACTGGGTCCCCCTCCTGGAATTGGCGTGCATGTGCCTCCCAGGTCTCTGCTAGTTGATTAGAGTATTGGGGGTGCAAACTCTCCAGGTTTGTTCGCAGACGCAGGCACATCAGCAGCTCCACAGGGCTTTTGTTTGCAGTGGGCATGGAGTGGAGTGTTGCCCAAGGAGATAGGTCACCACCTTGTCGGGCCACCCTCCCTGGCCTATACACCCCAGTGCTTCCTTGGCCGAATGGATGGCCCATTCTACTCAGCCATTGCAAGAGGGGTGATAGGGGGCCCTAAGGGCATGGTGCATCCCTATACTGGCCAGGAACCCTTGGAAGCCTGCAGCGATGAATTGTGGGCTGTTGTCAGATACCAGGATATCTGGCAGGCCATGGGTGGCAAAAAGGCACTGCAACCCCCTTATTGTGGCTTCGGTGGTGGTGGATGACATGAGTAGTAGCTCTACCCATTTAGAGTAAGAGATCCCACCTTCATTGCCAGTATTGAAGACTGGACTGAGAAAGAGGCGTCGGACTCGTTGAGGTCAAAACTTTATTTTTTAACAGAACAGCAAGAAACATCAAGGTAACAACTTCAGTACCCCACTCTGCTTGACAGCTATTTATACCAGAGCTGTCAAGCAGAGTGGCCAATAGTAACACAGCAAAAAGCCTGCTTCCAGCCAGGTACATCTTAACCAAGGGGTGCAAGCCTTTGGTTGCCAGGCTGTCATTTGTAAGTCAAGGACTTGTGGCTGGTCATAGGTTGATGACTTTAGACCAGTTGCAAGTCGAGGACTTTACCATTGTTAATATGTGTAACCCTAACCCTCATAAGGGTAGCTGGAGTCTGGGTTCTCCTTACCCTCTTCGTATGGCTGCCAAACCATCCTTGTCCCTCTTTGATGCTCTCTACTTGCCAGGGTTATATGATGGGTGGTGGTGGTCAGCCTCCTTTCAGCAGGCAGTTCATGTGATGGGCTGATTGGAGCTTCTTTCTCTCCTTTCACTCTTTCTTGAACTGCCTGCTGGGCTCTCCTTCCACAGCCTCTGCTCTTTCATTATCTTCCCTGCTTGTTTCCTTTCACTCAAATACTTCTTTTCCTTAGGCTTGCCCACAGAAGACTCTGCTATCCTATTCCCTTTGCTCCCACAGGCTTGGCCCACGGAAGCTTCTGCTATCCTATTCCCTTCTCTCCCTCAAACTTGGCGCACAGAAGCCTCTGCTCTCCCATTCCTTTCTCTCCCTCAGACTTGGTCCACAGAAGCCTCTGCTATCCTATTCCCTTCTCTTCTTCAAACTTGGCCCACGGAAGCCTCTGCTATCCTATTCCCTTCTCTTCCTCAAACTTGGCGCACAGAAGCCTCTGCTATCTCATTCCTTTCTCTCCCTCAGACTTGGTCCACAAAAGCCTCTGCTATTCCATTTCCTTCTCTCCCTCAGGCTTGGCCCATAAAAGCCTCTGCTATCCTATTCCCTTCCCTCCCTCAGGCTTGGCCCACAGAAGCCTCTGCTATACTATTCCCTTTTCTCCCTCAAGCTTGGCCAAAGAAGTCTCTACTATTCTCTTCTCTTTCAGGCTTGGCCCAAAAAGCTTCTACTATTCTATTCCCTTCTCTCCCTCGGGCTTGGCCCACAGAAGCCTCTGTTATTTTATTCCCTTCTCTCCCTCATGCTTGGCCCACAGAAGCCTCTGCTATTCCATTCCCTTCTCTCCCTCAGGCTTGGCCCATAAAAGCCTCTGCTATCCTATTTCCTTCTCCCCCTCAGGTTTAACCCACAGAAGCCTCTGCTATCCTATTCCCTTCTTTCCCCCAGTCTTGGCCCACATAAGCCTGTTATTCTATTCCCTTCTCTCCCTCAGGCTTGGCCCACAGAAGCCTCTGCTATTCTATTCTATTCTTTCCCTCAGGCTTGGCCCACAGAAGCCTCTGCTATACTATTCCCTTCTCTCTCAGGCTTGGCCAAAGAAGCCTCTACTATTCCCTTCTGTCTCAGGCTTGGCCAAATAAGCCTCTACTATTCCCTTCTCTTTCAGGCTTGGCCAAAGAAGCCTCTGCTATTTTATTCCCTTCTCTCCCTCAGGTTTAACCCACAGAAGCCTCTGCTATCCTATTCCCTTCTCCCCTCAGCTGCGCCCACCGAAGCCTCTGCTATCCTATTCCCTTTTCTCCCTCAGGCCTGTGCTATTCTATTCCCTTCTCTCCCTCAGACTTGGGGAGAGTCTCCTTCCTTCTCTTGTGCTCCCTCTTTCCCCTTCCCTTTCTTCCAAATACTCCTTTTATTCCCACTTCGCCCATGCTACATGTACTGAGCAATACATTTTTTTTCTTCAGCATTTCCTTGAACCTCTAATTCAAAGTGGATAATTTCTCCCCTATAATTAACTGTTTAATTTTAACTTCATCTCCTAATTAATCAAATTTAATAATCTTTAGCATTTCTGACTATGTCACAAACAGAATTTTATAATTTTTCTATTCAGAAATAACAAGCATTTTTTAGAAAAGAATTTAATTTCACTTGTAAACATTTATTTAGCAAAGGCAACTTGTGACTCATTAATTCTCAAAGGAATTGCACAATCCTCCCTTCACTGAAAGCAACATAACAAGAACTTGGAAAAATACAGAGCTGTTATAATAATTCCAGAATGGTAATATCTGACCCCTGTTTTTATTCAATAAAAAAACAGCTCTCTGGTTCCTTATATCAGACTGTCCAACTTAAGGAAAGGCAATGCTAAGAGAGGCAAAATGACTTAAATAATGAAAAGCTTCATTCAGTATGATGGTCTTTGAAGCACTGGTCTTGGTCCTTTTCCCCAAAGTTGTGGGTAAGATTTCCAGTGCTAAATGCAGCATCAGTAAACCTCTACCTCTACTTCACAAACAATACCAACCAGGGGACCTCATCATTGTAGGCATTCTGTCTAAGATCTACATATTGTATGACATGATGGACTTCAGGAAAGCACCATCTAGCGATCTCTTTGATGAAATTCTGTAAGTTTTTAATGCACTTACAATGTTTTAGCAGATAAGAACCATAGATCTATTTGACTTATCTTGGAAATCCTGGTTAATATTGGATTTAGTTTACCTGGAAATTCCAAGATAGATAACCAAGCAGAAAAGGGTGCTATTGTTAAAACAGGGCTCAGAAGAAAGCAGTAATGATGATTTTTTAGAATGGAATGGAACGGAACGGAACAGAATAGAATAGAATAGAACAGAACAGAATAGAACATAACTCTTTATTGGCCAAGTGTGATTAGACACACAAGGAATTTGTCTTTGGTGCATATACACTCGGTGTACATAAGGAGAATAAAATACATTAATCAATAATAAAAAGATACAACACTTAGTGATAGTCATGCCATCAAATCATACTAGTAAAACAAATAAAACAATATAAATTGAAAGATACAAGCAACATGGTTATAGTCATAAGTGGTAAGAGATAGATACTAGGAAGAAGGAGAAGAAATAATTAGTAAATTATTTGACAGTGTTGTGGGAATTAGTTGTTTAGCAGAGTGATGGCATTTGAGAAAAAAACTGGTCTTGTATCTAGTTGTTCTGTTGTGCAGTGCCCTATAGCATCATTTTGAGTGCAGAAGTTGAAACAATTTGTGTCCAGGGTGTGAGGGGTCTGTAGTTATTTTCACAGCCCAATTTTGACACGTGCAGTATACAGGTCCTCAATGCAAGGCGGATTGGTAGCAATTGTTTTTTCTGCAGATCCCTATTATCTGTTGAAGTCTGTGTCTGTCTTGTTTGGTTGCAGTGCCAAACCAGACAGTTATGGAGGTGCAGATGAAAGACTCAATAATTCCTCTGTAGAATATTTTATATAAAGTTGGGGGGGGGGGAATTAACCAACCAACAACTGCATAGATACAGTCATCTGAAATTAAGTTCAACTCATGTTCATCTACAATATTTACACACAATGTTTTTTTTTTATAATAAGACCTAAAATTAACTGGTGTAAATTTTAGTCCACTGAAAATGTGGTTACAATGATAATGTAACCTCTTTTGATATAATGAGGAATTGAATAACCTTTTAACAATTCACAAAGGAGAATGATTACATTTCCTATGATTGATAATAGATCATGTTTTCCAGTTGTATATATGTATACAATATATTTTCATAATCATGTCTCCTGAATGAATACTTTGTAATATATTGTAAGGTAAAAGTAAAAGCTTCCAGGTCAGCTCTGTATCCTCCTCAGATGGGAAATTTTCCTCATATAACAGTAAAGGTTCCCCTCGCACTTATGTGCTAGTTGTTCCCAACTCTAAGGGCAGTGCTCATCTCCGTATCAAAGCTAAAGAGCCAGAGCTATCTGAGACGTCTCCGTGGTCATGTGGCAGGCATGACTAAATGCCAAAGGTGCACAGAACGCTGTTACCTTCCCACCAAAGATGGTCCCTATTTCTTCTACTTGCATTTTTACATGCTTTCGAACTGCTAGGTTGGCAGAAGCTGGGACAAGTGATGGGAGCTCACTCCATTATGTGGTGTTAGGGATTCAAACCGCTGAACTGCCGACCTTCTGTTCAACAAGCTCAGTGTCTTAGCCACTGAGCCATATATTGTACTGAAATATAATGCATCTCACATTTGCAGTGAATGCTCTGTGAAAGATTATCTGATTCCCTTTGCAGAGTCATGACTCCTATCTATCAGCATTTCCTGGCTTTGGAATTTGCAATCAAGGAGATCAATGAAGATCCTCAGATTTTACCCAACCTCACCTTGGGATTACACATCTATAACAGTTATTTTAGTGCAAGTTGGACCTATCATGCCTCACTGGAACTGTTTTCTTCACAGAACCAATTCATTCCTAATTATAACTGTGACATCCAGAACAGAATAATAGCAGTTATTGGAGGCCCAACCTTTGAAGTCTGCTTACATATAGCTACTATCCTGTCCCTTTATAAAGTGCCACAGGTACAAAGCTTATATTTAAAAGTCAATGATTCGCCATGTTTTAACTTACATGAATTAGAAATAAATACTAGAATACATAAAGTAGGCAATGATGTGTCTGTGATTGTATGTTTGTGCATATGTATCAGACATATTAAAAGTCAACAGATGGCAAATCTTTTTATTGGTGAATATGGACATGTCAACAGATATTTGCAAATTGACCTATGATAAGATTTGTCATAACCAGTGACTTGGGATCAGGTTCACCATCAATGAATAGACATGTATGGAAGAGCAAATGAATTTTTTCCATTTCAGACTCTGTATTGTACCTGACTGTCTCCATGTGTAACACTGTTTTAGAAAGATGCTATACAGGATATCCCCGATATCAAGGAATTTTCATGAAAGATAAAAAAAGACACAAGAACTTTAGATAATGAAGAAAGTATTGTACCGATTAAACATATTTGTTGACACAGAATTTCCTGTGGTAGGGTGGATAATTTCAGAAGTATACATTTTATTTATATCATACCCTAATTCCTATTTTTATTGAATTTCTCGACATTCAAACTTTTGTGGCCCACCAGAGGCCAGTGGATCTGGCAGCAGAGTTGGACAGTGAGGAGGTTAGGGAGGAGCATTCAACAGTTGAATGCTGAATGGGCCAGTCCTGGAGGCTGGGGAAGGCTCAGATGAAGGCTCTGCATCAGAGACAGAGACGGGACCAAGGCTGTCTGGCAGTGATCAGGTGCCTATGGAGCTAGACAGCAGTGAGGCAGAGGAACAGCCAGAGCCTGTTCACAGTGTACGCATGTACAGAGCTGCCAGAAGAAAAGAACAACTCAGAAATCAGGGTCAACTTGGGAGTAAAGTCACAGGTGGAAGGTGATTGGCCCCTCTCTTAGGAAATAAAAGAGGAGTGAAAGGGGAGTGGGGTTTTTTTTAGGAAATAATTTGATTATTCGGTTGTTAGATTCATTTCAGGAGTGTGAAAATCTGTCCTTGAATCTCAGAGACACTGTGCCCAGTCTTTCCTTGGACAGCACCTCATATGGAAATATTTACATGGCAGCTTTTCATGATAGATAAGGTCTGTAGTCATAATTACTCCTTTGAAAGATTTTGCCAGGCCTTTCTGAATGTGATTGAGAGGAATTCACATTTGTTTAATAAAAGAGGTTTTGTCAGGACCAGGATTCTGCTTCATGCTTTTTGGGGAAGTCTACGTCAGAACACAGACTAGAATGGAAGAATTCTGCATTAATGTTTCCAGCACATAGCTACATATAAATTGGAAATGGGAATAGGAGATTATTCTGGAAAATCAGGCACTACAAGCAAATATTTGTAAATGACATTTTTCCCTTTCCCTTATTTCTGTCTTTCTTTGATAAGCTTACTTATGGTTCAGCTCCAGAGATAATTTCAGAGTCTCATCGGGTTCTCACACAACAGATGTTTCCAAATGTAGACTACCAATACAATGGAATTCTCCAATTACTATGGAATTTCAGATGGACATGGATAGGGGCACTGTATACAAATAATGAGAATGGTGAAAAGTTTATACATGATGTCGTGCCTATGTTTTCCTTGAGAGGAATATGCTTTGCATTTACTGCAAAGTTCCCTGGAATGACTTATGTAAACAGCTTTGATGAATTGATAGGAGAAGCTGTTGAAACATATAAAGTGGTTATGACCAGCACAGCTAATGTAGTGATAGTTCATGGCGAAATGGATGATATGATTCTTTTGAGATTTTTTCCATTTATATCCCAATTGGAAAAAATGCCGGTATGGAGAAAAAACAGAGTATGGGTTTTAACGGCCCAGATGGAATTCACATCACTGCCTTTGTTGAAGACTGTAAAAATTGACTTCCTGCATGGTGCTTTATCTTTTGCAATTCACACAGAGGAAGTCTTGAGATTTCAGGAATTTCTTCAGATGAAAAACCCCACCTTGGCAAAAAAGGATAGCTTTATTAAGGTCTTCTGGGAAAATGCATTTGAATGCTCGTTTCCTAATTCCATGACAGCTGAGGAAGACAGGGTCGCCTGTACTGGAGAAGAGAAACTGGAGACTCTTCCTACATCTATATTTGAAATGCATATGACCAGTCAGAGTTACAATATCTACAATGCAGTTTATGTGGTGGCACATGCTTTGGGTGATCTCTTTTCACCTGTACTGAATTACAGAGCAGGAAAGCATGCAACCGAATTGAACCTCAGGAAGCAAAAGCTGTGGCAGGTAATGTCTGTAATAACTTAACATGCATGGAGTTTGCCACGGCAGAATTACTATAGACACAACACATTATGTCAACTGGAGTTAGCATCTAAAGGGCAAACTATTTACAAATATGAAATTATTCTCTAGACTTTCTTCCCAAGGAAAATCAAATATATCATTCTAAGACATCACTCAGGAAATAATTCAATACATAACCCTATTGAAGAATAATTCCACATGTTCATTGCGGATATTTGTGCAAAGTGGTTCCATGATTTCCTTAATAGTCCTGCTTAAGTTTGAAGGTCTGAAGGTTTTGCTCTGCTAAAAAAAAACAATGGCAGATATTTTAGTGGAAAAAGAGTAAAAGTTCTGGGAGAAGAAAGAAAAGAAGAAGAAAAAGTAATCATATAATAAAGAGAAAAAATGTATATAAAATGTGACTTCCAACCTTCATCACAATAAGTATAAACAAATTTAGTAACTCTTTACCCTCTTTAACGTTACAAACATTTACATCTTCATCCCACATCTCATCTCTTATCTATAAATACATTATAACATAATCTTTTCAGTCCTGGTGTCATTAAAAAATCCAAAAAGGGCATCTAGAAGTAACTATATATTTCATTTTAAGCTTGATCAAATAAATCAACTTTCTATTGCTTCCTTTTATCTCTAGCCATTCTAATCTTCTTTTAATCAAATATTGTCACAAGATTTGATTTCTCTTAATTGTCCTAACCCATCATAGAGAGTTCTTCATAGTTTTAACAAGCCTCTTTTGTGCATCCGATAGGGGGGAAAAATCCAGGTCACTCTCTTTGTATGTCCTTTTTAAATTTTAAAACCTCAGCCAATTGCTCTTACACAACCAGTAAGACATCCCTTTCTAAGTCATTATTTCAGACTGTCTGCTATAAATCCAGTTTTGATACCATTTCTGTCTTGATAATTAATGTTTATTCTACATTTGACATTTCTTCAATAGTGTCTTTTGGACATAGAGTATCCATAGAAGCATCTATGTAGAATCTCAATCATCCAGGTCATGGGTGTCTCAAAGATGCGAAAGAAACTGAACTTTCTTGGTTTTGGACTTTCAGTTCTGAAGAAGCTTCATGGATAAGAAGCAAAATATTTTTAAAGGAAAAAAACCAAGAAAGTCCAGTTGCCTTTTGGAGAAAAAAACACATTTGAGATATTCACAGAAACAGATTTCATTCCTGTCACTATTGATATTGTGGCTACTGTTTTCTGATTCCATTCTTTAGTATTTCTGTTGTCATAACCATCTTTCAAGCTTCTATATCTTTCATCTACCTAAAACATTAAGTCCTCTCTTAGACTCTAGTTTTTGAAATCATGAAATTGCTTATCTTTGTAATGTCTTGTAAAATCCAAAACAAAATCTATTTCCCTCATGAATCTGTTTATCGTTACTTCCAAAATCTTAGTGTGATGTTGAAATTTTATCTGGACCTGAAATCTCTTTGATACTTTTGAAGATCAAAATCTTATTTAGCTTTTTTGTTATTTATTTCAAATTCTTTACATTATTAAGCTTATAGATAAAAAAAAATTCTTCTGTTTAGGATTAATTCCAAAAGGTGATTAGAAAGTGAAAAAAGTTAGAAGTGACACAAAGTAAATGATTGAAGATGTTAAAGAATTTGAGGTAATTTTTTACTGCTAATATGTATGTAATAATGATATTTTGATATATATAAAAGTAAGAGAGATATATGAGATCAGGGGGAAGCACCACCTTCTGTATGATGTAGCTGTCAAAAATTTTCTCCATATTTATGTACCCTTTTCCCAAAAATATTTGTAAAAACTAATAAAAACTTTTTTCAAAAAAAAAAGAAAGTGAAAAAAGTTTTTAATTAGGTTGGTTGTAGATCAATGGAATGGAACAGAATGGAAGGGAAGGGAATAGAATGGAAGAATACGGAACATAACAGAACAGAATAGAATAGAATAGAATAGAATAAAAGAGTTGGAGTTCCAGTCCTATTCCCAATCCATCCCATATCATTTCAGAAAAATGGCTGTCTAGTCTCTTCTTGAAAGCCTCCAATGATGTGGAATAGTGATGTCTTTACACCAAATATATTCTTCTAATTGAAGACCTATATCACAACATTAATTTTGCCTCCTTTAATTTTCATTATTTATCTCTCAGTAAGCTATATAGATTCTCCAAAATATCTACAATAAATGAGCTACCTATAATATGCCCTTATTATTATTCTATAGTGTTTCTTGCTCCTTGGGATATAGGTGGATTAGATCATAGATTTACTGAAAGAGGCAGTAAGACAAAAATGTGACTTAATTTGCTATAAAATATATGTAGAATTACTTTGTATAATTGTCATATTTAAATTTTTCACATTAAATAGTGCTACATGTTTTTCCCAAGAACCTTGCCGGAAAGACCTTCTTTAGCTTTTCGACACAAGGTAAAACAAACAAAAAAACAAAAAAAAACAACTATGTATTCATAGTTCTCCTCAAAATGTCCTGGGCATTTTATAAGAGCTATGGGAGTAATTCATGGGACATTTTCCTCAAATTCTTCTATAAGAAATCAACTCAGTTCTTCACATAGGATAGATACTCTCTGCAGCTTACCACTTAAGGAAGGAAGAACATGCCACTAAGGTTTCTCTTCTTACTCCATCATTCTTACCACATCATATAGTCATCCATCACCTTTAGGTATAAATCTCTGTAATAAAAAGTCAATTCATCCTCAAGAGTTTCCTAATTAGAATAGAATAGAATAACAGTTGGAAGGGACTTTGAAGGTCTTCTAGTCCAACTTCCTGCTTAGGAAGGAAACCTTATACCATTTGAAATGATTACCCCTATTTTTCAGAGTATAAGACGCACCTTTTTTCCTCAAAAAAAGAGGTTGAAAATCTGGGTGCGTCTTATACATCAAATACAGCATTTTTTTTGCCTCCCGAAGCCCCGCCCCTTCACAAAAATGGCTGTGCATATCTTTATGGAGGCTTTCAGAGAGCTCCTGGGGGTTGGGAAGGGCAGAAATGAGCAAAAAATGGGCTGTTTTTCACCCCACCCCCAGCAGCACTCTATAAGCCTCCATAAGGCTATGCATTCAATTTTTTGACATAAAATGGGCTCGTTTTCACTAAAACAGGTTGTTCTTTACTTCTTCTTGGCCCCCCACCCCACCCAAGAGGACTCTGCAAGCCCCCCCAGGGCTATTCATGACTTTTATTTGGGAAAAAACAGCCCCGTTTTCACAAAAAATGGGCCGTTTTTGGGAGGTTTGCAGAGTGCAAAAACTTTTTTTTTCCTTTTGGAAAGGAAAAAACTGATTGATGAGAATTATATTGATCAAGTGCTGTGCCAGCAGAAAGAAGTCTTAGGTGCTGCATGTTGTTAGCAATTTCCTTCTCCAGCACATGGATAAATACACCTGGAAACATCTACTTACCTACCTACCTACCTATCTTCTCTCTCTCTCTCTCTCCCCCCACCTCTCTCTCCCCACCTACCAACTGTATTTTTTTCTCTTTCTCTCCTTCTCTATCCCTCTATTTATCTACCTACTTTTTTAAAATTTGCCTTTTCAAAACCTTGGTGCATCTTATACTCCGGTGCATCTTATACTCTGAAAAATACGGTATTCAATCTCTTCTTAAAAACTTCCAGTTTTGGAACATTCACAACTTCTGGAGGTGCTGTAAATTGTTCTACTGATTAATTGTTCTGTCAGGAAATCTGTTTAATTCTAGGTTGCTTCTCTCCTTGATTAGTTTTCAACTATTTCTTTTTGTCCTGCCCTGGGATTCTTTGGAGAATAGCTTGACTCCCTGTTCTTTGTGGCAGCCCCTGAGATATTGGGACACTGCTATCATGTCACCCCTAGTTCTTCTTTTCATTAAACTAGACATACCCAGTTCTTGCAACTGTTCTTTTTATGTTTTAACCCAGGGATTGGCAACCTTAAACACTCAAAGAGCCACAAAGGTCCTAACTGGAAGCCCCCCATTCAATTTTGGAGCCAACTGGAAGTCTGGTTACCCCCACCATAGTCTCCTCCTAGCGCAGCATCCTTTTTCCTCTACCCTAACCAAAACCCTATCAATTGTGGAGCTAACCAGAAAACCTGCCCTTTACCATAGAGTTTCCTCCTGGCTCTCTGTGCTTTCCCCTGCCCAACTGGAAACTTCTCTCAAAATTGTGGGTGACAGCTGGCAACAGGGACCCACAGCAGAGGGATGAAAGAACACAAGCAGCGCCAGAGTTTGTGGGTTGCTGACCCCTGTTTTAACCTATAAAGCTAATTCTGACTCATACAAAATGCAAAATTTAGAAGGGGGGATTATGTACAATTCTTTTTCCCATTTAATTACTGTAATATTTTTCAAGTGCAGTGCAAAACAGGGCTTTTTTATTGAATCTATTTAATATCCTTTAATTTCTATGTTTAGTTTTCAACATTTCCCTTTTGTACATAAAAGATAACCCCATAATTCACATAATTCAGTATTAAGTAATAATACTAATACTTTATCAACTTTTGGCCATATCAAAGAATTTCAAAGGTTCATTCTCTATATATTTCAAACAGAATTTTGTACAACTGGATACATTTCTTGTCATTAATTTCTCATTCAACTTATTTTTCCATTCAGCTTAACCACTTTATGAGAAGGATTTCATTCAACAATAGTGCAGGGGGAAAAGTTTCCTTCAACCAAAATGGAGAGTTAGAGACCGGATTTAATATTATAAACTGGATCACTTTTCCAAACCAGTCTTTCCGGAGAGTCAAAGTTGGAATGATAGACCCCATGAATCCCCAAAAAGAAATGTTCTCCTCTTCTGAGAAATCTATTGTGTGGCCAAGCATATTTAACCAGGTAAGATCTAAATAAATTCCAAATGATAGTAGATAATGATTTCACGAGTGAAATCTCTCAACTTAACCCTTACAGAAAACAAAATTCCCTTTTTACAAATATGAACTCATTGGCTATCTTCTTCCTATTTTGTTTCAAACCATTAAACCTTAGGGCAGTGATGACTAACCTTTTTGTTGTTGCATGCTGAAAGCGCCCTTGCCCATCTGCACCCACACTGCAATGCATGTGTGACACACACACACACCATGTACCCTGCCCCCTGTGCATGTGTACATGATCCCCTGCTCTGTTTTGAGCCTAGTAAGCCTCCCTGCAGCCTCCTGGGACCAAAAACGGGGCATGGGGGTGCGCTACATGCTCATGCACTCCCCTTCACCCCAGTGAATGTGCACGTGACCCTCCACACCCCTGTGCATGCACATACATGTATGCATGCGTGGCAGAGACCCGAAAATCAGCTGGCTGGCAGGAGGTGCACTTACATGAATAGTGGAGCTGAGCTGGGGTGATGGTTCATGTGCCCGCAGAGAGGGCTCTACATGCCACCTGTAGCTCACATGCCATAGGTGCGCCATCATGGCTTTACGCAGACCATCCAGAAAAATAACGTTAAAAATTTAAAAGTCCAATTTTCTCAAGTAGCTAAGGTGCTGACCTAGAAACTGGGTGACAGTGAATTTTAGTCCTCCTTTATGCATGGAAGTTATCTCAGTGTCTTTGAACCAGTCAATCTATCTAAGCCCAACCCAACTCATAGTGTTGCTATTGAGAAAAATTAGAAAGTAGGAGCATTATATAATACAATAATACAATAGTAGAGTTGGAAGGGACCTTGGAGGTCTTCTAGTCCAACCCCCTGCCTAGGCAGGAAACCCTATACCGTTTCAGACAAATAGCTATCCAACATCTTCTTAAAGACTTCCAGTGTTGGGGCATTCACAACTTCTGGAGGCAAGCTGTTCCACTGATTAATTGTTCTCACTGTCAGGAAATTCCTCCTCAGTTCTAAATTGCTTCTCTCCTTGATTAGTTTCCACCCATTGCTTCTTGTTCTACCCTCAGGTGCTTTGGAGAATAGTTTGACTCCCTCTTCTTTGTGGCAACCTCTGAGATATTGGAATAATGCTATCATGTCTCCCCTAGTCCTTCTTTCTCTTAAGCTAAACATACCCAGTTCCTGCAACCGTTCTTCATATGTTTTAGTCTCCAGTCCCCTAATCATCTTTGTTGCTCTTCTCTGCACTCTTTCTAGAGTCTCCACATCTTTTTTACATCGTGGCGACCAGAACTGAATGCAGTATTCCAAGTGTGGCCTTACCAAGGCATTATAAAGTGGTATTAACACTTCACGTGATCTTGATTCTATCCCTCTGTTGATGCAGCCTAGAACTGTGTTGGCTTTTTTGGCAGCTGCTGCACACTGCTGGCTCGTATTTAAATGGTTGTCCACTAGGACTCCAAGATCCCTTTCACAGCTACTACTACTGAGTATGGTATCACCTATACTGTACCTGTGCATTCCGTTTTTGTTGCCTAAATGTAGAACCTTACTCTTTTCACCATTGAATTTCATTTTATTAGATAGTGCCCAATGTTCAAGTTTGTCAAGATCCTTCTGTATCTTAAGCCTATCTTCTGGAGTGTTGGCTATTCCTGCCAGCTTGGTATCATCTGCAAATTTGATGAGTTCCCCATTTATTCCCTCATCCAAATCATTGATGAAGATGTTGAAGAGTACTGGGCCTAAAACAGAGCCTTGGGGTACTCCACTGCATACTTCCCTCCATGTAGATGCAGTTCCATTGAGAACTACACGTTGAGTGCGGTTGGTCAGCCAGTTACCAATCCATCTGGTGGTGATGCTGTCTAACCCACATTCTTCTACTTTATCTAGTAGTAGGTTATGGTCTACCTTATCAAAAGCCTTACTGAAGTCCAAGTAAACTATATCAACGGCATTCCTCTGGTCCACTAATTTTGTCACATTATCAAAGAATGCAATAAGATTAGTCTGGCATGATCTGTTTTTGACAAATCCATGTTGGCTTTTGGCTATTACTTTGTTTGCTTCTAGGTGTTCGCAAATTCGTTGCTTGATTATTTTTTCCAGAATCTTTCCTGGTATTGAGGTTAGGCTGATAGGTCTGTAGTTTCCTGGATCTAATTTTTTCCCTTTTTTGAAGATGGGAACCACATCAGCTCTTTTCCAGTCCTCTGGTAGTTCCCCGGTGTTCCAGGATCTCTGAAAGATATAATTCAGTGGTTCTGAGATCTCGTCTGCTAGTTCCTTCAGAACTCTGGGGTGTAATCCATCCGGTCCTGGTGATTTGAACTCATCTAGGGTAGACAGGTGCTCACTTACCATTTTCTTCCCTATTTCAATTTGTGTTCCTAATTTTGTGGTGCTGCTTTTGATAGGTTGGACTGTTTTATCCCTTTGTGTAAAGACAGATGCAAAACATGAGTTAAATAGTTCTGCTTTCTCCCTGTTGCTTGTCACCTTCTTGCCACTTTCTCCTAGCAATGGACCAATTGTTTCCTTAACTTTTTTCTTGTTTTTAACATGTTGGAAGAAGCTTTTTTTGTTAATTTTTACTTTTGTGGCAAGCCTTTCTTCATTGTGAGCCTTAGCTTTCCTCACTTCATCTTTACAGGCTCGGGCTATTTGCTGATATTCTGCCTTAGTTATGTCCCCCTCCTTCCACTTTTTATACTTACTTTTTTTGTCTTTCAGTTTGTCAGATAGTTGTTTATGCAGCCATGCTGGTTTCTTTTGGGAGCTGTTGTTTTTCTTCTTCATTGGTATTGTGTTAGACTGGGCTTTTCTAATCTCATTTTTCAAAATTTCCCAAGCTTCTTGAGTTGTTTTCCCCTCGAGGATTCTCATCCATGGAATTTTTCCCAAGCTCTCTCTAAGTTTATTGAAATTAGCTTTCTTAAAGTCCAAGACTCTAGTTTGACTTTGTTCTACTACTTGTGTTTGGATAATGTTGAATTCCAATATTGCATGGTCACTTGCCCCCAGGGTTCCTATGGCTTCAACACCTTCTATCATTTCCTCTCTGTTAGTGAGAATTAAGTCCAGTATGGCTGATCCCCTTGTTTCCTTCTCTACTTTTTGGAAAACAAAGTTGTCTGCTAGGTTTGTTAGGAACCTGTTGGATCTTCCACTTGGTGCAGAGTTTGTTTCCCAGTTGATGTCAGGGTAGTTAAAATCTCCCATTACTATTGTGGTGTGCTTCCTACATACCTTAGTTAGCTGACTAGCAAAAAGTTCATCTTCTTCCTCTGCTTGGTTGGGTGGCCTGTAGTATAGACCTATGGCAATGTCATTTCCCCCACAACCTTTAATATTGACCCAAATGCATTCAAGATAGTTCTCATTGTTGTTGTGCTCTATTTCTGTAGAGACATAGTTATTTCTTATATATAGTGCAACTCCACCTCCTCTTTTATTTGGTCTATTTCTTTTAAATAATTTAAATCCTTCTAGCTGTATGTTCCATTTGTCAGTTTCATCCCACCAAGTTTCTGTAATGGCAATAATATCATATCTGCCCTCTTTTACTTGAATTTCTAATTCTCCCTGTTTATTCCTCATACTCTGTGCATTGGTATATAGACATTTGAGTCCATTTTGATTGACCTTGTGTTTACTGTCTACATAACCTGTATTATGCCTGACTGCCCCTATTTTCTTGCCACTTGTGTGATTCATGCACATGGTATGACAATCCCTATTACATGCTTGGTTTTGCTTGACAGCAGGAGTGATAATCTTACCCACACACACATCTATGTTACATACATTTATAACCCTATGAATTTTAGTTTGCTGGGGACAGAGATGTTCTGTATCTATTAATTCTCTGTCCCCGCTCTTCAGTTTAAATGTTTATCAAGAAAATCTGTGAATTTAATGCCAAGTAACTCAGTTCCTTTCTTGGATGGGTGCAACCCATCTCTTTTGTACAGTTTTTCATTGGACCAGCTACAGGCTTCATGACTAATAAAACCAAAGCCTTCCCTTTTACACCACTCCTTTAGCCAAACATTAAACTCTGCTACACGCTGGCCCTTCCCTTTTTGTTCCTTATATACAGGTAAAACCTCTGAAAAGATAAGCCTACAACCTATACTATTAAGTTCATACCCCAAGTTCTGGAAATCATTCTGCACAGAAAGTACATCTTTCTGGGATAGATCATTAGTGCCAAGATGTATAATAGCATCAACGTCACAGTCCTTACTTGCATTCTTGACTATCTTAAGAATACGCCTCTTGTCTCTGCTGGCAGTAGCACCTGGCAGACACCTGACCTCTTTTAAAACCTCCTTATCCTCTCCTAAATTAACATCTCTTACGATTGAATCACCAACCAGAAGGTGACTTCTCTTTTTACATACCTTGATCTTCTTCTGCGACTGATGTGTGATACCTGGTTCCCCTTTTCGCCTTTCCGAAGAAAGTTCTTCGTATTGGACCACGATCCCCTGCTTATTTGGGTCATCATTATCACAACTGCCTTGACCTATCTCTTTAGTGTCCCCATTAAGGTCAGCAAGGGCACTATATCTGTTTTGCTGGGTCACAGCAAAAGCTTTGGGTTTATGGTTCACAGCTCTCAACCTGCCAGATCCCACAGTTGTCCAGACAGCTCTTCTCCTGCAAGATCTTTGTGGCAGAGGGGGCTGATAGCGTGGCTTCACCATAGAGTGGAATGGCTGACGTAGACACCTAGTTTCTGCTTGGAGAGCACAGATTACAGATTCTAGATAGGTAATCTGCCTATGTAGACTCATAATTTGTTTACAAAGGGGACAGTATCCAAATTTGAAAAGAGTACTGCGAAAGACAGGTGCAAAACAGCTATTACATTGAACTAAGCCAGTCATTTTGAAATAAATAAAATCACAATCTCAAACACACTAATCCAGAATGTATTGCTATTTTGGTTTATAGATATATGATTCGCGCGTCGTTAGGCGCGCGGGCCCCCACCTCAGTGTCTTTGTCTTGTGACTCACCCCCTCCTTCTCTCCAGCAGCTCCAATCCTAGCTTCAGGAAGCTTCAAATGATATGGAGTTTAAGGGCCCCCACCTCAGTGTCTTTGTCTTGTGACTCACCCCCTCCTTCTCTCCAGCAGCTCCAATCCTAGCTTCAGGAAGCTTCAAATGATATGGAGTTTAAGGGCCCCCACCTCAGTGTCTTTGTCTTGTGACTCACCCCCTCCTTCTCTCCAGCAGCTCCAATCCTAGCTTCAGGAAGCTTCAAAATATATGCCACCTTGAGATATAAAATAATCAAAGTATAATCTAATAATAAATGTTTGATAAATATTGAAGTACAACATTGTCAAATACATTTTCTTCTTTCATTTATGAACAGACACAGCCACTTTCACAGTGCAATAACCAGTGCCCTTTGGGCTACAGTAAGAGCAAGTTAGAAGGGGAGCCATTTTGCTGCTATGATTGCCTTCGATGTCCAGAAGGGAAGATTGCAAACCACCAAGGTAAGAATTGTGCCTATAACTGACCTAATTTTGATTTAAGGATCCATGTCACCAATCATAATGGACATCAATGTCTACTTTCATTCTCTTTTTAACTTTCACATTTGCATGTCCATTTCCTCCATTTCTGTTTGTTTGAATTATTTATTTTAAACTCTAATAACATATTTTGTAGACATACTTAATTAAAGGAAATCTGACTGAATCTTTGAGAATAGAATAGAATAGAATAGAATAGAACAGAACAGAATAGAATAGAATAATAATTCTTTACTGGCGAAGTGTGATTGGACACAAAAGGAATTTGTCTTTGGTGCATATGCTCTCAGTGATCATAAAACAAAATGCACATTCCTCACAAATCATAAGGTACAAAACTTAGTGATAGTCACAGGGTACAAATAAGCAATCAAATCATACTAAGAAATAGTCAGTATAAACTGTAAGGATACAAGCAACAGTTACAGTCATACAGTTATAAGTGGGAGGAGATGGGTGATAGGTATGATGAGAAAATTAATAGTAATAGTAATGCAGACTTAGTAAATAGTTTGACAGTATTGTCAGAATAGGATTGTTTAGCAGAGTGATGAGGTTTGGGGAAAAAGTGTTCTTGCGTCTAGTTGTTCTGATGTGCATCATTTTGAGGGCAGAAGTTGAACCAATTTATGTCCAGGATGCAAGGGGTCTGTAGATATTTTCACAGCCCTCTTTTTGACTTGTGCAGTATACAGGTCCGCAATGGAAGGCAGGTTGGTACTAATTGTTTTTTCTGTATTTCTAACTATCTGCTAAGGTCTGTGTCATGAAACTTCCTTTATACAATACAATACAATACAATAGCAGAGTTGGAAGGGACCTTGGAGATCTCCTAGTCCAATCCCCTACCTAGGCAAGAAACCCTATACCGTTTCAGACAAATAGCTATCCAACATCTTCTTAAAGACTTCCAGTGTTGGGGCATTCACAACTTCTGGAGGCAAGCTGTTCCACTGATTAATTGTTCTAACTGTCAGGAAGTTTCTCCTCAGTTCTAAGTTGCTTCTCTCCTTGATTAGCTTCCACCCATTGCTTCTTGTTCTACTCTCAGGTGCCTTGCCAGTTTGACTCCTTCTTTGTGGCAACCCCTGAGATATTGGAACACTGCTATCATCTCTCCCCTCATCCTTCTTTTCATTAAACTAGACATACCCAGTTCTTGCAACCATTCTTCATATGTTTTAATCTCCAGTCCCCTAATCATCTTTATCCCACTTCTCTGCACTCTTTCTAGAACCTCCACATCTTTTCTACATCGTGGTGACCAGAACTGAATGCAGTATTCCAAGTGTGGCCTTACCAAGGCATTATAAAGTGGTATTAACACTTCACCTGATCTTGATTCTATCCCACTATTTATGCAGCCTAAACTGTGTTGGCTTTTTGGCAGCTGCTGCACACGGCTGGCTCCTATTTAAATGGTTGTCCACTAGGACTCCAAGATCCCTTTCACAGTTACTACTGTTGAGCAAGGTACCACCTATACTGGACCTATGCATTTCATTTTTTTGCCTAAATGTAGAACCTTACTCTTTTCACCATTGAATTTCATTTTATTAGAAAGTGCCCAATGTTCAAGTTTGTCAAGATCCTTCTGTATCTTAAGCCTATCTTCTGTAGGGTTGGCTATTCCTGCCAGCTTGGTATAATCTGCAAATTTGATGAGTTCCCCATTTATTCCCTTATCCAAATCATTGGTGAAGATGTTGAAGAGTACTGGGCCTAAAACAGAGTCTTGGGATACTCCACTGCATACTTCCCTCCATGTAGATGCAGTTCCATTGAGGACTACACGTTGAGTGCGGTTGGTCAGCCAGTTACAAATCCATTTGGTGGTGATGCTGTCTAACCCACATTCTTCTACTTTATCTAGTAGTAGGTTATGGTCTACCTTATCAAAAGCCTTACTGAAGTTCAAGTAAACTATATCAATGGCATTCCTCTGGTCGACTAATTTTGTCACTTTATCGAACAATGCAATAAGATTAGTCTGGCATGATCTGTTTTTGACAAACCCATGTTGGCTTTTGGCTATTACTTTGTTTGCTTCCAGGTGTTCGCTAATTCGTTGCTTGATTTTTTTCCCCAGAATCTTTCCTGGTTTTGAGGTCAGGCTGATAGGTCTGTAGTTTCCTGGATCTATTTTTTTTCCTTTTTTGAAGATGGGAACCACATCAGCTCTTTTCTAGTCGTCTGGTAGTTCCCCGGTGTACCAGGATCTCTGATAGATATAGTTCAGTAGTTCTGAGATCTACGAGTAGATCTCAGTAGTTCTGAGATCTATGAGTGCCAATTCCTTCAGAACCATGGGGTCTAATCCATCTGGTCCTGGTGATTTGAACTCATCTAGGGTAGTCACTTACCATTTTCTTCCCTATTTCAACTTGTGTTCCTAATCCTATTTTTGTCGTGCTGTTTTTGATAGGTTGGACTGTTTTTCCCTTTGTGTAAAGATGCAAAAAATGAGTTAAATAGTTCTGCTTTCTCCCTGTTGCTTGTCCCCTTCTTGCCACTTTCTCCCAGCAATGGACCAATTGTTTCCTTAACTTTTTTTTTTTTAACATGTTGAAAGAAGCTTTTTTTGTTATTTTTTACTTTTGTGGCAAATCTTTCTTCATTGTGAATCTTAGCTTTCCTCCCTTCATCTTTACAGACTTGGGCTATTTGCTGATATTCTGCCTTAGTTATGTCCCCCTCTTTCCACTTTTTATACTTATCATTTTTTGTCTTTCAATTTGTCAGAGAGTTCTTTATGCAGCCATGCTGGTTTCTTTTGGGAGCTGCTCTTTTTCTTCTTCATTGGTATTGTGCTAGACTGGACTTTTGTAATCTCATTTTTCAAAATTTCCCAAGCTTCTTGAGTTGTTTTCCCCTTGAGGATTCTCATCCATGCAATTCTTCCTAAGCTCTCTCTTAAGTCTGTTGAAATTAGCTCTCTTAAAGTCCAAGACTCTAGTTTGACTTTGTTCTACTACTTGTGTTTGCATTTGTATTTGCACTTCAAAGGATAACTTTTTTTCCCCAAATGATATGTAGGTAGGTCCAGGAAAAATGTTTAGGATTAGTAATCATTGACCAATGTTTTAGACAAATCTAAAATTATGAAAACCCAAGGAAATTAAGAAACTAAGGAAAAGGTAAAATTGATACATAATGTAGAAAAAAAGGAGTGCTGTGATGAAAAAGAAATTTAATTCCTTATAAATACAATCTTCATTTATACAAAAGTGAGCAATTTTTGATCACAGAATTTTAGAAATATAGTTGAGAAGTACTTTATAAATGTGGTTTCTTGTCAGTTTTGAGCTAGCAAGCTGTATTCTAAGCATTATATGTTTCATCTTACTTATTTTAAAAACATTTTTGGACTAAGTGATTTCTAATATTCTCCTTTGCTTTCTAGACATGGATGACTGTTTTCAATGTCCAGATAATGAGTACCCTAATAAGAAGAAGGATTTGTGCCTCCCCAAAGTTATAACATTCTTGAAGTATGAAGAATCTTTAGGGGTGTTTTTAGCCAGTTCTGCTCTTTTCTTTTCTTTGGTCACACTTGGAGTCTTTTGGATCTTTATTAAGCATCAGGAAACTGCCATTGTCAAAGCCAACAACCGAAATGTCACATATGTTCTCCTTGTTTCTCTTCTGTTGTCTTTTCTTTGTACTTTGCTATTCATTGGGAAACCCAACAAGGTGACATGTCTCCTTCGTCAAACTGCCTTTGGCATCATCTATTCGGTTGCCATTTCTTGTGTTTTGGCCAAAACCACCATTGTAGTTCTGGCCTTCATGGCCACCAAGCCTGGGACCAAGATCACCAAGTGGGTAGGGAAAAAACTAGCTATGTCTATAGTATTTTGCTGCTCCTTTATTCAAAGTAATATTTGTATTCTATGGCTGATAATCTCTCCACCTTTCCCAGATGTTGAGAAAAATTCCATGTCAGAAGAAATAATCTTAGAATGTAATGAAGGAGCTGCCTTTATGTTCTACTGTGTCTTGGGCTTTATGGGCTTCCTTGCCATTATCAGCTTCATGGTGGCTTTCCTAGCAAGGAAATTGCCTGATACTTTCAATGAAGCCAAGTTTATCACCTTCAGCATGTTGGTCTTCTGCAGTGTCTGGTTGTCCTTTATTCCAACGTACCTGAGCACAAAAGGGAAATATATGGTTGCTGTGGAGATCTTCTCCATTATAGCCTCTAGTGGGGGGTTATTAATTTGTATCTTTTCTCCCAAATGCTATATTATCATTCTAAAGCCTGATCTGAACAACAAAGGACTTTTAAAAAATAAGACAACAGAGTAATATAAAATGGGGTGATGCCAAGGAAATAGAATCTTTCTAGGCCAAAACTCTAGGTCTTTGTATTTAATATAAGTTCTTAAGGATATACTTACTATTCAATAATTTTTTTAAAAAAATATTGCAGTTCATTTACAATTAATATATTTAATTGGAATCAGTAGGGCATAGTCTTGATTACTTTTACTATCCATGGATAAACTTAAAATATAAACTGGGTTTAATACTTTCTGTTCACTGAGGTAAAAAGCATCATTACTGAAATAGGTGATGGAGAAATAATTCTCTCAACATTCAAAAACTATAATGATATTTTAAGTTTGATCTTTCAATTTTTAAAGGATATTAAGAATAGCTCTTAGGGAAACCAAGAAGATCTTGAAATAATTCTTTGGATGTTTTTTAACCAAGTCTAATAATGTAACAAATGAAAAAATGAAAGAGATTGTAGTAGCAATGATTGTCGTCCAGTATGTTAAATATGTTTACGTGTGTGTTAAAAACTAGCAGTTTCAAATGTTGCATCTCCAGCAATAAAGGAAACTCAAAAAGACCATCAAATAAATGAAATGCACTTGAGAAAGAAAGTAGAAAAGCAGAAATTACATTTCTGCGGAAAATGATATCTTTCAATTGGAAAAACCTTTATATTAGAGTTTTTCATTTGTGAAAATATGGACCACTGAACAATGTCTATGCTAATGAAAAATTATGAACAGTGTAATTAATCTGCCCTACTCTGACAGCAGAGTCATAGTTCCTGCAACAATAGTTTGATTTCCAAATCAGTCTGTAATTATTAAACCTACCAACCCTCTAACCCACTGCATCTCATATTATGAAAAATTGTCTGATATGAACAGAACTTGATAGCAAAACTCAGTAAAGTTGATATTAAATGAAAGAAACCTGGTAGAACAGAAGTGAAGTAGTTTGGTAGTGGATAATAGCTACATCATTTATATTACTTTCTTGGGATTCCAACAGGAAAATGTTTATTTCTTTATTAAGAAAATGTAGGTGATCACCCAACTCACTCTCAGTGACTCCAGGCAGATTACAAAAATAAAACTATACAAAACCAACTACTGTATCTTCATCCCCCTGGAGACCACATTAGACAATTCACTTGATTGGATCTATATCACTATGAGATCCCCAGGTCCATTGACTTCAAAAATTTGAGCAACAAGTGATCTGCCCTGTTGCTGGGTGGATGTGGCCATGGTGGCCATGGCCTAGTTGGCCTCCTGCACCATGTTGGAGGGTACGTTTTTGCCTTTCCCGGGCTCTGGAAGCTTTCCTTGAGCCTCTGAGAGGGTGAAAACTGGCTCCCCCCAACTCTGGAGGCCTTCCAAAGGCTGGCCTTCCAGAACTTCCAGGAGGCCCATTTTTCCCCTTCCCCGAGCCTCCACGTGGGTCCTGCACTTACCTCACATCCAAAATGGACCACGTGGAAACTCCTGGGAGGGGCGGGGAGGGTGGGTGGGTCTAGCCAGGGGTGGGATTTGGAGGTTCTCTAAACCACTCATAATGTTAGCTATAGGTTCTCCTGAACCTGGTCAAACCCATAGCAGCCCACTCCTGATGTCTTCAGAGCCTTGAAAAAAAGTGTCAAAATAGGGACCAATCTTATCTTTATAGAGATGATGTTCCACAGTGAGGGAGCCACTATGAAGAAGTCCTTTCTTCTTGATCCCACAAATTGGATTTCCTCAGGAGAGGGAAACATATCATTCCCTGCCTCCCCACCCTGGTGGATCATGTAGATATGACTGGAAAAAGATGATGCTTTAAAAAACATGGTCCCAAGCCATACAGGGCTTTTTAGGTACAACCACTACCTTCAATTGGACCCAAAACCACATCAGCAGCCAATACAGCTTCGGCAGAAGAGGTGACACATATGAAATCTAGGCTTCAAGAAAACCATGCAGGCCATTTTATACTTTAAACCAGTTGAAACTTCTAGATACATTCCAAAGGCAATCCGATGTACCGACAATTGCAATAGTCAAGACAGCATGTATCTAAGGCACAGGTAACTATGAGCAGGGATGGTTGGTCCAGAAAAAGATATAACCAGTGTACAACCCACAATGGTAAAAATTACTTCTTGGATACAACTGCTACCTGTTCCTTGAACAGCAATTATAAATGCAGGAGGACCTCCAGTTTATGCACTGGATCTGTCTGGGTGTAGTGCCACCTGACCCAAGACCAGAGATGACAATTTTCCATGGACCAAAGAACTCCAAACTCAGAGCCATTCTGTCTTAGTTTCAGCCTATTGTTCCCCCTCTAACCCTTAACAGCCTCCAGGCACTATGAGAGGGAGGTCACAGCATCACTTAACTCAGTATGGATTGAGTTATACAGCTGTGTGTCATCAGTATACTGATAATTTCTCAACCTGTGATCTTCTCTCTGTTTTGCATTATAGACATTACAATCCTTACATTATATCACATGTTCCTCCTCCTCCTCTTTCTCTTCTTCTTTTCTTCTTTTCTTCTTCTTCTTCTTCTTCTTCTTCTTCTTCTTCTTCTTCTTTCTCCTCCTCCTCTTCCTCTCCTCTTCCTCTCCTCTTCCTCTTCCTCTTCCTCTTCCTCTTCCTCTTCCTCTTCCTCTTCCTCTTCCTCTTCTTCTTCTTCTTCTTCTTCTTCTTCTTCTTCTTCTTCTTCTTCTTTTTCTCCGTCTCCGTCCTCTGCCTTCTGCCTTCTGCCTGCTGTCTTCTGGTTTACTTAAAATATTTTAGAAGGCTTTAGTTGATTTGTGTGATATGATGATATCATGTAATCAAAATTTGTCTGTTGGTTGTTTCTGAGATATTTTTTGACGTATGACAGTGTTGGACATTTCATAGTTTGTGTTGTTTATGTTATAGTTAATTAAGTGAAGAGACACTTTTTGTTAAAATTGCATCGGTATCTCTTTTATTGAAGATGTTGAAGATCATCTGCTTCTTTTTCTGATATTCTGAATTCATGTTCATGTGAATAATTTTGTTCCAGAACTCTTCTTATTGAAGTTGGGTTGTTACTTTAGTAGTGGACCTCTTGGTTATTGTGGGTAGTTTTTCAATAGGTTTCTGTTTCTAATTTCCTGCTTCTTCCTCTGCTAATGCTTTGCTATCCAGGAAAGGTAGTGTGTTGTTTTCTTCTTCCCTTATGAATTATATTCCTTTAAAGATGTTGATTGTCTCATATGCCTTCTTTATTTGTTTCTCCAAAAAATATTTTGGCATGTACAATCCTTTTATCATAATTTTGTCAACTCAGATATCTAATATTATCTAATATCCTGCATATTAGTGCATTTTCTTTCTTTCTTTCTGGAACAAAAATTGCAAAAATCTCATTTCCTATTGAACTACTGGCAAGTCCTTCCTTCCTTCCTTCCTTCCTTCCTTCCTTCCTTCCTTCCTTCCTTCCTTCCTTCCTTCTTTCTTTCTTTCTTTCTTTCTTTCTTTCTTTCTTTCTTTCTTTCTCTAATTTAGTTAATTATTAAATGTCTACACTCACTTGAGTAACTTTGGGCAGTTCTAGTTCTTCCTTAGTTCTCATTAAGAAATCTTTCTTTTGCTCTCCATATGTATAAGCATGCATTATCCTACCTCAAAACAATGCTATAGAGCACTGCACAACAAGACAACTAGACACAAGAACAGATTTTCCTGAATGCTATCACTCTGCTAAACAAATAATTCCCCTCACTACTGTACAAAGTATTCACATTACTATTCCTATTAGTCTTCTCTTTGTTCCTATTACCCATCTCGTCCCAATTATGACTGCAGGACTGTAATTTTGTTGCTTGTATCCTTACAATTTATATTGATATTGATTGTTTCCTGATTGCTTATTTGTACCCTATGACTATCATTATGTGTTGCACCTTATGATTCTAGATAAATGTATCTTGGCTTTTTATGTACTCTGAGCGCAAATTCACCAAAGACAAATTCCTTGTGTCACTTGGCCAATAAAGAATTCTATTCAATTCAATTTAAAAAGTTACCTGGCCTAGAGTTTTTTTTAATGAATAACCTTTAACCAATTTAATATGTTTCTGCACTTTTGATTGTCACATAGTTTTGTGAAAAACATGTTTATATACTTAAAGACATTTTTACTAAGATCTTTGATGCTGGGCTGGTAATTCCTCCACTACAATCATTGCCTCCTTTTCCCAGGGGAGCTTTTTTACCTGTAGGGCAACTATTCCCTTTTATATTTCTGAGCTATAGTAATTGGTCTTCAGGAATGGGTTCATAGATTATTTTTACCACCCAGTGAAAAGACACCACTGGCCAAGTAGCTGTTTCAATTGAGCCATGCTACCTAAAGAAGGAAGATGTCGGGACAGGTGAATTGGGTTTCAGAAAAAATGTTTTTACTGAAGATGGTGACATTTGTAGCCTTTCTTTTAGTGTTTTTGCCCCGAGCGGTGTGCATGATTTCCAGGACTAAATGCAGCATCAGTGACCCTCTGCCTTTTCTTCACAAGCAATATCAGTCAGGAGATCTTATTGTTGTGGACATTCTCTCTCAGATCTACATTTTTTATGCAATGATAAACTTCATGGAACGTCCCTCCAAGGAAATCTTTGAAGACATTGTGTAAGGTCTTTAAACCACGATGCAACCAGCCTTAAACACACAGAAAATGTACTGATTTTATCAAATTGTATTTATAAATTCATGTTACCTTTGGTTCTATTGAAGCAAAGTTTGATATTTATTATCAGGTCTACTTTTGCTGACTAGCATCTGATTCCCCCTCCACCACTGTCACCATCTTCATCATCAGTTTCTCATTTTTTTTAGTACATTGTCCTTTTTACATTTGATTACTTCACCCTTTTTGCCATAATTAAATAATTGTACAAATGGAAATGTGCATTTGAGGGGGAGGCAGGGAAATATCACAAAGCCAAAGGAAATGCTTAGCGGATAGGTGAGAAAATAAGAGATTCTCAACCAAGAATATTATTTTTGTCAGATTATGTGTGGCAAAACATATTCATAAACACGGGAAATTAAAATGGTTTACTATGGTACGCTATTTCTCTTCCTTTTAAAAAAACAAATAGACAAAAATGTACAGTGGCATAAATCTAACTTTCCATCAAAAGAAACTTTTGTAGGCATAACCCTGCTATGTATCTTCTCCATACATTTAACAGTGAATCTTTCAGTAGTGTCAATGCTGCATATTTTCATGTTTGCATTTGGGATATTGAACAGGATAGAGTTGACAAAAGATTCATAAACTTTGCATGCATTTTATATTAAACTCACACTCTTTTTTTATATATAAGAATTTTATTAGTTTTCAAAAACACTTATAGGAAAGGGTAAGTAGGTATACAAAACTTTTTGACAGCTACATCGTGTCAAAGGTAGAAATCCCCCCAAATTTCACAACTTTTACAAAAGAGAAAACCAAAAAGTAAAAGATAAACAGTAACAGCTTTTTGTTTTACATTGTATCAACCATATGTTCAATCATCTCTTGTGTCGCTTCCAGCAATTACATTATATCAACAATTGCAATAATGTTTCAAATATATTTATTTTTGTGACCTGAGTCTTTTCAATATTGCTTCCTTCCCCCTGTCTTCTGGCAGAGCCACGGCCCCTCCCTCCTTCATGTCTTGTATACTGTCCCCTGTTTCATCTAGGAGAGCACTGTATTTTTTAATGAAGGCCTCTGCCTCCGCAACTGTATTAAATCTAATTCTGCTACCCTCCCAGAAAATCAACATTCCTTCTGGCAATAACCATCTAAACCAAACTCCTTTATTATATAATTTATTTGATAAAGAGGAATATTTCTTCCTGTTATCTCTTATTTTTTTCGGAATTTATTTATGAATGGTTCCTCCACACTCTTCAATATCATTTTTAGACCATCTATGAGGAACGTACTCCAAAGTGCAGAGAAAAATAGTGTCCTTGGGAAAGCATTCACTGGAAAAAATGGTTGCAAATAAAGCTTAACATGAGTAATAGAATAGAATAACAGAGTTGGAAGGGATCTTGGAGGTCTTCTTGTCCAACCCTCTGCCTAGGCAGGAAACCCTACACCACCTCAGACAAATGGTTATCCAACATCCTCTTAAAAACTTCCAGTGTTGGAGCATTCACAACTTCTGGAGGCAAGTTGTTCCACTGATTAATTGTTCTAACTGTTAGGAAAATTCTCCTCAATTCTAAGTTGCTTAAACTATTAATCTTAAACTATTTCTTGAAAGACCTTGAGTATTAGACTTCTCAATCTGGAAAAGTTATCATGACTTTTAACAATATTTTGTCATATCCGTGCATGTGAAATATTCTATTAAACTCAATTATATGATGTATCAAGGTTTGAAGTGAATTGGTTGTGATATTGTGTGTAATTTTCATTTCAGGTTTATGACTCCACTCTACCAACATATCCTAGCCTTAGAGTTTGCAATCAAGGAGATCAATGAGAATCCCCACATTTTACCCAATTATACTCTAGGCTTCCATATCTATAACTCGTATTTCTCTCCAGGTTGGACTTTTCGTGCCTCATTGGAACTCTTTTCTACACAAAGCAGAGTTATCCCTAACTACAATTGTGAAATTCAAAACAGACCAACAGCAGTCATTGGAGGTCCAACTTCTGAAGTGTCTCTGCATATGGCTACAATTCTGTCATTGTACAAGATGCCACAAGTAAAATAAAGTGTTTTTTTTTAAATTAGGTGACACAGGAATGAAAAATATTATGATTGGCATAAAGAATTTTGGAAACTGTAAAATATTTGTCCTGCAGTATGTTGAAGTAACAGAGTAGAAGATTAATGCTTTGACCTGACTAATGTTTTGGTCTTATACAAACTTAAGGTCTTATACAAACTTAAAAAGAGATGTCAGACAGGTGGACAAAATCCTTTTTGTTATTATTATGGTACACAGTCAGCCAGATGTTCAGACTGGATTTGCATTTTTGTCTACCTATCAAGTTCTTTTTAAGGATGATGATGATTTCACAGCACTGCATTTTTATCTGAACAAGATATATTTGAATTATTAACACTGAATGCTTGAACTGTTCCCGGGCAGCTTTAGAAACAGAAATTGAGCCTTGGTGATAAATGAATCTCCCTCCCTCTCCCTCTTTCTCTCTCTCTTCACTTTATATCTGTTTGTAAAAAATAGATGTACATTTTCCATCATAATTTTTAAAAATTATTTTTTTATGAAAAAGTTTTTTGCAAAGTAAAAGCAAAATACATTTAAAGACGAAAGATCAAGTAATACAAAATTGATAAGTAAACAGGAATGAAACAAGAGAAAGACAACAACTGAAAAGGAAAACAAAACTTATAGAAGTGGCTTCCAATCTTCCTTAGAGCAGTTATAAATGCTGTAAATATTTTGTCCTCTCTCACACTAAGATTACATCAATATTCAATCATAGTCTGTCAAAGTAACAAGAACTGAAAATCGTAATAAAGAAGATTCTGTTGAATACCTTATTTTGAGATAATGGCAAAGAAAACCCTTGCAATAGGAATTATCTAATTATCTAAATTCCGCTACATTAATATGATATGGGATATCTTAATTCCATGAGATGTAAACTCATGCAAATGCTTAGAAAAGTTGGTTAATCACTGGTACAAAAGACCAATTTTGTTAATGCAGCTGTTATCCCCTTTTTATATGCTTTAAAATGATACATTTTAAAGGAGGAGCTGATGTGTCACAGTAGTTAAGAGTGCAGGCTACTTCAGTTGACTGCTAGCTGCAGTTTGGCAGTTCAGATCTCATCAGTTCAAGGTTGACTCAACCTTCCATCCTTCCGAGGTGGATAAAATGAGGACCCAGATTGTTGGTGGCAATAAGCTGACTCTGTAAACTGCTTAGAGAGGGCTGTAAAAGCACTATGAAGTGGTGTATAGGTCTAAGTGCTTATTGCTATTTCTATATCTACACATTCCATTTCCATTTCCAAAGCCTGTTCATTCATAGGATCATGGGGAAATTCTGCATCTTTTTAGTTCCGAAGCCTTCCTCAATACAGACATGAAATACAACTGGATTCAAAATTTGAAATATCAATTTAATTTCTAATTTGGAGCAGCAGTGTTGAAGGGCCATCATTATCAACATTTTATCTGAAAATGTATATTTTCTCATTTCTTCATTATTTTTAGATCATATATGGGTTTGTTCCAGAAACAGATGTCAAGAATCAGAATGCTTTCTACCAACAGATTTTCCCAAGTGCAGAACATCAGTACATGGGTATAGTCAAATTATTGCTTCATTTCAAATGGACATGGATTGGTGCATATACTGTAAATAATGAGAATGGGCAGAGGTTTGTGCAAAATGTAGTTCCCATGTTTGCCAGGAGAGGCATTTGTTTTGCCTTTATTGAAAATTTTCCCAAAAGTTCTTATTCCAATGGTCTGGTTGATTCGCTAGAAGAAGGAAGTAAAGTATATTATAAAGCTATGAGAAGCACTGTTAACGTTGTGGTTCTTCATGGTGAAACTGATCACATAATACTTCTACGAATACTTTCCAACAGGCTGAAAGATGAGAGCATACCACTACGGAACAAACATAAAGTATGGATTATGATAGCCCAAATGGATTTCACATCCGTTCCCTTTATAAGAAATATTGACATTGTCTTCCTCCATGGTGCTTTATCCTTTGCAATTCACTCAGAGAAGATTTTAGGATTTCAGAAATTTCTTCAGTCCAAAAACCCTACCTTGGAAAAAGGAGATGGCTTTCTCAGGCTCTTCTGGAAAAAGGCATTTGAGTGTTCTTTCCGCATCAATATGATTGAAGAGGAAGATGAGGTCCTCTGCAATGGACAGGAGAAACTGGAGACCCTTCCTACATCTGTGTTTGAAATGCAGATGACTGGCCACAGCTACAGCATCTATAATGCAGCCTATGTGGTGGCACATGCTTTGCATGACTTCCATTCATCTGTAAGAAAATACAGAGCAGATGACTATGAAACCAAACTGAACTTTCTGAAGCAACCATTATGGAAGGTAATGTCCTAGCCTATGCTAGACCATAACCTACTACTAGATAAAGTAGAAAAATGTGGGTTAGACAGCATTACCACCAGATGGATTCGTAACTGGCTGACCAACCACACTCAACATGTAGTCCTCAAGGGAACTGCATCTACATGGAGGGAAGTATGCAGTGGAGTACCCCAAGGCACTGTTTTAGGCCCAGTACTTTTCAACATCTTCATCAATGATTTGGACAAGGGGATAAATTCCGGACTGTTAGAACAATGAATCAGTAGAACAACTTGCCTCCAGAAGTTGTGAATGCTCCAACATTGGACGTTTTTAAGAAGATGTTGGATATCCATTTTTCTGAAGTGGTGTAGGGTTTCCTGCCTAAGCAGGGGGTTGGACTAGAAGACCTTCAAGGTCCCTTCCAACACTGTTATTCTATTCTATTCTGTAGTATGGTGGGTTTGTCATATCTGTTGTGATAGTTTGTGGGTACCATGTTGTGACATTATGCTAAATATAATTTTCTTTTTTAGAATTTAATCTTATGTGCCTGTTTCTTCCATTTTATTCTTATCCAATGCATTTTTAAAAATATTATTTCAATATATTATCATGTTGCTTTTTCCACCTTTCAGCACAATGAGAGGTATCATCAGCCAGTTCTCTACTGCCGTTATCTCAGGTATCTACTTTGATAAATTCAGACTCAAGGATTATGGAATTTGGAAGGAGACCAGCAACCCTATAGATCAGTATTAAATCTCATAAGGGTTCATATGGTGCCATTTTTTTTCATTCCATCATCTGAAAAAGAGAATTAAGTAGAGCAAAGATACAGAGTGGTCTAAAGTTAAATTTCTGGGGGAAGAATGGTTGTGTTTATCTTTGTAAATACATTATCTCTTTCTCACAGAAATACAGAGAGAGGGGGGGAGGGGGGAGGAAGAGAAGAAGAAGAAGAAGAAGAAGAAGAAGAAGAAGAAGAAGAAGAAGAAGAAGAAGAAGAAGAAGAAGAAGAAGAAGAAGAAGAAATGAAATGAAATATAATTCACACAACATATGTAAATGATCCTCCAGGCCAGGGGTGGGTTCCTACCAGTTGTAACCTCTTCTATAGAAGAGGCTCCACAAATCTACAGTGCCATTTAGAACCGGTTCCAGATCCCTCCCCCCCTTCCGCACCACTCTTGCCCCGCCTGCCGCTCACTGATTGGCTGACTCATCAATCGCCCCACCCGCCTCTAAGAGTCCTATCTAAACCTTAAAGTCTTAAAGCTGTCAAGTTTGATCATCCCTGGGTTTTTTTTAAGGGTTAGGGGTGCAAGGGTCTTGTAACTTGACAGCTTTAAGGCTTGCACACTTCAATGCCAGAGTTCCTGAGCCAACATGACTGGAGGAGGAATTCAGGGAGTTGAAGTCCACAAGTCTTAAAGCTGTCAAGTTTGAACATCCCTGGGTTTTTTTTCTAAAGGGTTAGGGGTGCAAGGGTCTTGTAACTTGACAGCTTTAAGACTTGCATGCTTCAAATGCCAGAGTTTCTGAGCCAACATTTTGGTTGCTAAGCAAGAGCGTTGTTAAGTGAGTTTCACCACATTTTACAAGCTGGCGACGCCCACCCAGTCAGATGACTACCAAGCCACTACCACTTGGTCACATGGCTGGCAAGCCACTCCCATCCGGTCACAGGGACGGCAAGCCACTCCCACAAAGCAGGCCATACCTACAGAAGAGGTTCTAAAAAAAATTGAAACCCACCACTCTCCAGGCTAAGATTTCAACTTCAAACTAATTTAAAAAATGATTGCGTGAAAACATTTCAGATACGAATCTTGTCACACAGATTTTGTCCTTGGAAAAATTTTCTTGGTTACTTTAATCAAGATGTGGGAATAGAAACATCTATTCTGTCACACAAAAGTGAAAGATTATTGCTCACAGGTTCATGAGGCAAAAAGAAACTCTTACAACTCCTTAATTTTTTTTTTACTATTGTTTTAAACTATGGTCAGTTAACAGGCCCCTACTTTCTAGGGATTATTTTTAAATGGAGAAAGCGGGAATCACAAAGTAGTAATAGATAATATGCTGTGAAGCAACTGAATATAACTGTTCATTTTGTTGAGTAATCAGAACTGAGTTTCTCTTGAAAGACTTATATGAAAAAACTTATTTTTGTAATCAGAATAACTACCATTTCCGCAATTTCTATCACTTCATCATCATAGAATTGTTCTGTTTGATATCTTTATCTTCTTGAACATAGGTTGGAATTTATACATTTTATTATCTATTTCCTGTTATTTCTTGTATTTCATTTAAATGTTCTGGTTCATATTTTGTTTTCTGGATGCATTATAAATCATGATAATGGCCTATTGGGCAATGGTAAGTATTAATTAACGACACTGTAATATCATCAACTGTCCAATATAAAACATTTGTAAAGTTTGTTATTGATACTCTTCCAAGAATTTTTCATTCTGAGTAATCATTTTTAACTTTTCTTCATTTCCAATTTAGCTCAACCTTTTTGTGAGAAGTGTCTCATTTAACAACAGTGCGGGAGAAAAAGTTTCTTTCAACCAAAATGGAGAGTTAGAAACTGGATTTGATATTATGAACTGGATCACCTTTTCAAATCTTTCTTTCCTGAGAATCAGAGTTGGGAAGACAGACCATACTGGCTCCCAAGAGAAAATACTAACCATTGATCATGCTATAGTATGGCCACATAGCTTTAATCAGGTATCCTTGATTCATCTTTTGGCCTGTGTTTAATCATCATTTCATTGTTTTGAAAACTATCTTGGAAGCCAGGTTGACATTCACCTACATTTGTCCCTGAACATTGGCTTAGCTAACCATTTCCATTAGAGCAGGGGTCAACAACCTTTTGGACCTAAGGGACCACTAAATTCATAACTTTAAATTCCACAGACCACCAATATGATCTACCTAATGACCAGTTGGGTGGGTGTGCCTACATAGTCATGTGACTGGATGGGTGTGGCCAACTCAATATCACTCACAGTGAGCTCTACTCACCCCTCCCCTCCCCACCCAGCACCTTAGGACCCAACAGGAAGCAGTTGTTGGAATTAAGTAGCCACCATGAGAAAGAGTTGGCAAAACAGCTCAGTTCAAATTGGATCTAACCAAGAAGGAGGCTCAGTAGAAGCAGCTCACTGAGTACTACAAGCATAGGCTTTCCAAGCAGAGATAAGACCTGTGGGAGTGCAAGTCCAGGTACTGGTGCCTGGAGGCTCAGTGGGCTGAGATGGTCAGCCAGTTCCAGGCCATGAAGAACAAGGTCCTCTAGCTCTTCACCACCAGTGACACTTCCCTCCAGCCTTGGCCCAAAGCCCTGCACCAGGAGGCCAAAGCAGACCCCAAGTCAGAATTTATGCCCCCCTCTGACCCACACAAGAAGACTCCAAAGGGGGAAGATTCTCTGCAGCAACACAAACATTCATTGCACATATCCATCCCAGGGAAAGTAGTTTGAGGACCCCTGATTTAGTGCAATATAAAAATGCAAATAGTTTTTTCTGTGGACCACCAAAATTTCTCATGGACCACCAGTGGTCCCTGGACCACCAGTTGGTGACCCCTGCATTAGAGATCCAATGGGGGTATACTAGGATTAATAAATATTTCAAGAGAGATATTAGAGATATGAGAAAACAACATCGTTTTGTTGACTCAGAATTCAAAATGAAGGGGAAATGTTTCAAATGAAGAAAGCCACATCAACATGGAAAAGGAAAGATGTGTCAATGAACCCTTGACCAATCTGATTTCATCTGAAGTAATCTTTGGGGAAGGATATTAATAATTTGATCTATCTACCATATGAGACAAAAACATTCATCTTGCCCCTGCAAATATTCATCAATATTTCTAGTTTTTTTCTTCTTTTTCCTACTTGTTGCTCCACTTTTCCAAGTTCTGTCCTATTAGAAGAAAAAAAAACTTCAACCAGTTTGCACTGAATAGAAAAAGGAGTAACCTCTCAAAGACATCAATGGAAATCAGAATTTTTTTTTAAATCTATATTTTTTAAATATTCAGAAATAAAAGATAAAATAATATAAAGATAGAGTTAAAGAAAAGCAAAAGACTAATGTGAAGTGAAAAGTAAAAAAATAGAAAAAGAAATAGAAAAAAAAGAAATATATATATATATATATATATATATATATATATATATATATATATATATATATATATATATATATATATATATATATATATATATATATATATATATATATATATATATATATATATAAAGAAGTGATGTTAGAATTTTTACTACAGTTACAAATGAAATTCTACATTTTCCCTCATGAAAATTACATTATTTTGCATTAAAAGCCTGAGTTTATTGAAGAGGTAATTGGGGTCACTGATATCACTATTTGATAATAGCATCTTTCTCCATCACCTAATATTGAAAAAATAAATGGTGGTAGGGAAACAGACTGGATAGACAATTCCTAATATATTGGTACCAGATGCAAATTTCTCCAAAGCAAACCATTCTATTCTTTCTTTTATTTTTTTAAAAATATATATTTTATTTTATTTTTAATAATATACATCCGTATTGTATGTGAACAGAGTTGGTTCTAAGTATCATTCATATTAGTCCAATTCATAATAATAGTATTAGTAATATCTATCCCATTTGTAAAATTAAAGTAATCCTCATTATATTATTCTGGAACACCATGGCTCAAGACGTTGAGCTTGTCAATCAGAAAGGTCAGTAGTTTGAATCCCTAGCGCTGCATAATGGTGTGAGCTCCCATTACTTGTCCTAGCTTCTGCCAACCTTGCAGTTCGAAAGCACGTAAAAATGCAAGTAGAAAAATAGGGAACACTTTTGTTGGGAAGGTAACAGCGTTCTATGTGCCTTCAGCATTTAGTCATATGGCCACATTATCATGTCTGTCGTCAGACAGCGCTGGCTCTTCGGCTTTGAAATAGAGATGAACACTGCCCCCTAGAGTCAGGAATGAGTAGCACATATGTGCGAGGGGAACCTTTATCTTTACATTGTATTATTCAAACATGCATAAACAAGAAATGCTTAACTCCTTATCTTTATCTCTATCTTCATCTATGTTTTATATAAACAAATGTGACTAAGTATCATTCATATTGATCCAATTCACGCTAATTGTTAATAGTCTGTATTGCATTTATCAAATTTATATAATCCTCATTATATTATTTAATCATACATAAAAGGAAAAGGTCTAATGTCATCTCTTCTCATCTTTTGAGCTTGACTTCTTATCCATTTTTTTATTAATCCAATTCACAATAATGCTATTAGTAATCTCTATCACATTGATCCAAATTTACTGTTCAAACATGTATAAACAAAAATTGCCTAACTCCTCATCTTCCTCTGTATCTTTATTGTTCAATCTTATCATGACTCTATTATATATGAACAAATTTGGCTAGATATCATCTATATTAATCCAATTCTTTCTTTTATGAGCAGGTCCAGCCACTTTCTCTGTGTAATGGGAAGTGCCATTTAGGTTACAGCAAGAGCAAGATAGAAGGGAAGCCATTTTGTTGCTATAATTGTCATAAATGTCCACAAGGCAAAATCTCCAACCGGGAGGGTAAGACATAACTTCATTTTTTTTTCACTTAAAATACATTTAAATCAGTGATGGGTTCCTACTGGTTTGGACCAGTTCAACTGAAACAGTAGTAATATGGCAGCCTCGGTTGCTACTTGCCTGCCACGCCCCTAAACTGGTTCTCTGGCAGCCATTGTAGGCACCACCATTTTGTTTTTTACTTCTGCGCATGCACAGAACAATGTTTATTGCACTGTGCATGCATCATGCATCAAGCACGCATTCACAGCGCACACACGAGCGAACCAGCAGTAGTGTTTGCTGGAACCCACTGCTGATTTAAATCAATCTGTGAGTAAAGTGTGCCTGAAAACATTTAGAAAATTGTGCAGATGATAAAGGAGTCAACATAGGAAATTAATCCAATGGAACATGGATACAAACAAATAAATTGCCTAGATTTTGATAAGTAGTACATCCCTGAACAAATAATTTTGCAATGCCAAAGTTATGTCAACTACACCAATGCATTTGATCTTATTTTGAATATTGTATTATTGAATTATGTAATTTATAAAGTACTATTTTATTTTCTAGACTTGGATGACTGTTTTCAGTGTGCAGAAGATCAGTACCCAGGCAACAAGCAGGATATATGTCTCCCCAAAGTTATAACATTCTTGAAGTATGAAGAAACCTTGGGGACCATTTTTACCAGTTCAGCTCTTTTCTTTTCTTTGGTTACAGTTGGGGTCTTCTGGATCTTTATTAAGCATCAGGACACTCCCATTGTCAAAGCCAACAACAGGGATCTCACATATGCTCTTCTTATGGTTCTTCTGTTATCATTTCTTTGTGTTTTTCTATTCATTGGGCAACCCAACAAAGTGACATGTATTTTTCGCCAAACTGCCTTTGGCATCATCTTCTCGGTGGCCATTTCTTGTATTTTGGCCAAAACCTTAATTGTGGTTCTAGCTTTCATGGCCACCAAACCAGGATCCGTGATGACCAAATGGGTGGGGAAAAGGTTAGCCATGATGATGGTGTTTGGTTGCTCATTTATTCAAGAAAGTATTTGTGCTACATGGTTGACAAGCTCTCCTCCATTCCCAGAGGCTGACATGAATTTAATGGCACAAGAAATAGTTTTGGTGTGCAACGAGGGATCCAACTTCTTTTTCTACTGTGTCTTGGGCTTTTTGGGCTTCCTCGCTTTTGTTAGTTTCACGGTGGCTTTCCTAGCAAGGAAATTGCCCGATGCCTTCAATGAAACCAAATTTATAACCTTCAGCATGTTGGTCTTCTGCAGTGTGTGGTTGTCCTTTATTCCAACATATCTGAGCACAAAAGGAAAATATATGGTTGCTGTGGAAATCTTCTCCATTATAGCCTCTAGTGCTGGATTATTGGTTTGCATATTTTTCCCCAAATGTTATATCATAGTTTTAAGGCCTGATATGAACAACAAAGATCAGCTAAGAAGACAAAATAACAGAATTGCTTAAAATAGCATAAAGAGAAACAATAGTTTATGTTACCTTTGGAAAAATATAAATACTCAATGGCATAATCTAATATCACTTTTCAAGAGGTAACCTCTTAGGAATTCTCCAGAATTATTTCCTGATGAATTACATGGGAAAAAAAATCTATGGTAATTCTTGTACAATTACTTTAATTGTGTTCAATTGAATATAAACTTTAGAAAGCTTTTCAGATATTTCAGATTATTGCTTTTTATATACAGTATATAAAAAAAACATTCCAATCAAAATGTTGAATATGCAGTAGATATGTTTTTGATAACAAAAGTAAAAACTTCACAAATTACTAGTATTGGAACACAAGCTCGAAAATTCAAAATAAAATCTATGCCTACATTTTGATCCCACATGTGAATTTTTCAAACCATAAAAGGATAGGAGACAGATTATACTTTTAAAATAGAAAAAAAGAAAGAAAGAATGAAATGGAACAAAATGAAATGGAACAGAGAGGTGCATCAAGATATCTCCAATAATGTATGTCAGAGTGTGCACAGCTTTAGTACGTGAAACAACCCAGGAGCAATAACAGTAAATGCAGGTTTGTAACAAATAATGGTTTTATCTAAAAAGAATGTATACTATACATGCACATACTATAGGCAGAGGTCAAACAATCAACAATTACAGCAGGGAAAAACACACAGTGGGAGAGAGATGCCCTAACAGGACCTCTTCATATTACACGGGCTCTTAAAGGGATAGCAGCCAAAAACCTTGCTGACTCATTCCGATTATTACATCAGTGCATCATTGCATCACCATAACAGCTGATGATCTCTTAAATCACTACCCTGACAATGTAAATTGGGGAAGTTGTTCTATAGCAGGGCTGTCCAATTCCAGGCCCATGGGCTGGGTGCATCATATGCTGGCCAAGTTTAGTGAAGGGGGAAAAAGTCCACGATGTGAGTTTGACACCTCTACTCTATAGTATTTCTTCTTTTTTTTAATTTTCTTTCTAATAGCCAGATCAATTTCAATTTTTCTAAAAGAGTTGGGCTAAAGAATTTTGATCTTTGATGTCTTAGTACTTGTTTTAGCTCCCTGTGTTTTGCCAATTTTCAGGGCAGAGTTTAGGCACAGGCAATTGATTCTTTTGGATCCAGAAACAATAAGCACACCAATAAACAAAGCCCAATAAGCAAAGCTTTATTATTAGATCATGCTTTATAAGCTTTATTGTCATTGTACGTATATACACAGTATACACATACAACAAAATTCACATAACACCCAGAGACCAGGCCCAAACACACATGACAATCCCCAAACACACTCCCACCCACCAAAAAATTCCCTGCCCCTAAACCACTCAAGCATCCACACAACAAACCAAGTAGTGCTGTCCAACAGCTCACTGATGGTGGCAATTTAGTTCATTGTTGAGTGCAATTATAGCTCTAGGATAAAAGCTATTCAGAAGACATGTGGTCCGAGTTTTAATTGTTCTGTATTTTCTGCCAGAAGGCAACAGTCTAAAAAGATTGTAAACAGGATGGGAAGAGTCTCTGAGAATGTTTTAATTAAATTTAATTTAAATTTTAAAATAGAAAAAGCATGCATACAAAGCAAACCAATCTCAAAGGTGTTTTTTCATGATGCAATTGGACTTTCTGGTTTTTCTTTGAAGACATTTTGCTTCACATCCAAGAAGCTTCTTCAGCTTCTGAAGAACCCATCTGAAGAATCTATTTCTGGATTCTGCAATCAGATAACTGCCACTCCGTTTCTATCTTTCCCTTTTGGAGAAAACTTGTTGAGTCCATGATAGTGCCCTGAAAAAATCTGATTATTTAGACCAGGGGTGTCAAACTCAAAACCCACAGGCCAAATCCGGCCCTCGGGGTGCTTAGATTTTACTGTGGGGCTACCTGGAAACAATGAATGGCTGGCCTCTGCCAGCAAAAACAGAACTCAGAATCGCACCATTCATCCCTCCCAGGCTCCGTTTTCAGCTGTGATGGCCTCCTCCTCCTTGGGGAGCTCTGTTTTCACTGGCAGAGGGCTGCAGGAGACCATTGTGGCTGAAAACGAAGCCTGGACTCATTACGCCAGCCTTCCTCCGAGCTTCATTTTTGCTGGGAGAGGGCTGGAGGAGGCTGTTGCAGCCAAAAACAGAGCCTCACCAAATGATGTCAAGCTGGCCATGCCCACCCTGGCCATGCCCACCTCAGTCCCCTGATGTCAAAAACAACCCTAATGTGGACCTCCAGGAAATCAAGTTTGACACCCCTGATTTAGATCCTTTTCAGTCAGTTGTCAGCTCAGATACCACACTGACAGATACCAGAAGATTTGGTCATTCTTCTGGATAGCCTACATCAGGACTTGAATGGGTCTCATGCCCCATTCTTCCTCCACTTAAACCTATTGATACCGTCAACCATAGTATCTTCTTGGGCCAAGTTCTAGAATTAGAACTTCCTAATGGTGTTTTTTTCCCTACCGCAGTGTATTATTCTTGTCTGGTGTAGTGGGAGATAAGTGGGGGCAACTGATTTATTGCAGTAATTGGTCCTTTTCTCTCTCTCATTCTTTTTACATTTATGTGACCCTCCGGGAAATATTATTTAATATTTGGGAGAAATACAATAAATAAGCTTATGATGGCAAAGTTATATCATCTCATATGCTGCAAGGGAAAAGCTCCTATACAGATGCCTGTAAATATCTGAATGGGGAGACCAGAAGCCAGGCAAGATGGATATGCCATTTGTGTGTTGAGTTTCTCCATCACTGATTTTCATAGATAGCTATGCCTATCCAAGTGGAATCAAGTGCCAATAAAATATAATGTGCCACTGAACTCCTTGATGATTTATAGAAGGTTCTTTAGCATTGCAGTCATGTTTAGCTCATTTACAATACCACCCTTAATACTTATTTTTATTGCTACCCTGCTTGTAGCTCAGAGGTGAATTCCTACCAGTTTGGACAGGTTCAGCTGAATAGGTAGTAACTTGACCGCCAGGGTTGCGGGAATCGGTAGCAACCCAGGCCTGCCAGGCCCTGAAACTGGGTTTTGCTTCTGTGCATGCGCAGAGCAATTTTTATTGTACTGGCTGGCCACTCCTGCCTGTCCCGACGCTTGCCCTGCCTCCCTTTGCCATGTCAATCCAAAGAACTTCCTTCTCCTGCCTACACATAGATAAACAGCATTCGTGCTAGCCTAGCCCCCCTCTACACAGGCTGCAATCTGGTCCCCAACTGGTCAGCTGGGTAGCCGACCAGGAAAGCAACAAGCAAGAGAGTGAGTAGCCGGGACTGGCCTGGCCTCCAATGCTCCGTTCAGCAGGGGTGGTGGCGGCAAGCAGTAAGGGAAGCTTGCTCCTTGGCGAACATCCATTCCTCCTTCCTCTGACAGCTGCAGCGGTGGAGAAAGTGAAGCAAAATGGGAGACACCCTGCCAGCAGAGGCGCTACATGAATGGCAAGGCACAGTGGCAGGGGAGGCTGGTCGTCCCCCAAGCCAGCTCTCAGTGGAAGGAGGCAGGGATGATGGCCCAAGGCTTGCTTCCTTTTCTGCTTGCTGCTGCTCACCCCCTCCTCACCACTTTCCCGGGAAGGGCCTCGGGAGGCTTTGCTGAGCTGTCCCAGAGCTGCATGGAAGCTTTCCTGATGAGAAACCCAACCCGCCACCCCAACGAGGCTCATCCTAGGTCTGCCTGGGCTTTTAGGCACAGACCTTGCCCACCGGGCAGCTTTTTTGGGAGCATCGCAGCTCAGCCTTGCCTCACCTGGCTCCCTTCTTAAGTTAGGAAGCAGCACTTCAAGCGGAGGACACTGCAGAAGCCCAGGCTGGGGCATTTTGTGCAGGCTGGCATGGTGGCAGGAAGACCCTCAGTAACCATTCCTTCAAGCAGGGGTTCCTTCAAGCAGGACCTGGCCGTGGGGTGAGCAGGGGCCTTCCAACCGCCTCGCATCCTGGGAAGCTGCTGCATCCCATTGCAGGCACCCCAGGCACCCTTGACCTCCGACCCCTGCTGCCTCCAGACCTATTGCTGGCTGAAGTTGGTCTTTTGGCATCCCTGCTTTCTCCTAGCACTCCTTCCCGGCCAGGAGACACTCAGGGGCAGTCCTATCACTCTCGTTGCATCCGGGTGGGCACTGGGTTGGTCAGCAGCCCATGCGCCACCACCATGTTACCACTCCAGCCAGGGAGGGGGCAGGTGAGAAGGGGAGGTGGCACTTGGTGGGCAGGGGATGCAGCTTCCCTTTTATCCTGCGAAGCCATGCTCAGCCCGCTCAGCTCCCAGGGACGCTTTCCCATCTAGCTGCCAATTTATAAACAGAAATTAACCATCTTATTTTAAACTTTACGTTTCAATGAGAATTTAAGAGGTTTTAGAAAAATTCTCATTGAAATGGATAGTTTAAAAGAAGATGGTTAATTTCTGTTTATAAAGGTCACATGGCGGTGGGTGGTTGCCAGAGGGGCTGTCCCGGAGAGTCTCCAGGCCAAGAAGGGGTGCCAGAAAAAAGCAGGACCGCCGAAGGGGCAAGTGCACAAATCATCTCAGCCTGTGCTTCTGCGGCATCTCAGGGTTGAAGCACCACTTCCTAACTTAAGAAGGGAGCCAGTGAGGCGAGGCTGAGCCTCTTTTGGGAGTTGCGGGTTGGGTTTCCCAGCAGTGAAGCCTCCACGCAGCTCTGGGATGGCTCAGCAAAGCCTACTGAGGCTCTTCTCGGGAAAGCGGTGAGAAAGCAAGTGGGGGACGGTAAGCGGTAAGGGAAGCAACACTGCTCCTTCCTCCAAGATACGGGTGCCTGGGCTGAACAGCTGCCTCCTCTCCAGCTCCCAAGCTGTTGGGGGGGGGGGCTCAACAACTTTGGGATCTTTCCCAATTGGGATCAGTGTTAAACTTCCCACCAGCCTCCCAGCTGGCAAAACAGAAATCTTTATGGTTCTGTGGGTGTGGCTAGGTGACTGAGTGTGCTTATGTGTGAGTGACATCAAGTTGGCCACACCCACTCAGTCACATTCCCCCATCTAGCCATGCCCACAGAACCAGCAGTAAAAAAAAGTTGAAGCACACCCCTGTTATAGATGATACTTTTATTTTAATTCATTTGATAAATGAATTTGCATTTGCTTAGATTGTATCTTAATTAAATTTTAGTTATTGCATTTTGTTTATTTTATTATATAGTAGCTGATAACCTGGTGCTGCCCAGGTATTTAATTATCCCAACTCTCCTTCCATGAATGTCGCCCCACTTTCTAATGTTGGATTTTCCCATTTACCAGAGGGAGCAGCCTTGTGGAGTGTGTGAAGCCATTACCATGGCAACTCGACAGCGCTGTACAGTAGAAGCAGTTTTAAGGCAGTATGGTAAAAGTCATTTTAAGACATGTATGTATGTATGTATGTATGTATGTATGTATGTATGTATGTGTGTATGTATATACGTATATACATTTATGTATTTGTGTTACAACCCCTGGTATGCCTAAATATGGGAGGAAGGTCACTACTCCCTCTTTCTAGGAGGGAGGGATCCCTCAAATCCCAGTAAGGGTATGGCTAGCTGATGAGAGCTAATTAGCTCGAAATAGATCTATACTAGTCTCCCTTTATTTATTTATCAGTACAAATACAACATATACATTTATACATATATACTTATATACGTATATATATATAAATTTTATTTTGTCTTATTTTGTATATTCTCAACGGTTTTGAAACACAGTGGGATGTCAAACCAAGAAATTAGCAATCTCCTGTGAATTCACATACATCCATTTTGCTTTGAAAACCAACTAGCTTTTTCCTATCTTTGCAGAAAAGCAGAAAAGTTCTTTTTCCTTCTTAAATCCCCATTGCTCTTAGGAATCAGGCTGCTGGATCTCTTGCCATACCACGGAAAAAGAACTGATGTTTGCTGAGAAGAAAAACATGTTTACTGTTCATTGTTTCCTAAACCTTTAATTCCTAATTGTTGACCTTTCCATTGTTATTAGCAATCCCCCTTATCATTGTTTTCAACTTCATCTCCTTCTGGCAAAGGGATTGTTGTGCATAACAGGGCATGCAGAAGTACTCTTAATGAAGTACTCTTAATGAGGTGCAGCCTTGGGAAACATACATTGGCTCACAGATAAAACACATTTATTCATGATGGTGATATTTGCAGCCTTGGTGTTAGTGCTTTTGCCTGAAGTGATGAACATGATTCCCAGTGCTAAATGTAGGAATAGCGATCCTTTGCCTTTTGTTCACAAGCAATATCAGTCAGGAGACTTCATTGTTGTGGACATTCTCTCTCAGATCTACATCTTCTATACAATGATAGACTTCAGAAAACGTCCTTCTAAAGAACTCTTTGAGGACATTGTGTAAGGCTTTTGTTTTTTGTTTTTACAAAGAGAGAGGTAATCTTCATTTTAATTGTGTTTAATTTGTTCTTTGATGAGTGGTTTTTTTTCCTGTCTTTGTCTCTTGTTCTTTGACCTTCTATGACCTTCCTTCCTTCTCTCCCTCCCTCTTTCTTTCTTTCTTTTTTCCTATCTCCCTCCCTCCTTCCTTCCTTCTCCCTCCTTTTGTTCCTTCCTTTCTTCTCATTATATTTTCAAGAAAAGAAATAGTACTGATAAAACAAACTTTTAGTTTAAAGAATATAAAAAAATATAGTAAGGGACAAGAGAGAAGCAATATAAGCGACAGAAGAGTGTATTGGAGAATGCTTAAATTACAACTAATCATAGGGTTAATATTTTATAACAGAGCCAGTTTTGTGTAATGTTCAGGGTGGAAAAGTTGAGACCATGTTGCCTAGTTGCATATTAAACATGAAGACAGCTAGGTGATCTTGACCCTATCCCTCTGTCTCAGTTTTAAGCAGCAAGCAATGGCAAGCTACTTGCAAAAACTTTGCCATGGATCTTTAGATCATTTGCAAGCCAGTATCTCTATGGGTAAAAAATGCTTAGCATATTTCTACCATTTGATTTTGTTATAGTTAAGGCATTTTTCTTCCTTTCATTAGGAAAAATAAACATAGTCCAATTGATAAGACAAATGCCTGGTTTGTTTCAGCAGGGTTAATTCACTGCTCACTCGATTCTGAGTGGCTCAAAGTTGACTCATCCTTCCAAGGTCAGTAAAATGAGACCCAGATTATTGGGGGACAATATGCTGACTCTGTAAACCTCTTAGGAAGGGCTGCAAAGCACTGTGAAGTGGCATATAAGTCTAAGTGCTATTGCTATCAAAGAAATGTCTGTGAATTAACAGGAATAAATTTCCAACACATTTACAATGAGATACAGGGAGATAAACAGAAAAACAAAGAGTAGAATAGTTCTTTTATTTATGAATTATTTTTATGTTCATACTCTAATATAGAGATTTTTTTAAAGAAAGGGAATATGTATTTTCTCTCAAAGAAATGTGTATGCTTATTTGGAGACTGATAGTGAATGCATTCAGATATCATTTTTTGAAGGGAACGTGCATTTCTTTAAATATAATTTTGGGGTAAAAAAAATGTCACTGGAGTGAAAATATTCTCATAGTAGTTTTCAAAGGCAATAATATTTGTTTTCAAAATATTTTGATTATTGGAGGAATGAATTGATTGATATACTAAAAAGTATTATCTATAGGTGGCAAATATACAATGCAGTGATAGTCCATTAGAAGATAGATGAAAGATGATGGATGGATAGATGGATGGATAGATATACAGACAGACAGACAGACAGACAGACAGACAGAAAGACAGACAGACAGATACTGTAGATAGATAGATAGATAGAGGTACAAAGACAGACAGAGAAAAAGGTTGAGTGATAGACAGATAGAGACAGATGATGGTGAAGAACATTAGGTTGAATTGATATATACCATACATCACAGTTTCACCAAAGTGTATATTTTATATACAATACAGTGATAGTCCGTTAGATGATAGATATATGAAAGATGATAGATAGATAGATAGATAGATAGATAGATAGATAGATAGATAGATAGATAGATAGATAGATAGATAGATAGATGGTTGATACTGTAGATCAACAGATAGAGATAGAAAGGTAGGCAGGCACGCAGGCAGGTAGACAGAGAAAATGATAGAATGATAGACAGATGGAGACAGACAATTGTGAAGAATTGATATATACCAAACATCACAGTTTCAGCAGAGTGTATAATGACAAGATATATAATGCTCATTTTAGAGCCATGACTCCAACTTATCAACATATCCTGGCTTTAGAATTTGCCATCATGGAGATCAATAGAGATCCCTCTATTTTACCAAACCATACCTTGGGCTTCCATATCTATAATTCCTACTTTGATCCAACTTGGACATACCGAGCCTCATTGGAGCTCTTCTTTACAAAGGGCCAATTCATACCTAACTACAATTGTGATGCTCAAAACAGACCAATAGCAGTCATTGGAGGACCTTCGTCTGACATCTATCTAAACATGGCTAACATCCTTTCCCTCTTCAAGATGCCACAGGTATGTTGTTTCCGGTGATATCAGTTATATGGTATAACAATCCATTTCTTTCTTCTCTACAGAATTGTTTGGGGGGGAATGTTGTGATTGAAATGTTGTGTCATTTTTAAAAATGTAGGGTTCTGAAGGCTGCAAGTGAATTGTAGTTTGATTATGCCATAGGGTCTTGATTTATATCTTTTTTATCATTTCAATGGGTCAGAGTATTAATGGGGGTACTACATGTTGTTCAGAAGTAACATTTCATTGATTACTCCAGAGAAAGAATTGCTAAATAGCATGGAAGAGCATGGTTAGAATTGTCAAACTGGGGCTAGGAACACATTGAAGATTATACTGTTCAACCTTTACTTAAAACATGATTATAATTGTAATACTACCATACACTGCTGTACTTTTGTTGTATTTTGTAAATTGCTGTATTTTTTGACAAAATGAGTATTCTCTAAAGTGAATATATAAAGGTTTCTATCTCAGCTGCTAATATTCACCTTGAAAGAGAGAGATGGACTTCTCACACAATATAGCAAAAGCACTTACACTTATTATTGCTTCATAGTGCTTTTAACAAACTCTGTATGCAGTTTTACAGAATCAGCATATCCTCCCCCCCAACAATCTGGGTCCTCATTTTACCCATCTTGGAAGGATGGAAGGCTGAGTCAACCTTGAGCCTGCTGAGATTTGGACTGCCGAACTGCAGCTAGCAGTTAGCTGAAGTAGCCTGAAGTTCTGCACTCTAACCACTGCACCACAGTGGCTCATAGCAATAGCACTTAGATTTATATACCATTTCACGGTGCTTTACAGCCCTCTCTAAGCAGTTTATAGACTCAGCACATTGTCCCCAACAATCTGGATCCTCATTTTATCCACCTTGGAAGGATGGAAGGATGAGTCAACCTTGAGCCTGGTGAGATTCGATCTGCCAAACTACAGCTAGCAGTCAGCTGAAAGTAGCCTACACTCTATTCACTGTACTGACACTGCAGCTCTTAAAGTATTGTATTAATAATAGTAAAAGGAAAGGGTAGAGTTTTCTTACCAGTGAAATAATACGTTGCAAAATTTAGTTAATAAAATTAATATTTAGTTTAAGTGATATAGTTTGTACACAAAGAAAATTTGTGTCTCAAGATATGGTATTGGAAATCATTGACATCGAGATTATTGTATATATATATTTTGAATTGGTGTAACTGCTTTCAAAATCTAATGCAATGCTGAAACATGGAGCTATTTTTTTTCTCTTGAATCTCATCTGTGGAAATGATGACACAATATCCCCATGTACAGCAGGAGATCTGCCAATTGAACTAATTTTCCTAAGTCCTAAGAAAAGCTGAACCTTAGCTCACCTTGAATACAAGTGCAAAATATACATGGGATTGGATTTTAGTTTATTTCTGGCTAATAACCCGGCGTTGCCTGGGTATTTATTTATAAGGGGGAAATGTCCGGACCAAACATAATTTCAGATGTTGGATTTTCCCCCTTACCAGATGGAACCCCCTTGTGGAGTACTGTGAAGCCATTATGATAGCAATTCCACTACCATTTTACAGTAGAAGCCATTTTACAGCAGTACAGTAGAAGCCATTTTAAGACACAACAGGCTGTATCTTAACAGAGCACATACCCTGAGGGATGTTAGCGGTGTCTTACCCCCACAGTGTTTTTTTCCAGAATGTAAGTCATCTTTGTACTAAGTTTGGTTGAGATTTCTTAAAACTTACCATAGTTATGCTAGAACACACACACACACACACACACACACACACACACAGAGCCACTTCTATATAGATAAATAGATTTTGTAGCAAAACAGGAAAAGAATGATTGCACACATTTTATTCTTTTTATTGTTTGTCTCCTTCTGTTTATAGGTAATATATGGTTCTGCTCCTGAAATTCGCAGAAAAGAACAAGATGCTTTCTACCAACAGATGTTGCCAAATATGGACACTCAGTACCAGGGCATTTGTAAATTGTTGTTATATTTCACATGGACATGGGTTGGGATGATGTTAGTAGATAATGACAGTGGTGAAATGTTTCGACGCACATTGGTTCCCATGGCTACCCAGAGTGGTATCTGCTTTGACTTTGTTGAAAGATTTCCCAAACCTGTTTATACAAATAGCATGGTAGAAATGATAGAAACAGGTCTGAAGATGTATAAAGTGGTTATGAGGAGCAATGCTACAGCAGTGGTAGTTCATGGTGAATTTGGGAACATGATAACTCTAAGATTTATTTCCACTAGTTTGAAATATTATCATTTTTCACTATGGATAAAAGGTAAAGTCTGGATCATGACACTCCAGATGGGTTTCACTTCACTTCCCTTTCAAAAATATGGTGACCTGGTTTTCCTGCATGGTGCATTATCATTTGCAATTCACTCAGAGAGGGTGTTGGGATTCCAGCAATTTGCCCAATCAAGAAACCCTATCTTGGAAGAGGAAGAGAGTTTTATCAAGATCTTCTGGGAAAATGCATTTGAATGTTCCTTCTCCAACTCCGCAGTAGAAGAGGAAGATGGGGCCACTTGTACTGGAGAGGAGAAATTGGCAGATCTTCCTACATCTGTATTTGAAATGGACATGACTGGACACAGTTACAGTATGTACAATGCCATCTATGTGGTGGCCCATGCTTTGCATGACTTTCATTCATCTATAATGAATTACAGAGCAGGAAAACCTGAAACCAAGGGGAAATCTTTTAGTCAACATCTATGGAAGGTAAAATCCCAAGAAAACACTGTATCCTCCTTCGAGATTTTTGAGGAAATGATACTTACAATGTAGATGAAATCATGTATGTTTGGTTAACATAAATTTATCAATTAATTAATTTATCAGCCACAAGCTATAAAATACAGCATGCCGTTAAGACATACATATGTAACACTACATAAATATGAAATTTCTGAAATCCAAAGAGATACTTCAAATTCAATTTATTTGAACAACTGAGACCATTTTTTAAACATTTATTATGTGACTTCACATTCCTACGCAACCGCCGAGACAAAAGCCTGATCCCCACATGCTTCCAACTAAAATTCCATTCCAAAACCTCTGCCACCAAAAGGATCCTGAAAAGAATTGAATTAGCCATAATAAGAAATGAACTCCACAGGAAAAGATTCTTACTAGACCGATTCCAAGTAACATTCCTAACAAGATTCTGCACCTTGAGTTTCCTCAAAGTTCCATTTCATTAGAGATGTCATATTGGCACATTTGGGAAAACCCAAATCTGAAAACTTCCAGATTTTCCCCATCCAATTAAAAGTTCAAGTCCCTGCCCAGAACCCATATGTCCATCACATGGCCCAATCAGGCCCCGTCCCAACAAGAAATGCCTCTCAGTCACATCACTCAAAGTGAAGGTTAAGGTGTCCTTGACTCTCTGAGAAAGGAATGTTAGTTAGACTATATATCTCCCATAAGCCATTTTGTCCACCCTCCCGTTTTCCCACAGACTAAATGCAGCAGACCTGAAGGCCCAATGCAAAAGATGGCTTTCAGGCCTGACAGATATATTATTTCATTTCACTTTTTCTTTATTTTTGTGCTATAAATATTGTTAATCATGATGATAATGAGTAATATTAAGTAATAATAATAATAATAATAATAATAATAATAATAATAATAATAATAATAATAATAATAATAATAATAATTATTATTATTATTATTATTATTATTATTATTATTATTATTATTATTATTATTATTATTATTATTATTATTATTATTATTATTATTATTATTGCATCAACAGAATTGTATCACAGCGGCCAGTTGTTTCGCCGGATTTGGCATTAATTACTAGTCGGACCCCACCCAGGGGCCTAGGACATCGTAACGTATTTTCGTAATATGTGTGCGGATCCAAGCAGTGCGGCCTTTTGCATTTGAGTGATGGTGATTTTGTCAATTTTTAACTATTTTAAATGTAATTCCAGTGCTTTTGGAATAGCACCCAGTGTGCCGATTACCACTGGAATTACCACTGCTGGTTTGTGCCATAATCGTTGAATTTCAATTTTTAAGTCCTGGTATTTCGCGATTTTTTCATATTCCTTCTCGGCGACCCTGCTATCACCTGGTATTGCGATGTCTATGATTGTAACCTTATTTTTCTCAACCAGTGTGATGTCTGGTGTATTATGCGCCAGTATTTTATCCGTTTGTATGCGAAAATCCCACAGGATCTTGACCATCTGATTTTTGGTGACTTTTTCAGGCTTATGTTCCCACCAGTTTGTTATTGTTTTAATATTATAATTTTTGCACAAATTCCAATGGATCCTTTGTGCTACTGAATTGTGCCGCAATTTATAATCAGTCTGTGCGATTTTTTTTACAGCAGCTGAGTATGTGGTCAACAGTTTCATCAACTTCTTTGCACAGTCTGCATTTGGCATCATTAGAGGATTTTTCAATTTTGGCCTTAATGGCATTTGTTCAGATAGCTTGTTCTTGTGCAGCCAGGATTAGTGACTCTGTTTCTTTCTTTAATGTACCTGTTGTTAACCATAACCAAGTTTTTTCACCGTCAACTGTATCTTTTATTTTTTCCAGAAATTGACCATGCAATGCTTTGTTCTGCCAACTCTCCATTCTTGATTTTATCACATCTTTTCTGTATTCTTGTTTCGTCTGTTGGGCCTTCAGTAGATTTTTGTTCTTTACTTCGATTAATAGATGTTCTTGACTTTCTTTTAAATAATCAGCCAGTGCATGTTTTTCTTCTTCAACTATTTGCTTCACTTGTAATAATCCTCTGCCACCTGATTTTCGGGGCAAGTATAGTCTATCAGTGTCACCGCGTGGATGTAAATTGTAGTGCATTGTCATTAGTTTCCTGGTTTTTCAGTCCAAAATGTTCAAATCAGCTTGTGTCCAGTTAACTATACCAGCTGTGTATCTTATAACTGGTATTGCCCAGGTACTTACGGCCTTGATTGTATTTCCACCATTTAATTTAGATTTCAAAATTTTCCTAACTCTGTTGGTGTACTCTCTCCTGACAATAGTTTTTACTTCTCCATGTTTGATGTTATCCAACTGCAGAATGCCTATGTATTTGTAGGGTTCATTTTCATTGCATTTAATTAGTTGGCCATTGGGCATTTCAATTCCCTCACACACAGTGACTTTGCCCCTTTTTATGGATACATTGGCGCATTTTTCTATGCCAAACTGCATTGAAATATCGTTGCTGAATACTCGGACTGTGTTTGTCAGTGATTGGATTTCTATTTCTGACTTTCCATAGAGTTTCAAATCATCCATATATAATAAATGCATAATTTTTTCAGCTTCTTTGGCTGTTTGGTAGCCTAATTTCATTTTTTTTTAAGATTACCAATAGGGGGATCATCGCGATGATGAAGAGAAGAGGTGAAAGTGAATCTCCCTGGAAAATTCATTGCTTGATATTAACCATTCCAAATTTCTCATTCCCTACTGCCAACTCAGTTCTTCATTGTTTCATCGCCTTTTCAGTGAAGGATGTAATATTTTTGCTAATGCCAGTTGTTTCTAAGCATTTTATGATCCAACTATGTGGCAATGAGTCAAATGCCTTTTTACAATCAATCCAGACCATATTCAAACTCGTTTTTCTTTTCTTACAATTTTCTAATATCATTTTATCAACCAGGAGCTGATTTTTTGTGCCCCTGCTCCTTCTTTTATTGCCTTTTTGCTCTACTGGCAAGATGTTGTTTGTTTCCAAATAATCCATAATATTATTTACAATAATGCCTGTGAGTAATTTGAAGGTTGTTGGCAAGCATGTTATTAGTCTGTAGTTTTCAGGTATTGTTCCTTTAGTTGCATCTTTCTGAATCAAGTATGTTTTTCCAGTTGTCAACCATTCATCAATTTGACCATTTTGTAAAATCTCATTCAGTTGCCTGGCCAATATTGCATGTAAACTGGTCAGATATTTGAGCCAGAAACCAATGTAATTGGTCATTTCCAGGTGATGTCCAATTCTTTACTTTTTTTACTCGATTTTTGACCATCTCAGTTGTTATTTCTAATACTTGCATTTGTTTGTTACCAAAGCTTTCCTCAAAATCATGTATCCACTTTGCTTCCTTATTGTAGTCCTTTGCATTTTCCCACAATTCTTTCCAGAATTCAGCTGTGGCCTGCTTTTCTGGTTTTTCACTTTTGGTGTCACCATTCACATTAAGACTTTGATAAAAACGCCGTTGGTGTGATCGAAATTGTTGATTTTGTTTGTATTGGATGATTCGTGCCTCATATCTCTCAATTTTTCTAGCTGTTGCTGTTATCTGCTGTTTTACAATCTCTACTGCCTCATTGATGTTTCTTGTATCCAATCTATATCTTCTGATTAGCTGATCTAGGATTTTACTGTTTTAAAGACGTTGCTCATGCATGTTCTTTAAGTTGCTAGCATCTGCCCTTAATTTTTAAACTTTTTTTTCTAATCCAATTTTCCACTTTGGCTTTGATGCTTTTTCCATCGTGTGATTAGGTGCTTTGATTTTAATGCCTAGTTCATTAGTGACTATTACAGCTGCACTCTACATTAACTGATTCGTTTCCAAGATGGATTATTATTATTCGATTGTATCACAGCGGCCAGTTGATTCGCCGGATTTGGCATTGATTACTAGTCGGGCCCCACCCAGGGGCCTAGGACGTCGTAACGTATTTTCTTAATATACGTGCAGATCCAAGCAGTGCAGCTTTTTGCATTTGACTGATGGTGATTTTCTCAAGTTTTAACTGATTATTATTATTATTATTATTATTATTATTATTATTATTATTATTATTATTACTACTACTACTACTACTACTACTACTACTACTACTATATGATTGTATCACAGCAGCCAGTTGTTTCGCTGGATTTGGCATTATTATTATTGTTGTTGTTGTTGTTGTTGTTGTTATTTACTTTATTCATTGAACATGAAATTCATCCAACTGAACATTCAAAAATGCATTACAAATACCAGTAACTGGTGCTAATGGTTGATATACTTTGATACCAGTGTCCTAGGTATCAACCTATTATTGATTATTATTTTTATATTATTATTGTTGTTGTTGTTATTGTTATTGTTATTGCCTTTTCTGCTTACCAGACTTCTAAAAGAACTTCTTATCTAAACACCTTAAAAGGGAGAAGGTGTATAGTTGCACATCCTGATACATATCTCTGTATTTGGCTTCTTTTCCCCTCATTTAGCTCAACCAATTCATGCGAAAAATTTCATTCAATAATAGTGCCAAGCAAAAAATTTCATTCAATGAGAATGGAGAGTTGGAGACTGGATTTGATATTATTAATTGGATCACATTTTCAAACTTATCTTTTAAGAAAGTCCGAGTTGGAAGTATTGATTTTTCCCAAGAAAAAATGGTCACCACTGATGAGGATGGTATTGTATGGCCAAGTAGGTTCAACCAGGTATGATCCTGTCACATTTAGGCTTGTGTTAAGACCTGGTTTCACTCCTTCTTAGAGCCTAAATATTCCACAGAAATGGCCTTCAGAAACAGAACTCAATGTATATTTCCTCTCTGAATTTCTCTCCACCTGTCATCACTGGTGACATCTTAGATGTCCCTTTAGTATAGGAGGGTAAACAGCAAGACATGAGCTGGCAGGAAAGAAAATTCACCTGTTGTAAAATTCAGTAAGAGCAATCTTACTGAAGTAAGATTGACAGTAAGAACAATCAACCCTTGGAACAGAAGTTCAGGTGTTGTGGGAGCTTCATCACTGGAAGCTTTCAAGAAGAGACTGGACTGACATCAGTCAGAAATGCTGTAGGGTCTCCAGCTTGGGCTTGGGGTTGGACTAGATCAGCGGTCATCAACTGGTGGTCCACGGAGCATGGTTGTCTGCAAGAAAACTTTAGTGCTGCACAGAAAAATGTGGACATCTGCATTTTTTTAATGTTTTATTGCCATTTTCCCCAAGGCTTGTTTTCTTTTAGACTTGAAAATAAGCACTTGGACTTATTTTCAGGGAGATCTTATGTTTTTTGAGGTGCAGTAGGCAGCGAGCATGATCAAGGAAGGGTAACCTCCTGAGGTAGTCACACCCATCCCTTTCACTAGGTCCATTATTTTACAAATGCATTTATTTCTTTTAAAAAAATCATATTAGTGGTCCATGGGATTTATAATTATGAATTTAGTTGTCTCTGAGATTTGAAAGGTTGGTGACCACTGGACTAGATCACCTACAAAGTCCCTTCCAACATTGTTAATCTGTTATTAAATGAATGAGGAAACATTAACATTCATGAAGAGTCTTATAGATGTTCACAAGGAAAAATGGGCCAAGAAGAACTTAATCTGTGTGTCAAGTGGTCCATTTCCTGGTGACAGATTAGGTAATGGAGTCTATATTCATTTTCATATTGAAAAAGCTATTCAGAGTTTAATTATCTGAAATCAACCTTCACTGATTCATATTGTTATGCCAAACTTGAATGTAAAATGGAAGGATGCTTCTAAAAACATTTCAAAACAGTGAGATGAATATTTCTCCAAGATCAATCTCTTCAACATTTATTTATTCATGGACAGAGCCGGCCATTTTCTTTGTGTAATGGAAAGTGCCATTCAGGCTACAGCAAGATCAAGATAGAAGGAAAACTATTTTGCTGCTATGACTGTCTTCGGTGTCCGGAAGGGAAGATTTCTAACAGGGAGGGTAAGAGACGTTGTACATCTACCTCAGCTAAAACAGCACTTACTGAATCTGGGAGACAAGAATATCATAGAATATGTAGCAAACAGGTTAGACTAAATAGTTTTAAGGTACTGAATTACATAATGTCCATTGTATTTAGCAGGTAGTACATTTCAGAGCAAAGATTTATGGAAAGTGGCTAATTCACTGAGCTTATCGATCAGAAAGCTTGGCACTTCAGCAGTTTGAATCCCTAGTGTCCAAAGATTTATGGAAAGACAAGTTGACGGCAACTATCCTAATGTATAAGGTGGCTCAGTGGCTAAGACACTGAGCTTATGGATCAGAAAGCTTGGCAGTTCAGGGGTTTGAATCCCTAGTGTCATGTAATGGAGTGAGCTTTTTCCAGCTTCTGACAACCAAGCAGTTTGAAAGCATGGAAAAATGCAAGTAGAAAAATAGGAACCACCTTTGGTGGTAAGATAACAGTGCTCTTGTGCCTTCAGCATTTAGTCGTGCCAGCCACATGACCACAGAGATGTCTTCAGACAGAGCTGGCTCTTAGGCTTTGAAACAGAGATAAGCAGAGTTGGGAATGACTAATACATATGTGCGAGGGGAATCTTTACCTTTAGCTATCCTAATGTATATATGTTTGAAATATTAAGTGGCAGTCCTTGCTTTGAAAATTGTACAATTGGTTTTTAATCCTTCACTGCAACTGAAACTTTAATGTTTTCTTTTGTAGACACAGATGAATGCTTTCAGTGCCCAGAAACCTTTACCTTTAGCTATCCTAATGTATATACTTTTGAAATATTAAGTGGCAGTCCTTGTTTTGAAAATTGTACAATTGGTTTTTAATCCTTCACTGCAACTGAAACATTAATGCTTTCTTTTGTAGATATGGATGAATGCTTTCAGTGCCCAGAAGATCACTATCCCAACGAGAAGAACAATTTCTGTCTCCCCAAAGTTATAACATTTTTGAGGTACAAAGAAACTTTGGGTGCTCTTTTGGCCACTTCTGCTCTTTTCTTTTCTTTGGTCACAGTTGGAGTCCTTTGGATCTTCATTAAGCATCAGGACACTCCCATTGTCAAAGCCAACAACCGGAACCTCACACATGTACTCCTTGTTGCTCTCTTGTTATCATTTCTTTGTATCTTGCTATTCCTTGGAAAACCTCACAAGGTGACATGTCTCCTTCGTCAAACTGCCTTTGGCATCATCTTCTCAGTGGCCATTTCTTGTGTTTTGGCCAAAACCATCATTGTGGTTCTAGCTTTCATGGCTACCAAGCCAGGGTCCAAGATGACCAAGTGGGTGGGGAAAAGTCTTGGCACGTTTATAGTATCCTTCTGCTCCTTTATTCAAATTAATATATGTCTTATATGGCTGATCATCTCTCCCCCATTCCCAGATGCTGACATGAAGTCAATAGCAGAAGAAATCATTCTGGAGTGTAACAAAGGATCTGCCTTCATGTTCTACGGTGTCTTGGGTTATATGGGCTTCCTTGCCATTGTCAGTTTCACACTGGCTTTCCTAGCAAGGAAATTGCCTGATGCTTTCAATGAAGCCAAATTTATCACCTTCAGCATGTTGGTCTTCTGTAGTGTTTGGTTGTCCTTTGTTCCAGCATACCTGAGTTCAAAGGGAAAATATATGGTTGCTGTGGAAATCTTCTCCATTATAGCTTCCAGTGCTGGATTACTGCTTTGCATCTTTTCTCCCAAATGCTACATCATTGTGCTGAGACCTGATCTGAACAACAAGGATTTTTTAAAAAGCAAAACAACAGATTAATATAAAATATGATGGCCTGATAAAAAAAATCGCTAGGCCACAATTCTATGCAGATATATTTAAATCATTAAATGGTCTCTGGTATTATATTATTCACAATAAAAAAGAAGAGAATTTCTTGCAGTTCATTTACAATTAATTTATTTAAATGGAAACAGATGTTGTTTACTTTTAATTGCACAAAAATCTTTGTCCATCTTCTTTATTTATTGTAATGAAAATGCAGTGAGAAAAATCTTATCTGTAGAGAAAATCTTAACATGTACATAAATCATGCTTAACACTTTCTCCCACAATTCACTGAAAAAGGCATAATTAATTAAACAGATGATCACACCACGACTATTGGAGCAATGATCATCTCAACTTTCAAAAATTATATCAATACTTGATTCTTGGTTCCATAAACACCAATTTAGTTTTTTAAAGAATATTAAGAATTGCTATCAAGACAACCTAGCAGATCCTGAAATAATTGTTTGGATGTGTCTTAAACAAGAGAATAATGTAACAAAAGAAAGGGCAAAAGCAATCAGCTTAGAAAATGCAGTCTTTCAAATATATTAAATGATCAGCGAGACTTCAGTTAAAGGTATTTATACAAATGTATAATTCTCAGAATTACATCTTCCCTACAACTGACTGTTTGACATTTTGGTTTGACAGCAACAGGATGTATACATCAGGTTGCATGGGGCTTAGAGTGTAAAGGTCAAACAATGCTTTGTGAAATTTAGGGGTTGGAATGGAGTCCCTTCCTGCAATTCCTTAAATCATTTCTCTCTTTTTCCTAGATAATATGGCTCCTCTCCTCAATAATACTCAGATCGCAGGTAGAGAAGTGTTAGGCTTAAGAAGTTGCCAACAGGTATCCCATATGCTCCAACATACCTTTTTACCTTTGAATCTGAAGCTCTGCACAATTCTAGTTTAATACATTCATGCTTTTATTCAAGTACTAGCTGATAACCCAGTGTTGCCTCCGTATTTATTTATAGGGGGAAATTTCCGGACCCAAAGTAATTTCTAATGTTGGATTTTCCCCCTTACCAGAGGGAGCCCTTGTGGAGTACAGTGAAGACATTACCATGGCAACTCCCTTTCACTGTACAGTAGAAGCCATTTCATGACAGTACAGTAGAAACCATTTTAAGGCGCAACAGGCTGTATCTTAAAAGAACATACATCCCGAGGAGTGTTATGGGTGTCTTACTCCCACAGTATTTGTTTCTAGAGAGGAAGTAATCTGTATAGTTTGGTTGTTTGATTGAAAAGCAACTTGAACTAAGGAGAAATTTCCAAATAATTAGAATGATTAATCAATAAAACAACTTTCCTCCAGAGGTTGTGGATGCTCCAAAACTGGAAGTCCTCCAGGTCCCTTCCAAATCTTTTATTATGTTAGGTCACACTTTGAGAAAAGTGCCTACTGTCATTATATTAAATAAGGGGCATCTGCATTTTCTATACATTTTGACACTTAAAACAATTTTTGCAGTACAAAATAAAAATAGTAGATGAAGCACTATGAAATGTTTAACATTGATTGTCTGTATCTCTTTAGAATGAGATGACAAAACAAAACAAAAGCAACAACATCCCTCAGATCACAGTGAGGTGAAGCACTCTCAGGCATATTCTGCTGATCTTGGTCGGTCGACGCAGATGGGTGGGAAGCTCCCAAACTTCCGTGCCTTCTACGTTTTCCTGGGCTGAGTCACACACCCTCCTGCCTGCCTGTCTTGCCTTACACAAATTGGTCTGGAGTGGGTGAGACCATCTTTGGGGAAGGGTCATTCTTTCTGCTCAGCTTAAGCACTTGAAAAGACCCCACATCCGAAGCTGACCCATTCCTGGCCAAAAGAAGAGCAGCCCAGCCCTGGCCACATTTCCCCAAACCCAGAAAACGCTGCCTTCGCCTCCCCGGTGTCCAAGCTGCAGCAAGTGAAGTGCCACTTCAGCAACGGTTATCTCCTGCCAGGCTGCAAAGCATAGGGAACAGAGACCAGCTGGTGGTGGTGGTGGTGATGTAATAGTAGACATGGATGCATCTTGGCTCTATGTTCTGCCGCAGGCAGTCTCATGGGAGGCAAAATGGGAGATGCCCCACTGACGGAGCATCTGGGTGGAAGGCGAGTAAATGGTGCAGTGGTGGAAGAGGCTAGCAATCCCTGAAGCCAGCTTTTGAGGAAGGAGGCAGAGATGAGGCCCATAGATAGCTTTCCTTCCTCCTTCCTCCGAAAACTGTGGGCAGCAGGGAAAATGAGGCTACTTTGCCACCCTCCCAGCTGGCAAAACAATTTTTTTTGCCAACTGGGCAGTATGTGTGTTTAAGAGGGGGGGAGAGTGAGAAAGAAAGAGAAAGAGTAAGAGAGAACGGGAAGGAGGGAGGGAGAGAAAGGAGAGAGAGACCAAGATAGAAAGAGAAAGAGAAAGAGAAAGAAAGAGAAAAAGAAAGAAGGAAAGAGAAAGAAAGTTGGAGAGAGAGAAACAAGAAAGAAGGAAGGAAGGAAGGAAGGAAGGAAGGAAGGAAGAAAGAAAGAAAGAAAGAAAGAAAGAAAGAAAGAAACGAAGTGGAGGAGGGAGATGCAAAAAAGAAGGAAGGAAAGAAAGAAAGAAAGAAGAAAAGGGGAGGGTGGGAGAGACATTAGAAAGAAGGAAAGAAGGAAGGAAGTGGGGGAGAGAGACACAACAAAGAAAGAGGGAAGGAAGGAAGGGACAGACAAAGGAAGGAAAGAAAGAAAGAAAGAAAGAAAGAAAGAAAGAAAGTTGTAGAGAGAGATACAAGAAAGAAGGAAGGAAGGAAGGAAGGAAGGAAGGAAGAAAGAAAGAAAGAAAGAAAGAAAGAAAGAAAGAAAGAAAGAAAACTTATGAGCACAATTGAACCCAAAATATTGGTTGCTAAGCAAGAGCATTTTTAAATATATATATACACACTGTGTGTGTGTGTGTGTTTGTGTTTGTGTACATACATACATGCATATGCACACACACATATATATACATACCTACATACCTACATACACACACACACACATATATATATATACACATACACACATACCAGTGGTGGGTTCCTGCCGGATCGCACCGGATCGCGCGCGCTCCCTTTCAGCGCTCCACCTGGCTCGCGCGCTCCCTTTCAGCGCTCCACCTGGCTCGCGCGCTCCCTTTCAGCGCTACACCTGGCTCGCGCGCTCCCTTTCAGCGCTCCACCTGGCTCGCGCGCTCCCTTCCGGCGCTAAAGCCGGAAGTACAGTTTTGCCCGGCCCTGGCGAAGCAACGACGCCTGCCTGCGCTCCACCAGCTCGGCTGGGAAAGGAGATGTTTCCTCAGCGGAGCGGAGCGCCTGAAAAGTCTTTTCAGGCGCTCCGCTCCGCTGAGGAAACATCTCCGTTCCCAGCCGAGCTGGTGGAGCGCAGGCAGGCGTCGTTGCTTCGCCAGGGGCGGGGCAAGACTGTACTTCCGGTTTTAGCGCCAGAAGGGAGCGCGCGAGCCAGGTGTAGCGCTGAAAGGGAGCGCGCGAGCCAGGTGGAGCGCTGAAAGGGAGCGCGCGCGATCCGGTGCGATCCAGCAGGAACCCACCACTGACACATACACACATACACACATACACACATACACATATACACATATACACATATACACATATACTCATATACTCATATACACATATACCATATATACATGGTGCCTTTGATGTAAGGGAGGAGGGGAAAAAAGAAGAAACTTCCTCCCCTTTCCAGCAGCTTAAAGCTACAGGACATGAAATTATTTTTGATTTTGAAGGAACCAAATTAATCTCCAAAATTGAACACATCAACAATAGAATAATTATGAAAGCCATTGACATAGAGAAACACCTCCACATGAATAAACGTGATGATACCTCCCGCCTACCAGACATCTGGAAACCAGCCCTACTCAACAAATGAACCACACCCACCACCCAGGTCATGACAACACAAAAGAACAACGGATACAGCCAGCACCTCAGCCACACAAGATGATATGAAACAGCCAACCAATCTACAAACATCAACTCCATCTACCAATCAGGATGCAACTATACAGCCAATCAACCCACTTACAGCAACAAAGCCAGCACTCATCACTCCCCCCCCACAAATATTTAAAGAAAGATGGCAGCTCCAACCACGCTTTACTCGCACAAGCACAAAGCCAAAAACACCAGCCTGAAAATGGCGAGTGGAACCTTGCGAAACATTGCTAAGACAATCTCAATCTTACATGAGAAAAGACCCGAATACAACAAGACCTATACACACACACACACACACACACACACACACACACATATATATATATATGCACATACACATATACATACATACATACACACAAACATATACACACATATACACATATACACATACACACATACAGTATATACAGTATATACAGTATATACAGTATATACAGTATATACAGTATATACAGTATTTATACAGTATATACAGTATTTATACAGTATTTATACAGTATTTATACAGTATTTATACAGTATTTATACAGTATTTATACAGTATATACAGTATATACAGTATATACATATATACATATATGCTGGTTTTGTTGTATTCAGGTCTTTTCCCGTGTAAGATTGAGATTGTCTCTGCAACGTTTCGACAAGATCTCACCTGCCATCGTCAAGCTTGGGGTGAAAATGGGAACGGAGCTGCCGTCTTTCTGTAAATCTTGGTGGGAGGGGATGGGGTGTTGGCTTTGTTTCAGTAAGTGGAATGATTGGTTGTGTGGTTGTATCCTGATTGGTAGATTGGTGCTGATTGGTGCTGGCTGTGTGTGCATTGTTGTTTTGTATTGTAATGGCTTGGGTGGTGGGTGGTGTTAGTTTGTTGGCTAGGGCTGGTTTCCAGATGTTTGGTAGGTGGGTGGTATCATCACGTTTATTCATTTTGTGGGGGCGTTCCTCTATTTTGATGGCTTCCATAATTATTCTCTTGTTGAGGTGTTCTGTTTTGGAGATTAACCTGGCTCCTTCAAAGTTGATTTCTTGTCCTGTAACTTTAAGGTGTTGGAAAAGGGAGGAAATTTTTTCTTTTTTTCTTACTGCGTTCTTGTGTTCTGTGATGCGTGCATTTACCCTCCTGTTTGTTTGTCCTATATATATTGCTGGGCAGATATTGCATGGTATTTTGTAGACTCCTTGGTTTTCTAGCTGGATTTTGTCTTTGGGGTTTCTTAAGATGTTGGCTATTTTTTGGTCAGTGGTGAAGGCCATCCTGATATTGTGCTTGTGGAGAATTTTGCTGATTTTATCTGTGGTGCCTTTGATGTAAGGGAGGAGGGCGATGCCATTGTCCTGTTCTGTGTCTTGGTGTTTTGGGGGAGTCTCCTTTTGTTTTTCTTTGGAATCCATTGGAGATTAATACATTTGGGAGTTTGTGTAATTCAGTTTTCAGGTGGTCTTTGTCGGCTAGGCGTTTGGTTCTGGAGATGAGGGTCTTGGCTATAGAGTTGATCTGTGCAAGGTGGTGATGGGATTGTGCATTTAAGTAGCAGTTGGTGTGTGTTTTTTTCTGGTAGATGGTGTGTCCTGTAGCTTTAAGCTGCTGGAAAAGGGAGGAACTTTCTTCTTTATTCCCTCCTCCTCATTTGTTGACTAGGGCTGGTTTCCAGATGTTTGGTAGGCAGGAGGTATCATCACATTTATTCATGTTGTGGATATATTTCGATGGCTTCCATAATTATTTTCTTGTTGAAGTATATATATATATATATAGTTTTTTTTCTTTCTTAAATCCTCATTACTCTCAGGAATTTCAGACCATTGGATCTCTTGCCATCCCACTAAAGAAGAACTGATGTTTACTGAGAACAAAAAACACGTTTACTGTTCATGGTTTCCTAAAGCTTTAATTCCTAATTGTTGACCTTTTCATTGTTATTAGTAATCCCCTATGTCATTGTTTTCAATTTCATCTCTTAGTGGCCAAGGGATTGTTTTGCATACCAGGACAAGCATAAATGCCCTTAATGAGGCACAGCTTTGGGAAACATATATTGGCTCACAGATAAAACACTTTATTCATCATGCTGATATTTGCAGCCTTGGTCTTAGTGCTTCTGCCTGAAAGGATGAACATGATTCCCAGTGCTAAATGTAGGACTAGAGATCCTCTGCCTTTTGTTCACAAGCAATATCAGTCAGGAGACTTCATTGTTGTGGACATTCTCTCTCAGATTTACATCTTCTATACAATGATAGACTTCAGAAAACATCCTTCTAAAGAAATGTTTGAGGGAATTGCGTAAGTTTATATATATATGTGTGTGTGTCTGTGTGTGTGTGTGTATGTGTGTAGATAGATAGATGAAAGAAAGAAAGAAAGAAAGAAAGAAAGAAAGAAAGAAAGAAAGAAAGAGAAAGTCTTTATTTTAACTGTGTTTAATTTGTTCTTTGATGAGTGGCTTTTTTCTTGTCTTTATCTCTTGTTCTTTGACCTTCTAAGATCTTCCTTCCTTCCTTCTCTTTATATTTTCAAGAAGAGAAATAGTACTGATATAACTAACATTTAAAGAATATAAAAATATAGTAAGGGACAAGAGATAAGTAATATAAGCAGCAGAAGAGTATAGTAGAGAATGCTCAAATTACAACCAATCAGTAGCCCTGAAATATCATAGGGTTAATATTTTATAACAGAGGCAGTTTTGTGTAATGTTCAGGGTGGAAGGTTGACACCATGTTGCCTAGTTGCATATTAAACATGAAGACAGCTAGGTGATCTTGACCCTATCCCTCTGTCTCAGTTCTAAGAAGCAAGTAATGACAAGGCACTTCCAAAAACTTTGCCACAGATCTTTACATCATATGCAAATGGTCACTATCTCTATGGAAAAAAATGCTTAACATATTTCTACCATTTACTTTTGTTATAGTTTAGGTATATTTCTTCCTTTCATTAGGAAAAATAAACATAGTCCAATCGATAAGACAAATGCCTAGCTTATTTCAGCACCAAAAAAGAGCTGCGGTGGTGCAATGGTTAGAACGCAATACTGCAGGGTTAACTCACTTAACAGGCTCAAGGTTGACTCAACCTGCCATCCTTCTGAGGTCAGTAAAATGAGGACCCAGATTGTTAGAGGCAATATACTGACTCTGTAACCTGCTTAGAGGGGGCTGTAGAGCACTGTGAAGTGGCATATAAGTCTAAGTGCTATTGCTGTCAAAGAAATGTCTGTGAATTCACAGGGACAGATTTCTAATGCATTTACAATGAGACAAGGAGGTAAAGAGAAAAAGAAAGAGTACAATAGTTCATTTACTTATGAATTATTATTATGCTCTTTATATATAATATATTTTTTAAAAAGAGAATACATCAGTGGTGGGTTCCAGATTCTGTTCCAACCGGTACGATTGGAACGGCCCTGGAGTTACCCACATGCACACGCGTGATGCGTGCGCACATGCTCACAGCGCGCACATGCGTTCTAGCATCAAATGACGCTTCTGCAAGCCTCCATGACGCTCCAGCTGCTCTGCAGAGTGTTGTGCAGGCACCGTATGCACCATGCAAGTGCGCAGAAGCACCAACAGCATAAAGCAACAGTAAGGAGCATGGGCAGGCAGGTGGTCCCTCCGGAGCAGCACACCGGAATGGTTTCCGGTGCTCCGGGCAGGATCCAGTATGCCCACCACTGGAATACATGTTTTATCTCAAAGAAACTTTTATGTTTATTTGGAGACTCAAAATAGAAAAAAAGTTTACCTGTTTTCAAAACTTAAAGTTCCTCTCTAGAACACAGAGAGAGAGGAGGGGGGGGGGAGAGAGAGAATTAATTAATATATGATTTTTGAAGATAAAGTGCATTTCTTTAAAAATATAATTTGGGGGTAAAAATTGTCATTGGAGTGGAAATATTATCATAGTAGTTTTCAAAAGGCAATAATATTAGTTTTCAAAATACTTTGATTAATGGATGGATGAATTGATTGACATACTAAAATGTATTATTTATATGTGGACACATGTAAAATGCTGTAATAGTCATATTAGAAGATAGATATATGAAAGATGATATAGATAGATAGATGGATAGATAGATAGATAGATAGATAGATAGATAGATAGATAGATAGATAGATAGATAATGTATCTTTATCTGTCTATCAACAATTCTATCTGTCTGTCTGTCTGTCTGTCTGTCTGTCTCAGATAGAGAGATAGAGATAGAGATAGAGAGATAGATAGATAGATAGATAGATAGATAGATAGATAGATAGAGAGAGAGAGAGAGAGAGAGATATGATAAATAGATAGATACTGTAGACAGGCAGATAGAGATAGACAGAAAGACAGACAGAGAAAAACGCAGACATTTGTGGAAAACATTAGGTTGAATTGATATACACTGTACATCACAGTTTCAGCAGAGTGTATACCAACAAGATATATAATGCTTATTTTAGAGTCATGACTCCAACTTATCAACATATCCTGGCTTTAGAATTTGCCATCATGGAGATCAATAGAGATCCCTCTATTTTACCAAACCATACCTTGGGCTTCCACATTTATAATAGCTATTTTGATCCAAGTTGGACATACCGTGCATCATTGGAGCTCTTCTTTACAAAGGGCCAATTCATACCCAACTATAATTGTGATGCTCAAAACAGACCAATAGCAGTCATTGGAGGACCTACATCTGACATCAATCTAAACATGGCTAACATCCTGTCCCTCTTCAAGATGCCACAGGTATGTTGTTTCCAGTGATATCAGTTATATGGTATAAAAATCCATTTGTTGCTTCTCTACAGAATTGTTCATGGGAGGAAAATGTTGTGATTGAGGCTACATTTCAAAAAATGTAGGGTTCTGAAGGCTGCAAGTGAATTGTCCAGTAGTTTGATTATGCCATAGGGTCTTAATTGTTATTGTTTTTATCGTTTCAATGGGCTAGAGTATTAATGGGGGTACTACATGTTGTTCAGAAGTAATATTTCATTGATTACTTCAGAGAAAGAATTGCTAAATACATGGAAGAACATGGTTAGAATTGTCAGACTGGGGCTAGGAACACATGAGCCTTGAAGATTATACTGTTCAACCTTTACTTAAAACGTGATTATAATTGTAATACTACCATACATTGCTATACTTTTGTTGTATTTTGTAAGGTGCTATATTTTTCAACAAAATGTGTATTCTCCAAAGTGAATATATAAAGGTTGATCCAACTTTGTGTTTGGCAATATATTTTTCTAGGCCATTTTGGTTTAGTTTCTCATATACATTCTCATAAGAACTGTTAATATTTATATATTGTCTTTTAACATTTATCACAATTCATTGTGATACCCTGTACATCAATTTAATTTTACGACAACCCTACTTCTTCCTCCAATCATCCCAACCCCCCTTCTTTATCTTCTTCTTTCCTTCTCTCCTTTTCCTTTTCTTCCCCTCCCTCTCCTCCACTCCTCCTCTCTTCTTCCCCTTCCTACCCTCTCTCCTACTCTTACTACCCCCCCTTACTTCCTCTCCTTTTCTCTTTCTTTTTTCCATCTTCTTTCTCCCTCCTTCTATTGTTGTATTAATTTCATCTTCACTCTGATGGATTTTCATGTTGGGATACAATCAAACCTGGTTCCATATTTATATAAAAATACATTCCCTCTTCCACATTTTATAGTCATTGTAATCATTCCACATATTTCATTTTTTGACTGTAAATTTGTATATCACTACTTTTCTGTTTTCCCCTTCCCTCCCCTTAGTTTAGTAGTGTATCATCTGGATTGCTTAATCTGTAATCTTTTATTCATATTCCTTTTCTAACCAATCATAAAATCACCCCCATGCCCTCATTCCTTTTTGTCCTTTATTTTCAAAGTTAACCTGTTCATTTCTGCACAATTCAATATTTTCTTTATTATCTCTCCTTCTGAAGGGATTTTGTCTGTTTTCCAATTCTGTGCAAATACTATTCTAGCTGCTGTTATTATGTGTATGATCAAATATGTGTCTACTACATTTCTCTAATAGCAACTCATTAAATATTTCTAGCAGTACATTGCTTAGAACATCTTGCAATGTTTTATAGAACTCATCTAGCCCTGGTGTTTTCCCATTCTTTTGTCTTTTAATTCCCTCTGTCACTTCCATCATTGTCATTCTCTCCTCTAGTGCCTTTTTAAATTTTCCTGCAATCTTAGGTGTTTCAGTTTTTCTAAACATTGTTTTTTTTCTAAACTTTGTTTTATCTTTCTGTATGCTATTATCTCCCATTGACAAAGTTTTCTATAACAATTCTCCACTTTTTTTTCCTTTTCTCATTTTGGTAGCATATAGTTCCTTCTTGATCTAATAATTTATTAATTAATTTTCTTTCTTTCTCCTTTTTCATCTTATATGCCAGCCATGGTCCTGGTTTATTTGCATTCTCAATATTTTTGGTCTTTTTGATCTTATTTTCTTTGCCACATCTTCATTTTCCATTAAATTCAATTTTTGTTTTTCAATCTTTTTATTTTGTGGATTTACCTGTAATTCTATCTCCAATCTCTTATATTCCTCCTTCATCTTCTTTTGTGTTTGTCCATTCTGTTTATTACTTTTTCCTGAATATGTCATTACCAGTCCTCATATATATGTTTTACTGGTATCGCACACATTCTCCAGTGATATATCCTCTTTTCTGTTTTCCTTAAAGAAGAAGGTTAGTTGTTTCTCCAAGTACTGCTGAAACTTCTTTTCATTTAATGGATTTTGATTTAATGTCTATTTCATTCTTTTTCTTTGTTCTTTCCAAATCATTATTATTGGATTATGATCTGCCCATATACTCATTTCTATATCAATCTTATGTGTTTTAGCAATTAATCCTGTTGACATCCAAATCATGTCTATTCTTGACCGTGACATATGCCTGTTTGAATAAAATGTATATTGCTTTTCTTTCAGGTGTCTTCTTCACATATTCTGTAGACTTAATTCATCCATCATTATAAATAATGTTTTGGGGAGAGTTCTTCTCAGCTTACTACTCATTTTTTTAGTTTTATAGCCCAGCTCATTATTTACAATCGCATTAAAATCTCTTATTATACACATGTTTTCATATTCATATTCTATTATCTTTCTTTGTAGTTTCCCATAAAATTCATCTTGGTTCTCTTTTGGCATGTATATTGCCACCAACAATATTTTTTTACAGTTCATTGTTATTTCCACTATTAGTATCCTCCCCCCCCCCTCATCCTCAAATATTAGCTTTGATTGCATTGTCTTTTTAATATATAGTACTACCCCTCTTTTACTTTGACATGCAAGTGCCATGTATATTTTCCAAATTTTGGATAGCCCAAAAAATTTAATGTTTTTTTTATGTGCACTTCTTACAGGCATATAATATCTAACTTTAATTTCTCCAATTTGTTAAATGTTCTTTTCATTTTTATTGCCAAATTTAGTCAATTTATACTTATTGAAATCATTTTATCTCCTCTTCCATGTCTTACTTGTTTATGGGTTTAGTTGATCTAGTCACTCTTATCTCCCTTTGTTCTTTCACCTCCTTTGCTCTTGCCCCCTCTCTTAGCACTCTTCTTGTTCTTTACTTGACTCTCTTAATTCTTTCTCCTTCTCTTCTTGATATTTATTTCCTCTCTCAACCTCTCTTCTTCTTGTAATCCAAAATATTGTTCACAAAATAGTTCTGCATTTTTATGGAGTCCAATCTGTGTCTTTGTTCCTTCCAGTTCAGTAGTATCCCTTTTGATGCTAGCCATCTGAAACTCACTCCTTTTTAAATCAAACATATGGTCAATAATTGATAATCTTTTCTTAGGTCTCTAACATGTCTTGGTACTTGCTTCAGCACCACTATCTCTCTGGATTTGTATTTTATCATAGTATTTCTTATGGCCTGCAAAATCTCTGGTGTTAATATTTTCTTAGTAAATCTTACATGTACCCCTCTAGGAAGGTTGTTTCTCATGGTATACCTTGTATGTACCCTGTATATTTCACCAATGCCATTTAACACCTTTCCTTTACTCTCTTCTAATGCTTCCAATAGTATCTCTGCAATCTTTTCTGCTGCTTTTTCTTCTTCAATATTTTGAAATCTTAAGTAATAATAAGCCTTATCCATTTCACAGGATATATTTATCCTTTCCTGATTCTTATCCATTATTGTAAGTCTATAGTCCATCTCCTCCATTTTTTTCTGTTACTTCGACTTTTTCCTCCACCTTCTATATTCTTTGTTCATTTCCCCCCATTATCTCCTTAACCTCTTTTAATTCTTCATCTATTTTTTTTCCATTTTCTCATCTACTTTCTTTATTCTTTCCTTAAGATCTTCATGTATAGCTTGTAGCATACTTTTTCATTTAGTACTAGTTTTATCTTATTGTGTTGTCACATTTGATTATTTTTGTGTTGTAGGGATGGAAGATGTTGTTGCTACTGATAAACATGCTGTTATTTTCTCTTTCTTCCTCCTTATATTTAACTTAGGTCCCTCCAGGGAGAGGGGGCGGTCTAGAAATCTAATTAATAAATAATAAAATTAAATAAACTGTATAATCCAAATTCCAAGAAAAACTGTAATCCAAATTTCAGGATCCTGAAGTCCACCCAAACCAACCAAATTCTACTCCCAGGTGATCCAATTTCACCTTTTCAAATTTATATTACAAATCAATTTCCAAATCTTTTGGTTCTTTTTACTCTAATCCACATGTGTTTTAATTCCAAAAGAAATATTTCCCCATAAAAATGAAAAAAAATGCAGAAAAAAAGAAAGTCAGAGAAAGAGAAAAAGAAAATGATATAAGAGCAAAAGTAGAATTATCCATCTTAATAACTACAACTCCCAGAAAAATAAAAAGGAGAGGGGATGAAAAGAGAAAAAAAGAAAAAAAAATCTTAAAAAGGGGCGTCTTCAAAATTTAAGTTCCAATTTTCCAAATAGAGAAAATCCCAAAACTTCAAAGTTATAGATAAAAAAGTAAAAAAGTACATAGCTGGTGTTATTTCCTTTTTTAAGAGACAATTATCATCAGCATTCTGTTTACCAAGCCTCTAAACATTGTCCAAGGTCATTCCCTTCTTGTCTTCCTCTTTGTTCTTTGACTAAATTTAATATATTTCGTCTGGTGCTGCTAGATGGCACTATAGTTTGTTCTCACTGTTCAATTAAATGGGAAAAAGAGTTCCAAAAACAATACGTGCCTCTGCTACTCACAATCCCTACAAGGTGGGGATCCAATGAGACCCCCAAAATGGAAGGGATGTTGACACTCTTGGATCCAGCTGCTTATATTCACCTTGAAAGTGAGATGGACTTCTCACGCAGTAAAGCAATACAACTTACACTTATTACCACTTCATTGTGCTTTTACAGCCCTCTCTAAGTGGTTTTACAGAATCAGCATATTGCCCCCAACAATCTTGGACCTCCTTTTACCTATCTCAGAAGATTGGAAGGCTGAGTCAACCTTGAGCCTGGTGAAATTCAGTCTGCCAAACTGCAGCTAGCAGTCAGCTGAAGTAGCCTGCAGTACTGCACTCTAACCACTGTGCCACCTCGGCTCTAATAATATTGTATTAATAGTAGTTAAAGGAACAGATGGAGTTTTCTTATCTGTGAAATAATACATTGCAAATATTAGTTAATAAAATTAATATTTAATTTAAATGATCTAGCTTGTACACAAATAAAATTTGTGTCTCAAGATACAATATTGGAAATCCTTGAAATGGAGATTATTTTATAAGTTTTTTCTATAGAAACATAGAAGGATATGCTTTTCTCTGTAAATTTTGAATTGGTGTAACTACTTGCAAAGTCTAATGCAATGCTGAAACAGGGAGCTATTTTTTCTCTTGCATCTCATCTGTGGAAATAATGACATAATATCTCCATGTACAACAGGAGATCTGCCAATTGAACTAATTTTCCTAAGTCCTAAAAATGCTGAAACTTAGCTCACCTTGAATACAAATGCAAAATATACATGACTTTTAGTTTAGTTCTGGCTGATAACCCAGCGTTGCCTGGGTATTTATTTATAGGGGTGAAATGTCTGGACCAAACATAATTTCTAATGTTGGATTTTCTCCCTTACCAGATGGACCCCCCGTGTGGAGTATTGTGAAGCCATATACCATGGCAACTCCACTGCGCTGTGCAGTAGAAACCATTTTGCAGCAGCACAGTAGAAGTCATTTTAAGGCAATAGGACTGTATCTTAACAGAACATCCTCCCCAATGGGTGTTAGGCGTGTCTTACACCCACAGTGTTTTTTTTCCCAAAGAGTAAGTCATTTGTGTACCTAGTTTGGTTGAAATTGCTCAAGGTGTTCAGGAGATATGCTGGAACATACACACACAAAGCAATTTAGATAGATAGATAGATAGATAGATAGATAGATAGATAGATAGATAGATAGATGATAGATAGATATAGATAGATAGCATAGATAGATAGATAGATAGATAGATAGATAGATAGATAGATAGATAGATAGATAGATAGACAGATAGATGGATAGATAGATTTGGTAGCGAAACAGGGAAATAATGATTGCACACCTTTAATTCCTTTTATTGTTTGTTTCTAGGTAATATATGGTTCTGCTTGTGAAATTCACAGAAAAGAAAAAGTTGCTTTCTACCAACAGATGTTGCCAAATATGGACACTCAGTACCAGGGCATTTGTAAATTGCTGTTATATTTCACATGGACATGGGTTGGGATGATGTTAGTAGATAATGACAGTGGTGAAATGTTTCAACGCACATTGGTTCCCATGGCTACACAGAGTGGTATCTGCTTTGACTTCGTTGAAAGATTTCCCAACCCTGTTTATACAAATAGCATCATAGAAATGGTAGAAACAGGTCTGAAAATGTACAAAGTGGTTATGAGAAGCAATGCTATAGCAGTGGTTGTTCATGGTGAATTTGGGAACATGATAACTCTAAGATATCTTTCCACTAGTTTGGAAATTGATGATTTTTCACTATGGATAAAAGGTAAAGTCTGGATCATGACACTCCAGATGGGTTTCACTTCACTTCCCTTTCAAAAATATGGCGACCTGGTTTTCCTGCATGGTGCATTATCATTTGCAATTCACTCAGAGAGGGTGTTGGGATTCCAGCAATTTGCCCAATCAAGAAACCCTGTCTTGGAAAAGGAAGATAGTTTTATCAAGATCTTCTGGGAAAATGCATTTGAATGTTCCTTCTCCAAGTCCGCAGTAGAAGAGGAAGATGGGGCCACTTGTACTGGAGAGGAGAAACTGGCAGATATTCCTACCTCTATATTTGAAATGGACATGACTGACTTCAGCTACAGCATGTACAATGCCATCTATGTGGTGGCCCATGCTTTGCATGACTTCTATTCATCTATAATGAATTACAGAGTAGGATATCTTGAAACCAAGGGGAAAGCTTTTATTCAACATCTATGGAAGGTAAGATCCCAAGAAGACAAATTAGAGCGTATCCTCCTTCTAGATTTTTGAACAATTAAATTTTACAATGTAGATGAAGTCATGTACTTTTGATAAACATAAATTTATCAATTAATTAATTTATCATCCACAAGCTATAAAATACAGCATACCATTAATACATACATATGTAACACTACATAAATATGAAATTTCTGAAATCCAAAGAGATACTCCAAATTCAATTTAATTGAAAGACTGAGACCATTTTTAAAAAAAATAAATTCTGCATTGGATACAGTAAAATGTGTCCAATACACATTAATATTTCAAAAAAGTTTCTTAAATTATAAAACCTTCTGCAATATTCATTCCCACACACTGTTTTTATATACTGTACTTAAGGATATCACAAATTTATTATCTCCCATATTTTTTTCCTCTTGAAACCCCACTCCTTCACCAATATGGCCATGCATTGCCTTTAGGAAGCTACCAGAGTGCTCCTGGGGGCTAGAGTGGGCAGAATATAGCCAAAACAGGCTGTTTTATAAGCCTCCTAAAGGCTATGCATGCCCCCTTTTTAATACAAAAAAACCGGGCTGATTTTCACAAAAAAACACACTGGGTTTTGCTCATTTTTGAGGCCTCCAGCCCCCAATAGCACTCTATAAGCCTCCTAAACGCTATTCATGCTGGTTTTTTGACAAAAACTGGGCCTGTTTTTGTGAAAAACGGGCCGTTTTTGGGAGGTCTGCAGAGTGCAAAACCTTTTTTATTTATTTTAACTTTTCAGAATCTTGGTGCATCTTATACTCTGGTGCATCTTATACTCCAAAAAATATGGTAATTAAAAGTTCAAGTCCCTGACAAGCACCCACATGCCCATCACATGGCCCAAGGAGGCCGTGTCCCAACTGGATATGCCTCCCAGTCACACCACTCCATGTGCAGGATAAGGTGTCCTTGACTCTCTGAGAAAGGAATGTTAGTTCCATGTAAACCCCCCTCCCATTTTTCAATAGAACTGAAGTTCCAATGTGAAAGATGGCTTCCAGGCCTGACATATATATTACTTCATTTCATTTTTCTTTATTTTTGTTCAATAAGGATTGTTTGATCATCATGATAATTAGTAATGTTAAGCATTTATTGCTGCTGTTGTTATTGTTGTTGTTGTTGTTATTATTATTATTATTATTATTATTATTATTATTATTATTATTATTATTATTGCCTTTTCTGCTTATCAGAACTTCTTATCTAAAAACCTTAAAAGGGAGAAGGTGTATTGTTGCACATCCTGATACATATCTCTGTATTTGGCTTCTTTTTCCCTCATTTAGCTCAACCAATTCATGCGAAAAGTTTCATTTAATAATAGTGCCAGGCAAAAAATTTCGTTCAATGAGAATGGAGAGTTGGAGACTGGATTTGATATTATTAATTGGATCACATTTTCAAACTTATCTTTTAAAAAAGTCCGAGTTGGAAGTATTGATTTTTCCCAAGAAAAAATAATCACCACTGATGAGGATGGTATTGTATGGCCAAGTAGGTTCAACCAGGTATGATCCTGTTACATTTAGGATTGTGTTTAGGCCTGGTTTCACTCCTTCTTAGAGTGTCAGGAACAGAACTCAATATATATTTTCTCTCTGAAGTCTTTCTAACTGGTCATCACTGGCGACTTCTTAGTTGCCCCTTTAGTATAGGTGGATAAATGGCAAGAAATGAGCAGGCAGGAAAGAAAGTTCACCTGTTGTAAAATTCCGACAGTGAGAGCAATCAACCCTTGGAACAGAAGTTCCCTTCAGAAGTTGTGGGAGCTTGATCACTGGAAGCTTTCAAGAAGAGACTGGACTGCCATCTCTCAGAAATGCTGTAGGGTCTCCAGCTTGGGCATGGGGTTGGACTAGATCAACTGGTGGTCTGCGGAGCATGGTTGTCTACAAGAAAACTTTGGTGGTCCACAGAAAAATCTGGACATCTGCATTTTTTATGTTTTACTATCATGTTCCCCAGGGGTTTATTTTCTTTAAGACTTGAAAATAAATCCTTGGGCTTATTTTCAGGGAGATCTTATGGGTTTTTTGGTGCAGGAGACAGCGAGCATGATCACCTCATCTCTACTCTGCCCCTTAATCATGGCCCATGGATCAGCTGAGCCAGTGAGAAAAGCCTCCCGTTGCAAAACAGTGCTGAGAGGGGGGAAAGGGAGGCTTTTCCTCCTCTCAGCGCTATTTTGGGAGGCTTTTTCCCCTCTCAGTGCTGTTTTGAGAAGCCTCCCTTCCCTTCTCAAAACAGCGCTGAGAGTGTGGGGAAAAGCCTCGCAAAGGTGTGTGAGTGTGTGTGTGTCTCCCGCCTGGAGGGTAAACCCAAAAATCAGCTGGTTGGTGGGAGGTGCGGGTGCTGGGCAACGGCTTGCATGCCTGCAGAGAGGGCTCCCTGTGCCACCTGTGGCACGCGTGCTATAGGTTCACCATCACGGACCTACAAAGTCCCTTCCAACTCTGTTAATATGTCATTAAATGAATGAAGAAATATTGACATTCATGAGGGGTCTTATGGATGTTCACAAGGAAAACTGGGCCAAGGACTTGATAAATTAATCCCTGTGTCAAGTGGACCATTTCCTGGTGACAGATTAAGTAATGGAGTCTATATTCATTTTCTTATTGAAAAAGCTGTTGTGATTTTATGTACACCGAATCACCCTTCACTGATTCATAATGTTATGCCAGACTTGAATGTAGGATGGATGGATGCTTCTAAAAACATTTCAAAACAGTGAGATGAATATTTCTCCAAGATCAATCTCTTCAACATTTATTTATTCCTGGACAGAGCCAGCCATTTTCTTTGTGTAATGGAAAGTGTCATTCAGGCTACAGTAAGATCAAGATAGAAGGAAAACTATTTTGCTGCTATGACTGTCTTCGGTGTCCGGAAGGGAAGATTTCTAACAGGGAGGGTAAGAGACGTTGTACATCTACCTCAGCTAAAACAGCACTTACTGAATCTGGGAGACAAGGATATCATAGAAAATGTAGCAAACAGTTTAGACAAATAGATTTAAGGTACTGAATTACATAATGTCCATTATATTTAGCAAGTAATACATTCCAGAGCAAAGATTTATGGCTTTGAAACAGAGATGAGCACTGCCCCCTAGAATTGGGAATGACTAGCACATACAGTATGTGTGAGGGGAACCTTTACCTATCCTAATGTATATACTTTTGAAATATTAAGTGGCAGTCCTTGTTTTGAAAATTGTACAATTGGTTTTTAATCCTTCACTGCAACTGAAACATTAATGTTTTCTTTTGTAGATATGGATGAATGCTTTCAGTGCCCAGAAGATCACTATCCCAACAAGAAGAACAATTTCTGTCTCCCCAAAGTTATAACATTTTTGAAGTACAAAGAAACTTTGGGTGCTTTTTTGGCCACTTCTGCTCTTTTCTTTTCTTTGGTCACAGTTGGAGTCCTTTGGATCTTCATTAAGCATCAGAACACTCCCATTGTCAAAGCCAACAACCGGAACCTCACATATGTACTCCTTGTTGCTCTCTTGTTATCATTTCTTTGTATCTTGCTATTCCTTGGAAAACCTCAAAAGGTCACATGTCTCCTTCGTCAAACTGCCTTTGGCATCATCTTCTCAGTGGCCATTTCTTGCGTTTTGGCCAAAACCATCATTGTGGTTCTAGCTTTCATGGCTACCAAGCCAGGGTCCAAGATGACCAAGTGGGTGGGGAAAAGTCTTGGCATGTTTATAGTATCCTTCTGCTCCTTTATTCAAATTAATATATGTCTTATATGGCTGATCATCTCTCCCCCATTCCCAGATGCTGACATGAAGTCAATAGCAGAAGAAATCATTCTGGAATGCAACAAAGGATCTGCCTTCATGTTCTATGGTGTCTTGGGTTATATGGGCTTCCTTGCTGTTGTCAGTTTCACACTGGCTTTCCTAGCAAGGAAATTGCCTGATGCTTTCAATGAAGCCAAATTTATCACCTTCAGCATGTTGGTCTTCTGTAGTGTTTGGCTGTCCTTTGTTCCAGCATATCTGAGTTCAAAGGGAAAATATATGGTTGCTGTGGAAATCTTCTCCATTATAGCTTCCAGTGCTGGATTACTGATCTGCATCTTTTCTCCCAAATGCTACATCATTGTGCTGAGACCTGATCTGAACAACAAGGAATTTTTAAAAAGCAAAACAACAGATCAATATAAAATATGATGGCTTGATAAAAAAAATTGCTAGGCCACAATTCTATGCAGATATGTTTAAATCATGAAATGGTCTCTGGTGTTATACTATTCATAATAAAAAAGAAGAGAATTTCTTGCAGTTCATTTACAATTAATTTTTTTAAATGGAACCAGATGTTGTTTACTTTTAATTGCACAAAAATCTTTGTCCCTCTTCTGTATTTATTGTAATGAAAATGCAGTGAGAAAAATCTTATCTGTAGAGAAAATCTTAACATGTACATAAATCATGCTTAACACCTTCTCCCACAATTCACTGAAAAAGGCATAATTAATTAAACAGGTGATCACACCACTACTATTGGAGCAATAATCATCTCAACTTTCAAAAAATTATATCAATACTTGACTCTTGATTCCATAAACACCATTTTGGTTTATTAAAGCATATTAAGAATTGCTATCAACCTAGCAGATCGTGAAATGATTGTTTGGATGTGACTTAAACAAGAGAATAATGTAACAAAAGAAAGGGCAAAAGCAATCAGCTTAGAAAATGCAGTCATTCAAATATATTAAATGATCAGCGAGACTTCAGTTAAAGGTATTTATACAAATGTATAATTCTCAGAATTACATCTTCCACTAATCCCTACAACTGACTGTTTGAAATTTTGGTTTGACAGCAACAGGATGCATACATCAGGTTGCATGGGGCTTAGAGTGCAAAGGACAAACAATGCTTTGTGAAATTTAGGGGTTGGAATGGAGTCCCTTCCTGCAATTCCTTAAATCATTTCTCTCTTTTTCCTAGATCATATGGCTCCTCTCCTCAATAATACTCATATCGCAGGTAGAGAAGTGTTTAGCTTAAGAAGTTGCCAACAGGTATCCCATATGCTCCAACATACCTTTTTACCTTCAAAATCTGAAGCTCTGCACAATTCTAGTTTAATACATTCATGCTTTTATTCAAGTACTAGCTGATAATCCAGTGTTGCCTCGGTATTTATTTATGGGGGGAAATTTCCGTACCCAAAGTAATTTCTTTTTTTTTTTAAAAAAAGAAAGTTTTATTGGTTTTTTGGTGTTTTACAAAAGGAAAAGGTATGGGGAAAGTTACAAATTGTGGCAGCCGCAAACTGCGGTAGGTATACGCCCCCTCCAGACTCATGGTGTACATTTGCATAGCATTCAAATATTACGTAATAACATATAGTCAGTGTGATAAATTAAAAATAATTTCAATCAATTTGTATCATGTGGATTTTCTTACTTATTTGTGTGATCTAAGCTTTCTTGATGTTGCCCCATCTCCCCCCGTTGGCAGTGCTCTGGCCCCTCCCATGTCTTGTGTATCTACTGGGATGTCTTCTGTTTTTTCTAGAAGTAATTTATTTTTTTCCATAAAGGCCTGCGCCTCTATGGGTGTGTTAATTCTGACCCTTGTCTCCTCCCAGAATATTAACATACCTTCAGGCAGCAACCAATGAAACCACACCCCCTTCTGGTATAATTTATTCGCCAATTGCGAATAATATTTTCTTTTCTCCCTCACTTTCTTGGGGATCTGTTTCAGTATGGTTATCTCCTTATCTTTGTATATCAGGGCTTGTCCCCTTTGTGTATTCAGAATTTCATCTCTTGTGCTTTTCCTAAGAAATTTAATGTGGACCTCCCTGGGGACATTGTGTGTTCTAGCATATGCGGAGTTCACTCTATAGACCAGGTCTATTTCCCACCCCATCTGTTGCTTTTCTTTCTGGGTATACTCAGCCAAGATGGTTGTCATGATGTCCCTAATGTTTTCATCATCTGTCTCCATCACATTCTGAAATCTAAGAAAAAAGGACATTCTCTCAAACTCTGTTTTCATTTGTTGGGTGTCAAGCTCTTTGTTTTCCTTTTGCACGCCCTCCACCCCCCCTTTCATCTCAGCCGCCCCCTGCTCCAAGAGATCCAATCTCTGTGAGTTCTTATAAATTTTTTCCTGGTTCCCTCTAATTTCTTTTTCATCTCCTTCAGCTGTTTCTTAATTTCCTCTTGTCCCTGTAGAATTTGCTGAAACATTTGATGAAACTCCAAGTCCGCAGTTTTAACTTGTTTAAAAGCTGTCAATGTTGATTGCGTGCTTGGACTCGAGGTTGTAGATGTTGGGGCAGAGGGAGCAAAGCCGGACTTTCCAGGAGGTGGTCTTTTAGATGTCATTGTTAGTAATAAAGAGTCCAGTCAGTATAGAGAAGAATCAGTCAGAGTGGTAGAGCAGCCAAGAGAGTTCGGGGGGTAGAGAGACCAGGCACAAGGAAACTCTCTAATCACCCTGGCAGGGAACAGACGTTTTTCACTCCAGAAAGTTCAAAAGCAAACAATCCACAAGAGAGGTATCCAAATAACACGGAGACAAAGACAAAGCCTGAAGCTAAAAGGTGGAGTCAAGTTCAGCTTTCATGAAGACAATGGAAGTGTGCCATCTTGCCCTGCCAACTTCGGGTACTGAGGCAACAAATAAAGTTTTCAGAGTTCAAAGTTCCCAAAGATCACATTTTCTTAAAGCCTAAGGGTTTAAGTCTGAAGATCCATTTAGTTGGAGTGTGACCTCTTTGGTTTGGCTCTCCCCCTCCTCCTTCCCTGGGGCTACGAGCACTTTTGTTTCTAGCCGCTTGTCCAAGGGGGGGGGGAAATCCCCCTCCCCTCCAGCCGCACTTCTCCAAGTTAAACAAAAGTTCTAATTAGCACAACTGACAGGTTTTAGAAGTGATAATAGGTATGAAGGGAGTCTACGCCTCACCGCACCACCCTGCATCCTTCAAGTATCTTTTTTTCTTCCGGACAGCCTCACAGCGAAGACGCTTCGCACCTCCCCTTCGCGCTTCTCGGTGCCTGGAGCGAAGCAGGAGCCCCCTGACAGCCGCCGCCGATGCAGGGGTCCTCCCGCCGTGCCGCTCCTCCGGCAGAACGCCTCTTCGCCGTACCCAAAGTAATTTCTAATGTTGGATTTTCCCCCTTGCCAGAGGGAACCCTTGTGGAGTACAGTGAAGACATTACCATGGCAACTCCCTTTCACTGTACACTAGAAGCCATTTCATGACAGTACAGTAGAAACCATTTTAAGGCACAACAGGCTGTATCTTAACAGAACATACATCCCGAGGGGTGTTATGGGTGTTTTACTCCCACAGTATTTGTTTCTAGAGAGGAAGTAATCTGTATAGTTTGGTTGTTTGATTGAAAAGCAACTTGAACTAAGGAGAAATTTCCTAATAATTAGAACGATTAATCAATAAAACAACTTTCCTCCAGAAGTTGTGGATGCTCCAACACTGGAAGTCCTCCTAGGTCCCTTCCAACTCTTTTATTATGTTAGGTCACACTTTGGGAAAAGTGCCTATTGTCATTATATTAAATAAGGGGCATCTGCATTTTCTATACATTTTGACACTTAAAACAATTTTTGCAGTACAAAATGAAAATAGTAGATGAAGCACTATGAAATGTTTAAAATGGATTGTCTGTATCTTTTTAGAATGAGATGACAAAACAAAACAAAAGCAACAACATCCCTCAGATCACAGTGAGGTGAAGCACTCTCAGGCATATCTGCCGATCTTGGTCGGTCGAGGCAGGTGGGTGGGAAGCTCCCAAACTTCCGTGCCTTCTACGTTTTCCTGGGCTGAGTCACACACCCTCCTGCCTGCCTGTCTTGCCTTACACAAGTTGGTCTGGAGTGGGTGAGACCATCTTTGGGGAAGGGTCATTCTTTCTGCTCAGCTTAAGCACTTGAAAAGACCCCACATCCGAAGCTGACCCATTCCTGGCCAAAAGAAGAGCAGCCCAGCCCTGGCCACATTTCCCCAAACCCAGAAAACGCTGCTCTCGCCTCCCCAGTGTCCAAGCTGCAGCAAGTGAAGTGTCACTTCAGCAACGGTTATCTCCTGCCAGGCTACAAAGCATGGGGAACAGAGACCAGCTTCTGGTGCGGTGTTGATGTAATAGTAGAAATGGATGCATCTTGGCTCTATGTTCTGCCACACCCAGTCTCGTGGGAGGCAAAATGGGAGATGCCCCGCTGACAGAGCATCTGGGTGGATGGTGAGTAAATGGTGCTTTGGTGGGAGAGGCTAGCCATCCCTTAAGCCAGCTCTTGAGGGAGGAGGCAGAGATGAGGCCAGGGGATAGCTTTCCTGCCTCCTTCCTCCGAAAAATGTGGGCGGCAGGGAAAACGAGGCTTTTTTGCCAGCCTCCCAGCTGGCAAAACAGAAGTTTTTGCTAACTAGATGGTATGTGTGTTTGAGAGGGGGGGAGAGTGAGAAACAAAGAGAAACAGTAAGAGAGAAAGGGAGGGAGGGAAGGAGGGAGAGAGAGAAAAAAAGAGAGATCAAGATAGAAAGAGAAAGAGAGAGAGAAAGAAGGAAAGAGAAAGAAAGTTGGAGGGAGAGATACAAGAAAAAAGGAAGAAAGAAAGAAAGAAAGGAAGGAAGGAAGGAAGAAAGGAAGGAAGTGAAGGAAGTGAAGGAGGGAGAAAGATGAAAGAAGGAAGGAAAGAAAGAAGAAAGAGGGAGAGCAAGACACAAGAAAGAAGGAAGGAAGGAAGGTAGTAGGGAAGAGAGATGAAAGAAAGAAAGAAAGGAAGGAAGAAAGAAAGAAAGAAGGAAGAAAGGAAGGGTGGAAGGAGCAAAGAGAAGACAAAGGAAAGAAGGAAGAGGAAGAGAAAGGAAGGAAGGAAGGAAAGAAAGAAGGATAGAGAGGCAAGAAAGAAAGAAAAGAAAGACAAGAAAGAAAAGAAAGAAAAGAAAGAAAGACAAAAAACGTATGAGCACAATTGAGCCCAAAATATTGGTGGTTAAACAAGAGCATTTTTAAATTTCACCATATTTTACAAGTTGGTCACTCCCACCCGGTCACATGGCCACCAAGCCACTCCTACAAAATAAGCCACACCTACAGAATAGGTTCTAAAAAAATTGAAACCCACCACTAATACACACATACACAAACACACAAATAAATAAAATTTGTGCTTTGACATAATACATATATACATACATACATATGTGTGTGTGTGTGTGTATCTATATCTATATCTATCTATCTCTATCTCTATCTACATCTACATCTATCTATCATCTATCTATCTATCTATCTATCTATCTATCTATCATCTATCTATCTATATCTATATCTATATGTATCTATATCTATCTATCTATCTATCTATCTATCTATCTATCTATCTATCTATATCTATATCTATCATACCTATATCTATCATATCTATATCTATATCTGTATCTGTATCTGTATCTGTATCTGTATCTGTATCTATATCTATATCTATATCTATATCTATCTATTTCTATTTCTATTTCTATTTCTATATCTATATCTATATACTGGTCTTGTTGTATTCAGGTCGTTTCCCGTGTAACATTGAGATTTTCTTGGCAACATTTCAGTGAGGTCTCACTCCCATCTTCAGGCTGGGTTTTGGGCTTAAAGCACGGTCGGAGCTGCCATCTTTCTGTAAATCTTGGTGGGGGAGTGTGGAGTGCTGGCTTTGTTTCAGTAGGTGGAATGATTGGTTGTGTGGTTGTATCATGTTTGGTAGATTGGTGCTGATTGGTGCTTGCTGTGTGTCCCTTGTTGTTTCGTGTTGTAACGGCCTGGGTGTGGGTGGGGCTTATTTGTTGACTAGGGCTGGTTTCCAGATGTCTGGTACGCGGGAGGTATCATCACGTTTATTCATGTTGTGGGGGTGTTTCTCTATTTCGATAGCTTCCATAATTATTCTCTTGTTAAAGTGTTCAGTTTTGGAGATTAACCTGGTTCCTTCAAAATTACAATTCAGGATAATTCTTTTTTTTTTCTTACTGTGTTCTTGTGTTCTGCGATGTGTGCATTTATACTCCTGTTCGTTTGTCCTATGTAAGTTGCAGGGCAGATTTTGCATGGTATTTCGTAGACTCCTTGGTTTTCTAGCTGGATTTTGTCTTTGGGGTTTCGTAAGATGTTGGCTATTTTTTGGTCAGTATTGAAGGCTGCCTTGATATTGTGTTTGTGGAGAATTTTGCTGATTTTATCTGTGGTGCCTTTGATGTAAGGGAGGAGGGGAAAAAGAAGAACCTTCCCCCCTTTTCCAGCATCTTAAAGCTATAGGACATGAAATTAATTTTTGATTTTGAAGAAACCAAATTAATCTCCAAAACTGAACACATAGAATCATTATGGAAGCCATCGAAATAGAGAAACACCCCCACATGAATAAATGTGACGATACCTCCCACCTACCAAACATTTGGAAACCAGCCCTAGTCAACAAATGAACCCAACCCACCACCCAGGTTGTTACAACACAAAAGAACAATGGACACAGCCAGCACCTCAGCCACACAGGATGATACAAAACAGCTGACCAATCTACAAACATCAACTCCATCTACCAATCAGGATGCAACTATACAGCCAATCAACCCACTTACAGCAACAAAGCCAGCACTCATCATTCCCTCCCCCACAAAGATTTATAGAAAGATGGCAGATCCGACCACGCTTTACTCGCACAAGCACGAAGCCACAAACACCAGCCTGAAGATGGTGAGTGGGATCTCACTGAAACATTGCCAAGATAATCTCAAGCTTACATGGGAAAAGACCTCCTCTACTACGCATGCCCAAGATGGTGTCCTGTCGCGTTTGAGGAGAGCTACGCGGAGATGATTGTCCTTCTTGGGGCTTGCAGGTGTACCCTATCCCATCGTTGGTTCCAGGTCCAGCTATGAGAACTTCCTGGGTCCTCAGGGATACGCTTGAGCTGCAATGTCCTGCCTAATAGCCGGAACATCGTGAGTGAAAGGAGAATGGAGAGCATCGGCTGCCGGCGTGGGTGTGGTCAGCAGTTGTGGCGGGATGCCCTTCCTGGGGTCTCTGCAGCTGGCATGGGTATCATCAGCGGTGGCGGTGGGACGCCCGGTCTGGGGTCTCTACAGCTGCCGCTCCCCACGCCGTGGTGTTATCCCGGTTGCTCCCCCGCCTCCTCCTTGCTTATGGACATGCTTATGGACATGATAAATTAGATCAGCGGGGAGTGGCTGAGGCAGCTGGCATGGATACTAACGCCAGCAGAAGATGGCTTCGGGAGTTGGCGGGGGCACAGTTGGACTGGGGTGGGTCCTTCATTGTGCCCCCCTGGTATCACCACCATTGCCTGGGCCACCGTACTGTGCCATTTGGCCATTTGGCCCTTCCTCCTGTGATATTATGGAATGGGTCAACGGAGTGCGGCCCTAGCGATGCCTATGAGTGCGGCTGGCATGGGCGGAGCTTAGCTGTTGGAGTTGGAGCAGCCACCGATGCCGCTGCTGTCCTCGTTGCCGCCATCACGGGCCACTTCACCACCTCGCAAGCTAGCATCTACTGTGATTTTGGACAGCTGTCCATTACCCTTACATATTGTTGCCAACACCGACTATTTTTATGATGGACATAAGCTTCCTGCTACCCCCTTGAACACTGCCGGCTGCGTCATCCCGTTTGGTTGATGCAACACTCTCCTCTATGCTATACTGTGACAGAACGTTATTCCCTCCGGAATAAAGTCCGCAGATAACCACCCAGCCGCCCTGTTTAGGGTTACCCACTCCTTACTTAACCAAGGAACTGGGGAAGACCCCTTGCAGGGTAGGGCTGAAGAATTTGTTCAGTATCTGCAGGATAAAATTGCTCACATCCGGACAGGCTTGGAATCTGACTGGGTAGATTCGGGCGAGCTGACGGGGATGAATCTTGTGGAGACAATCTCGGATGAGTTTGACCCTTTGACCGCTGAAGGCATGGACAGGATTTTGGGGAGACTCAGTGCTGCCACTTGTGTGCTGGACCCGTGTCCCTCTTGATTAGGTCCGCTTCCCGGGAGGTGACATGAGGCTGGCTCCAGGAGATTACCAATCCTTCATTGAGAGAGGGGTTCTTTCCCACCACCTTGAAGGAGGCGGTGGTGAGGCCCCTCCTTAAGAAGCCTTCCCTGGACCCAGCTTCTTTAGCCAACTATCGTGCAGTCTCCAACCTTCGCTTTGTAGCAAAGGTTGTCGAGAGTGTGGTAGCACGTCAGCTTCCCCAGTACCTGGATGAAGCTGTCTACCTGGATCCATTTCAGTCAGGTTTCAGGCCCGGGTACAGCATGGAGACATCATTGGTCGGATTGGTCGATGATCTCTGGTGGGTCCGGGACAGGGGCTGCTCCTCTGTCCTGGTCCTACTAGACCTCTCGGCAGCTTTCGATACCATCGACCATGGTATCCTACTGCGAAGACTCGGGGGGTTGGGAGGGGGGCACCGTTTTATGGTGGTTCTCCTCCTACCTGTCAGATCAGTCACAGTTCGTGTTGACTAGAGAGCAGGGATCGACCCCCAGGCGCATTACTTTTGGGGTGACCCAGGGGTTAGTTTTCTCACCCCTCCTGTTCAAAATATATATGAAACCGCTGGGTGAGATCATCTGTAGTTTTGGGGTATGGTATCATCAGTATGCTGATGATACCCAACTTTTCATCTCTACCCCAAACCACCCAAACGATGCCCTCGACGTGATGTCCCGATGCCTGGAGGCTGTGCGGATAAGGATGGGGAGGAACAGGCTCAAGCTCAATCCCTCCAAGACTGAGTGGCTGTGGTTTCTGTCATCCCGATTTGTGCAACTTGTTCCATCTTTGATGATAGGGGGAGAAATTTTAGCCCCCTCAGAGAAGGCTCACAATCTGGGAGTCCTCCTGGATATGCGGCTTAGTTTAGAAGAACACCTGATGGCCGTGACCAGGGGGGCCTTTTACCAGGTTCGACTGGTACATCAGTTGCGCCCCTTCCTGGATCAGGATGCTCTGTGCACAGTCACTCATGCCCTCGTCCTTTCTTGCCTGGACTACTGCAACGCTCTCTACATGGGGCTGCCCTTGAAGAGCACCCAGAGGCTTCAGCTGGACGAGAATGCGGCCGCACAGGTTATCATGGGGGTACCTAGGTACTCCCATGTTACACCCCTTTTAGGTGGCCTGCACTGGTTGCCGGTCGTTTTCCGGGTGCGATTCAAGGTATTAATTATGACCTTTAAAGTGCTCCATGGCTTAGGCCCAGGGTACCTGCGAGACCAAATACTGCCACCAGAAGCCTCCCACCGTCCAGTACGATCCCATAGAATTGGCCTCCTCAGGGTGCCATCGACCAGGCAGTGTCGGCTGGTGACCCCCAGGGGGAGAGCCTTCTCTGAGGGAGCGTCTTCCCTCTGGAATGAGCTGCCCCCAGAGCTTCGCATAATCCCTCACCTCCAGTCCTTCCGACACGCCCTAAGAAGTTGGATTTTCCAGCAAGCCAGCCTGGCCTGTTAATGTTAATTTTATCTCATTTTTTAAAATGTTATTGTCCTATTAATTGGGTTTGTTTTTTGGATATGTATCTAATTTCTTTTTAACTTTCGTGATGTGTGTTTTTTAATGTTGTACGCAGTCCTGAGTCCTTTGGGCGAAGGGCAGCATATAAATCCAATAAAACTCAAACTCAAACCTGAATACAACAACACCAGCATATCTACACACGTGAAAATCTATGAAAACAGACACACACACACACACACATACACAGACGTATATGTGTGTGTGTGTGTGTGTGTGTGTGTATGTTGTATTTGTGCTGATAAATAAATAAAGGGAGACTAGTATAGATCTATTTCTAGCTATTTAGCTCTCATCAGCTACCCATACCCTTACTGGGATTCGAACCAGGGCTGTATTGCATATTAGGCCGATGTAATTGCCACTAGACCACAGACTCTCTTCCTTATCAGCTAGGCCAGGGAAATAGGTATGATGGTCCTCTGTAATGAGCTGAATGACAGAAAGGGGGAGTAGTGAGTTCCATCCCACATTTGGGCATACCAAGGGTTGTAACACAAATACATACCTATTTCCCTGGCCTAGCTGATAAGGAAAAGAGCCTGTGGCTTAGTGGCAATTACATCGGCCTAATATGCAATACAGCCCTGGTTTGATTCCCAGTAAGGGTATGGCTAGCTGATGAGAGCTAAATAGCTTGAAATATATCTATACTAGTCTCCCTTTATTTATATATCAGCACAAATACAACACAAATATAAAAAGGCAACATTAAAAATAAAAATATGGTTTTGTGCCTGGATGGTCCTCTGTAATGAGCCGAATGACAGAAAGAGGGAGTAGTGAGCTCCCTCCCATATTTGGGCATACCAGGGGTTGTAACACAAATGCACACACACACACACACACACACACACACACACACATGTGTGTGTGTGTGTGTGTTGTAATTGTACTGATAAATAAATAAAGGGAGACTTTATAAATAAATTTATAAATAAAAATATGGTTTTCTGCCTGCATGGTCTTCTGTGATAAGCCAAGGACAGAAAGAGGGAGTAGTGACCTTCCTCCCATATTTAGTCATACCAGGGGTTGTAACACAAATATATATATATATATATATATATATATATATATATATATATATATATATATATATATATATATATATATATATATATATATATATATACATACATACATACATACATACATACATACATACATACATATATATATATATATACACATACATACATACACACACATATACAATATACATATACATATACATATACATACACATACATACATACATACATACATACATACATACACACACATATACAATATACATATACATATACATATACATACATACATACATACATACATACATACATACATACATACATACATACATATATATATATATATATATATATATATATATATATATATTTGTTTTTGTAGATTTTCATGGGTGTAGGTATGTTGGTTTTGTTGTATTTGGGTCTTCTCCCGTGTAGGATTGAGATTGTGTTTGCAACATTTCAGCGAGATCGCACTCGCCATCTTCCATCAGACCACAGCCTATATTTATTAGATCAAGCATATATATATTGTTGTATATGTACTGATAAATAAATAAAGGGAGAGTAGTATAGAACTATTTGAAGCTATTTAGCTCTCATCAGATAGATAGATAGATAGATAGATAGATAGATAGATAGATAGATAGATAGATGATAGATAGATAGATAGATAGATAGATAGATAGATAGAATATATATATATATATATATATATATATATATATATATATATATATAATAGTCTCCCTTTATTTATTTATCAGCACAAATACAACACAAATATTAAAAAAAAGGCAACATTAAAAATAAAAATATGGTTTTCTGCCTGGAAGGTTTTCTGTAATGAGCCGAAGGACAGAAAGAGGGAGTAGTGAGCTTCCTCCCATATTTGGGCATACCAGGGGTTGTAACACAAATACATATACATACATACATACATACATACATACATACATACATACATACATACATACATACATATAATCTGATGAGAGTTAAATAGCTTCAAATATGTGTGTGTGTGTGTGTGTGTGTGTGTGTGTGTGTGTATGTGTATGTGTATATATATATTTCCTTTCTTAACTCCTCATTACTCTCAGGAATTTTTGGATCTCTTGCCATCCCACTAAAAAAGAACTGATGTTTACTGAGAACAAAAAACACGTTTACTGTTCATGGTTTCCTAAAGCTTTAATTCCTAATTGTTGACCTTTCCATTGTTATTAGTAATCCCCTATGTCATTGTTTTCAATTTCATCTCTTAGTGGCCAAGGGATTGTTTTGCATACCAGGACAAGCATAAATGCCCTTAATGAGGCACAGCTTTGGGAAACATACATTGGCTCACAGATGAAACACCATTCATGATGGTGATATTTGCAGCCATGGTCTTAGTGTTTTTGCCTGAAATGATGAACATGATTCCTAGTGCTAAATGTAGGAATAGCGATCCTTTGCCTTTTGTTCACAAGCAATATCAGTCAGGAGACTTCATTGTTGTGGACATTCTCTCTCAGATTTACATCTTCTATACAATGATAGACTTCAGAAAACATCCTTCTAAGAAACTGTTTGAGGGAATTGCGTAAGGTTTATATATATATATATAAAGAGAGAAAGAGAAAGAAAGTCTTTATTTTAACTGTGTTTAATTTGTTCTTTGATGAGTGGCTTTTTTCTTGTCTTTATCTCTTGTTCTTTGACCTTCCATGATCTTCCTTCCTTCCTTCCTTCCTTCCTTCCTTCCTTCCTTCCTTCCTTCCTTCCTTCCTTCCTTCCTTCCTTCTCATTATATTTCAAGAAAAGAAATAGTACTGATAATATAACAAACATTTAAAGAATATAAAAATATAGTAAGGGACAAGAGATAAGTAATATAAGCAACAGAAGAGTATAGTTGAGAATGCTCAAATTACAACCAATCAGTAGCCCTGAAATATCATAGGGTTAATATTTTATAACAGAGGCAGTTTTGTGTAATGTTCAGGGTGGAAGGTTGACATCATGTTGCCTAGTTGCATATTAAACATGAAGACATCTAGGTGATCTTGACCCTATCCCTCTATCTAAGTTCTTAGAAGCAAGCAATGACAAGGCAATTCAAAAAAAACTTTGCCACAGATCTTACATTATTTGCAAGTGGTCACTATCTCTATGGGAAAAAATGCTTAACATATTTCTACCATTTACTTTTGTTAAAGTTTAGGTGTTTTTCTTCCTTTCATTAGGAAAAATAAACATAGTCCAATCGATAAGACAAATGCCTAGTTTATTTCAGCACCAAAAAAGAGCTGCGGTGGTGAAATGGTTAGAACGCAGTACTGCAGGGTTAACTCACTTAACAGGCTCAAGGTTGACTCAACCTGCCATCCTTCTGAGGTCAGTAAAATGAGGACCCAGATTGTTAGAGACAATATACTGACTCTGTAACCTGCTTAGAGTCGACTGTACAGCACTGTGAAGTGGCATATAAGTCTAAGTGCTATTGCTGTCAAAGAAATGTCTGTGAATTCACAGGGATAAATTTCTAATGCATTTACAATGAGACAGGGAGGTAAAGAGAAAAAGAAAGAGTAGAATAGTTCATTTACTTATGAATTAGTTTTATGCTCATAATGTATATATATTTAAAAAAGAGAATACATCAGTGGTGGGTTCTGGATTCCAGAATGGCTGGTTGGAACGGCCCTGGAGTTACCCACATGCACACATGTGGTGCGTGCGCACATTCTCACAGTGTGCACATGCGTTCTAGCATCAAATGACGCTTCTGCAAGCCTCCATGACGCTCCAGCTGCTCTGCAGATTCTTGCGCAGGCGCAGAAGCGCCAACAGCATAAAGCAACAGTAAGGAGCATGGGCAGGCAGGTGGTCCCTCCGGAGCACCTCACCGGAACGGTATCTGGTACACCCACCACTGGAATACATGTTTTATCTCAAAGAAACTTTTATGTTTATTTGGAGACTCGAAATAGAAAAGAATTTTACCTGTTTTCAAAACTTAAAGTTCCTCTCTAGAACACACACACACACACACACACACAGAGGGGGGGAGCAAGGGAGATGGAGAGAATTAATTAATATATGATTTTTGAAGATAAAGTGCATTTCTTTAAAAATATAATTTGGGCGTAAAAATTGTCATTGGATTGGAAATATTATCATAGTAGTTTTCAAAATACTTTGATTAATGGATGGATGAATTGATTGACATACTAAAAAGTATTATTTATATGTGGGCACATGTAAAATGCTGTAATAGTCATATTAGAAGATAGATATATGAAATATGATGATGATAGATAGATAGATGATAGATAGATAGATAGATAGATAGATAGATAGATAGATAGATAGATAGATAGATAATGTATCTTTATCTGTCTATCAACAATTCTATCTATCTGTCTGTCTGTCTATCTGTCTGTCTGTCTGTCTGTCTCAGATAGATAGAGAGATAGATAGAGAGATAGATAGAGAGATAGAGAGATAGATGATAAATAGATATATACTGTAGATAGACAGATAGAGATAGACAGAAAGCAGACAGAGAAAAATGCAGACATTTGTGGAGAACATTAGGTTGAATTGATATACACTGTACATCACAGTTTCAGCAGAGTGTATACCAACAAGATATATAATGCTTATTTTAGAGTCATGACTCCAACTTATCAACATATCCTGGCTTTAGAATTTGCCATCATGGAGATCAATAGAGATCCCTCTATTTTACCAAACCATACCTTGGGCTTCCACATTTATAATAGCTACTTTGATCCAAGTTGGACATACCGTGCTTCATTGGAGCTCTTCTTTACAAAGGGCCAATTCATACCCAACTACAATTGTGATGTTCAAAACAGACCAATAGCAGTCATTGGAGGACCTACATCTGACATCAATCTAAACATGGCTAACATCCTGTCCCTCTTCAAGATACCACAGGTATGTTGTTTCCAGTGATATCAGGTATATGGTATAAAAATCCATTTGTTGCTTCTCTACAGAATTGTTTATGGGAGGAAAATGTTGTGATTGAGGCTACATTTCAAAAAATGTAGGGTTCTGAAGGCTGCAAGTGAATTGTCCAGTAGTTTGATTATGACATAGGGTCTTAATTGTTATTGTTTTTATCGTTTCAATGGGCCTTCAATGGTTTCAATTCAATTCTCCAAAGTGAATATATAAAGGTTGATCCAACTTTTTGTTTGGCAATATATTTTTATAGGTCATTCAGTATCAATTTTGGTTTAGTTTCTCATATACATTCTCATTAGTACTGTTAATATTTACATATTGTCTTTTAACATTTATCACAATTCATTGTGATACCCCGTACATCCATTTTATTTTACAACAACCCTATTTCTTCCTCAAATCATCCCAACCCCCCTTCTTTATCTTCTTTCCTTCTCTCCTTTTTCTTTCCTTCTCCCCCTCCCTCTCCTCCACTCCTCCTCTCTTCTTCCCCTTCCTACCTTCTCTCCTACTCTTACTACCCCATTATTACTTCCTCTCCTTTTCTCTTTCTTTTTCCATCTTCTTTCTCCCTCCTTCTATTGTATTTATTTTCATCTTCACTCCCATGGATTTTCAGGTTGGAATTCAAGCAAACCCGGTTCCATATTTACATAAAAATACATTCCCTCTTCCACATTTTATAGTCATTGTAATCATTCCACATATTTCATTTTTTAACTGTAAATTTGTATATTACTACTTTTATCTTTTTCCCTTCCGCTCCCCTTAGTTTAATAGTGTATCATCTGGGTTGCTTAATCTGTAATCTTTAATCTCTATAAAACATTTTATACAGGTTTTCCTTATATGTTGTTGCCATTGTTAGTTTATAGTTCCTTTCCAGTGGTGGGTTGCAGGCTGTGCGCCCCAGTAAGGCATACCAGAGCCTACCTGGAGCACCGGGTACCGTTCCGGTACAGTGCTCCGGAAGGTCCTCCCACCCACCCGAACTCCTGACATGTCCTTTAAGTGTACAGCACTTGCATGACACTCTGCTGAGCAGTTGGAGCATCATGGAGGCTTGCCGAAACGTCAGAGGCAAGTACAACACATGTACGTGATGCTCTTGTATGTCCACACGCTGTAAGCGTTCATGTGGGCGATACCAGGGCTGTTCCAACTGTACCAGCTGGAATGGAATCCGGAACCCATCACTCTTCCTTTCCCATAGTTGTTGCCATTTTTTCTAATTCAATCCTGTAACCAAAGTTTTTTGTCAATGCTATCATTGTTTCTTTTACTTCTTCTTCCTCTAATTTAATTCTAAGTAAATAGCTATATAGTTTCTTAATCATTTTTTCATCTGTTCCCATAACTATCATCTAATTCTGAGCTTCCCAGGTTAAAACCATACTCTCTAGCATCTTTTTCATAACTTGATTGTATTTGCATTTGTGCAAACCAACTTATATCAATCCCCTGTTCTTCTAGTTCTTTTTTCTGTGTTAGTTCTGTGTTAGTTCCCCTCTCTGATAGAATATCTTTGTATTTAATAATCTTTCTCATACTAGTAATATTCAAGTGTGTCAAAGCTTCCATTGTTGAAAGCCACATTGGTATTCCCAAACAGTGTTTTCCTTTCACTTTTACCCATACTTTAAATAAAGTATTTGTTACATAATGTCTCTGAAAATAACCATGTATCCTATTTTTCCCATACCATAAAAATGTGTACCAACTCCGTTGCATCTCATGTCTCTCTAAAGACAATAACCTTGTATTTCTCAATAAAATCCATTCTTTTATCCAAGTTAATGCTGCCGCTTGGTAATATAACTCCCCATTTGGTAGTCCAAACCCACCTCTAATTTGTGAACCTTGTAACATTTTTATATTAATTCTTGCCTTTTTGCCTTGGCAAATATATTTCCACATTATTTTTATCAATTTTTCAAAGTAGTTTTTCTCAAGTTTCATTGGTATTGTTTGAAATAGAACTCAATTTCTTGGTAATATATTCATCTTAATTACCCCTATCCTTTCCATTAATGATAACTGCAAGTTCTTCCATTTCTCCACCTCTATTTCAATTTGATTTCTCAGTTTATAATAATTATCTTCTTTGATAGTTACACATCTCGTGGTCAGCTGTATTTCCAAATATTTCACTTTCTTCACTATTTGAATATCTAACTTCCCCATTATTTCCCTTTTCTGTTTTTCTGTTATATTTTTCACTAAGATTTTTGTTTTATCTCTATTAATTTTCAATCCCATTACTTCTCCATTTTCTTCTACTTGTTCAAGTAGCTTTGGACCTGTTTCTACTGGATCTTCCATAATAATAAACATTAGATCATCCGCAAATGCTTGTAATTTATATTCTTCTTTCTGAATTTTCATTCATTTTATTTCTTTATCCTGCCTTATGTTTCTGTTTAAAATCTCTAATATCAATATAAATAATAATGGGGATAACAGACACCCTTGTCTAGTTCCTTTCTTAATAGGCACATTTTTTTTTGTCATGTCACCATTTGCAATCACCTTTGCTGATTGTTCTTCATAGATAGTTTTAATCATATTTATCAAATCCTCCCCAAACTCCATCATTTGTAATTGCATTATCATAAATTGCCAATTCACATCATCAAAGGCGCTCTGTGCATCCAAAAGTAGCAATGCCATTTGCATCTCTGGGTGTCTTTCATAATATTCTAAACTGTTCAATATAATCCACATATATAATCTAATCTGCCTCTTTTGGGTAAGAAAATGGGTGTTAGGGGTGTCTTACCCCCACAGTGTTTTTTTTCCAAAGAGTAAGTCATTTGTGTACCTAGTTTGGTTGAAATTGCTCAAGGCGTTCAAGAGATATGCTGGAACATACACACACACAGCAATTTAGATAGATAGATAGATAGATGATAGATAGATAGATAGATAGATAGATAGATAGATAGATAGATAGTCAGATAGAAAGATAGATAGATTTGGTAGCGAAACAGGAAAAGAATGAGTGCACACCTTTAATTCCCTTTATTGTTTGTTTCTAGGTAATATATGGTACTGCTCCTGAAATTCGCAGAAAAGAAGAAGCTGCTTTCTACCAACAGATGTTGCCAAATATGGACACTCAGTACCAGGGCATTTCTAAATTGCTGTTATATTTCACATGGACATGGGTTGGGATGATGTTAGTAGATAATGGCAGTGGTGAAATGTTTCAACGCACATTGGTTCCCATGGCTACCCAGAGTGGTATCTGCTTTGACTTCATTGAAAGATTTCCCAACCCTGTTTATACAAATAGCATCGTAGAAATGATAGAAACAGGTCTGAAAATGTACAAAGTGGTTATGAGAAGCAATGCTATAGCAGTGGTTGTTCATGGTGAATTTGGGAACATGATAACTCTAAGATTTCTTTCCACTAGTTTGGAAATTGATGATTTTTCACTATGGATAAAAGGTAAAGTCTGGATCATGACACTCCAGATGGGTTTCACTTCACTTCCCTTTCAAAAATATGGTGACCTGGTTTTCCTGCATGGTGCATTATCATTTGCAATTCACTCAGAGAGGGTGTTGGGATTCCAGCAATTTGCCCAATCAAGAAACCCTGTCTTGGAAAAGGAAGATAGTTTTATCAAGATCTTCTGGGAAAATGCATTTGAATGTTCCTTCTCCAACTCCGCAGTAGAAGAGAAAGATGGGGCCACTTGTACTGGAGAGGAGAAACTGGCAGATATTCCTACCTCTGTATTTGAAATGGACATGACTGGCCACAGCTACAGCATGTACAATGCCATCTATGTGGTGGCCCATGCTTTGCATGACTTCTATTCATCTATAATGAATTACAGAGTAGGATATCTTAAAACCAAGGGGAAAGCTTTCATTCAACATCTATGGAAGGTAAGATCCCAAGAAGACAAATTAGAGAGTCACTGTATCCTCCTTCTAGATTTTTGAACAATTGAATTTTACAATGTAGATGAAATCATGTATGTTTGGTTAACATAAATTTATCAATTAATTAATTTATCAGCCACAAGCTATAAAATACAGCATACCATTAATACATACATATGTAACACTACATAAATATGAAATTTCTGAAATCCAAAGAGATACTCCAAATTCAATTTAATTGAAAGACTGAGACCATTTTATTAAAAAAAAGTCTGTATTGGATACATTAAAATGTGTCCAATACACATTAATATTTCAAAAAAGTTTCTTAAATTATAAAACCTTCTGCAATATTCATTCCCACACACTGTTTTTATATACTGTACATAAGGATATCACAAATTTATTATCTCCCATATTTTTTTCCTCTTGAAACCCCACTCCTTCACCAATATGGCCATGCATTGCCTTTAGGAGGCTACCAGAGTGCTCCTGGGGGCTAGAGTGGGCAGAATATAGCCAAAACAGGCTGTTTTATAAGCCTCCTAAAGGCTATGCATGCCCCCTTTTTAATACAAAAAAACCAGGCTGATTTTCACAAAACAACACACTGGTTTTTGCTCATTTTTGAGGCCCCCAGCCCCCAAGAGCACTCTATAAGCCTCCTAAACGCTATTCATGCTGGTTTTTTTGACAAAAACTGAGCCTGTTTTTGTGAAAAACGGGCCGTTTTTGGGAGGTCTGCAGAGTGCAAAAACCTTTTTTTTTAAATTTTACCTCTTCAGAATCTTGGTGCGTCTTATACTCTGGTGCATCTTATACTCCAAAAAATATGGTAATTAAAAGTTCAAGTCCCTGACAAGCACCCACATGCCCATCACATGGCCCAAGGAGGCCGTTTCCCAACTGGATATGCCTCCCAATCACATCACTCCATGTGCAGGATAAGGTGTCCTTGACTCTCTGAGAAAGGAATGTTAGTTCCATGTAACCCCTTCTCCCATTTTCCAATAGAACTGAAGTTCCAATGTGAAAGATGGCTTCCAGACCTGACATACATATTATTTCAATTCATTTTTCTTCATTTTTGTGCTATAAGGATTGTTTAATCATCATGATAATTAGTGATGTTAAGTATTTATTAATGTTGTTGTGTTGTTGTTGTTGTTGTTGTTGTTGTTATTATTATTATTATTATTATTATTATTATTATTATTATTATTATTGCCTTTTCTGCTTATCAGAACTTCTTATCTAAACATCTTAAAAGGGAGAAGGTGTATTGCTGTACATCCTGATACATATCTCTGTATTTGGCTTCTTTTCCCCTCATTTAGCTCAACCAATTCATGCGGAAAGTTTCATTTAATAATAGTGCCAGGCAAAAAATTTCGTTCAATGAGAATGGAGAGTTGGAGACTGGATTTGATATTATTAATTGGATCACATTTTCAAACTTATCTTTTAAAAAAGTCCGAGTTGGAAGTATTGATTTTTCCCAAGAAAAAATAATCACCACTGATGAGGATGGTATTGTATGGCCAAGTAGGTTCAACCAGGTATGATCCTGTTACATTTAGGATTGTGTTTAGGCCTGGTTTCACTCCTTCTTAGAGTGTCAGGAAAAGAACTCAACATATATGTTCTCTCTGAAGTCTCTCTAACTGGTCATTACTGATGACATCTTAAATGCTTCTTTAGTATAGGAGGGTAAATGGCAAGAAATGAGCAGGCAGGAAAGAAAGTTCACCTGTTGTAAAATTCTGACAGTGAGAGCAATCAATCCTTGGAACAGAAGTTTCCTTCAGAAGTTGTTGGAGCTTTATCACTGGAAGCTTTCAAGAAGAGACTGGACTGCCATCTCTCAGAAATGCTGTAATGTCTCCAGCTTGGGCATGGGGTTGGACTAGATCAGAGGTCATCAACTGGTTGTCCGTGGAGCACAGTTGTCTGCAAGAAAACTTCGGTGGTCCACAGAAAAATCTGGACATCTGCATTTTTTTATGTTTTACTACCATGTTTCCCAGGGGTTTATTTTCTTTAAGACTTGAAAATAAATCCTTGGGTTTATTTTCAGGGAGATCTTATGGTTTTTTTGCTGCAGGAGACAGCGAGCATGATCACCTCACCTCTACTCTGCTCCTTAATCATGGCCCATGGATCAGCTGAGCCAGTGAGAAAAGCCTCCCGTTGCAAAACAGTGCTGAGAGGGGGAAAAGGGAGGCTTTTCCTCCTCTCAGCGGTATTTTGGGAGGCTTTTTCCCCTCTCAGCGCTGTTTTGAGAAGCCTCCCTTCCCTTCTCAAAACAACGCTGAGAGTGGGGGGGAAAGCCTGGCAAAGGTATGTGTGTGTGTGTGTTGCTCCCGCCTGGAGGGTAAACCCAAAAATCAGCTGGTTGGTGGGAGGTGCGGGTGCTGGGCAATGGCTTGCATGCCTGCAGAGAGGGCTCCCTGTGCCACCTGTGGCACGCGTGCTATAGGTTCACCATCACAGACCTACAAAGTCCCTTCCAACTCTGTTAATATGTCATTAAATGAATGAAGAAATATTGACATTCATGAGGGGTCTTATGGATGTTCACAAGGAAAAATGGGCTTTATCAAGGACTTGATAAATTAATCCCTGTGTCAAGTGGACCATTTCCTGGTGACAGATTAAGTAATGGAGTCTATATTCATTTTCTTATTGAAAAAGCTGTTGTGATTTTATGTACACCGAATCACCCTTCACTGATTCATAATGTTATGCCAGACTTGAATGTAGGATGGATGGATGCTTCTAAAAACATTTCAAAACAGTGAGATGAATATTTCTCCAAGATCAATCTCTTCAACATTTATTTATTCCTGGACAGAGCCAGCCATTTTCTTTGTGTAATGGAAAGTGCCATTCAGGCTACAGTAAGATCAAGATAGAAGGAAAACTATTTTGCTGCTATGACTGTCTTCGGTGTCCGGAAGGGAAGATTTCTAACAGGGAGGGTAAGAGACATTGTACATCTACCTCACTTAAAATAGCACTCATTGAATCTGGGAGACAAGGATATCATAGAAAATGTAGCAAACAGTTTAGACAAATAGATTTAAGGTACTGAATTACATAATGTCCATTATATTTAGCAAGTAATACATTTCAGAGCAAAGATTTATGGAAAGACAAATTGACGGCAACTATCCTAATGTATAAGGTGGCTCAGTAGCTCAGTGACACTGAGCTTATCAATCAGAAAGCTTGGCAGTTCAGAGGTTTGAATCCCTAGTGTCATGTAATGGAGTGAGCTTTTTCCAGCTTCTGACAACCGAGCAGTTTGAAAGCTTGGAAAAATGCAAGTAGAAAAATAGGAAACACCTTTGGTGATAAGATAACAGTGCTCCTTGTGCCTTCAGCATTTAGTCGTGCCAGCCACATGACCACAGAGATGTCTTCAGACAGAGCTGGCTCTTAGGCTTTAAACAGAGATAAGCAGAGTTGGGAATGACTAATACATATGCGCGAGGGGAACCTTTACCTTTAGCTATCCTAATGTATATACTTTTGAAATATTAAGTGGCAGTCCTTGTTTTGAAAATTGTACAATTGGTTTTTAATCTTTCACTGCAACTGAAACTTTAATATTTTATTTTGTAGACACAGATGAATGCTTTCAGTGCCCAGAAGATCACTATCCCAATGAGAAGAACAATTTCTGTCTCCCCAAAGTTATAACATTTTTGAAGTACAAAGAAACTTTGGGTGCTCTTTTGGCCACTTCTGCTCTTTTCTTTTCTTTGGTCACAGTTGGAGTCCTTTGGAACTTCATTAAGCATCAGGACACTCCCATTGTCAAAGCCAACAACCGGAACCTCACATATGTACTCCTTGTTGCTCTCTTGTTATCATTTCTTTGTATCTTGCTATTCCTTGGAAAACCTCACAAGGTGACATGTCTCCTTCGTCAAACTGCCTTTGGCATCATCTTCTCAGTGGCCATTTCTTGTGTTTTGGCCAAAACCATCATTGTGGTTCTAGCTTTCATGGCTACCAAGCCAGGGTCCAAGATGACCAAGTGGGTGGGGAAAAGACTTGGCACTTTTATAGTATCCTGCTGCTCCTTTATTCAAATTAAAATTTGTGTTATATGGCTGATCATCTCTCCCCCATTCCCAGATGCTGACATGAAGTCAATAGCAGAAGAAATCATTCTGGAGTGCAACAAAGGATCTGCCTTCATGTTTTACGGTGTCTTGGGTTATATGGGCTTCCTTGCTGTTGTCAGTTTCACACTGGCTTTCCTAGCAAGGAAATTGCCTGATGCTTTCAATGAAGCCAAATTTATCACCTTCAGCATGTTGGTCTTCTGTAGTGTTTGGTTGTCCTTTGTTCCAGCATACCTGAGTTCAAAGGGAAAATATATGGTTGCTGTGGAAATCTTCTCCATTATAGCTTCCAGTGCTGGATTACTGCTTTGTATCTTTTCTCCCAAATGCTACATCATTGTGCTGAGACCTGATCTGAACAATAAGGAATTTTTAAAAAGCAAAACAACAGATTAATATAAAATATGATGGCTTGATAAAAAAAATTGCTAGGCCACAATTCTATGCAGATATATTTAAATCATGAAATGGTCTCTGGTGTTATACTATTCATAATAAAAAAGAAGAAAATTTCTTGCAGTTCATTTACAATTACTTTATTTAAATGGAAACAGATGTTGTTTACTTTTAATTGCACAAAAATCTTTGTCCCTCTTCTTTATTTACTGTAATGAAAATGCAGTGAGAAAAATCTTATCTTTAGAGAAAATCTTAACATGTACATAAATCATGCTTAACACTTTCTCCCACAATTCACTGAAAAAGGCATAATTAATTAAACAGATGATCACACCACGACTATTGGAGCAATGATCATCTCAACTTTCAAAAATTATATCAATACTTGACTCTTGGTACCATAAACACCATTTTAGTTTGTTAAAGAATATTAAGAATTGCTATCAAGACAACCTAGCAGATCCTGAAATGATTGTTTGGATGTGTCTTAAACAAGAGAATAATGTAACAAAAGAAAGGGCAAAAGCAATCACCTTAGAAAATGCAGTCATTCAAATATATTTAATGATCAGCGAGACTTCAGTTAAAGGTATTTATACAAATGTATAATTCTCAGAATTACATCTTCCACTAATCCCTACAACTGACTGTTTGAAATTTTGGTTTGACAGCAACAGGATGTATACATCAGGTTGCATGTGGCTTAGAGTGCAAAGGTCAAACAATGCTTTGTGAAATTTAGGGGTGGGATTAGAGTCCCTTCCTGCAATTTCTTAAATCATTTCTCTCTTTTTCCTAGATCATATGCTCCTCTCCTCAGTAATACCCAAGTTTCAGGTAGAGAAGTGCTAGGCTTAAGGAATTGCAAGCTGGTATCCAATATGCTCAAAAAATCCCTTTTTACCTTTGAATTTGAAACTCTGCACAACTCTAATACATCCATGCTTTAATTCAAGTACTAGCTGCTAACCTGGCATTGTCTGGGTATTTATTTATAGTGGGAAAATGTCTGGACCAAATGTAATTTCTAATCATGGATTTTTTTCCTCTTTCCAGAGGGAGCCTCTTTGTGGAGTACAGTGAAGCCATGGCAACTCCACTATACTGTACAGTAGAAGCCATTTAAGGCACAACAGGCTGTATCTTAACAGAACACACACCCCAAGTTACTTTCCTAGAGAGTTACCCCAAAGTTACTTTCCTAGAGAGTAGGTCATCTGTGAACCAAGTTTGGTTGAAATTGCTCAAGGCATTCCAGAGTTATGCTGGAACACACACCACACACACACACACACACACACACACACTCACACACTGCCATTTATACATATACAGATTCACATTCAGCATTGGGACTCCCATGACTGTTCCAGATAGTTTAGATCACGGGTGTCAAAGGCATGGAGTCACGTTGCCATCACATATGTGTCATGATTTTTTCCCTTTGCAGAGCTAGGGTGAGTGTGGCCTGTGCATGACATATTTGGCCAATGGACCACCAGTTTGACATCCCTGGTTTAGATGCTATATATTCAAAACATTTAAAATCCTAGTCAGTTTTGCACAAACAAAGCGAAAACATTTTCAAAACTTGTTTTTGGCTTTATTCCTTGTGTCGGTTGCTTGAATTTACATTGCACATAACTTATATGGGAACCACCAAATTGGAGTACATTTGGGTTTTTTTAAACAAAGTTTTATTGTTTTTTTTTAAAAGATAACAAGGAAAAAGGGTGGTGGAAAGGTTACAAATTTTGGCAGTTGCGATGTGCGGTAGGTGCCCCCTCCCTCCATACTCATAGTATACATTTAAACAAAACTCATTACAAAATAGCAATATATAATCAGCATATGAGTTCAATTATTAGTTTCGATCAATTTATATCTAGCAAATTTTCTTATTCATTTTCTTGGTATTGCCCCATCTCCCCCCGCCAGCAGAGCTCCGGCCACTCCCGTGTCTGTTGTAGGGTCATCTGGTTTATCTAGGAGTACTTTATTTTTTCCATAAAGGCCTTGTCTGAGTAGCACGGAGACAAAGACTGGATGCCTGAAGTTTCAAAGGTGGAGTCAATTTTCAAAGTTCATAAAGACAACGGAAGTGTGCCATCTTGCCCTGCCAGCTTCGGGTTTAGAGGCATAACAAAGTTTTCAAAGTTCAAAATTTCCAAGATTTCCAGATCCTCATTGCATTATAAGGTTAAATCCAAAGTTTGCTTTTAGTAAGAGCGTGATATCATTGGTTGGCTCTCTCCCTCCTCCTCCCCCTTGGGTTTAGAGCAAAATTGTTTCCAGCCACCTGTCCCCCCCCCCATCCAGCCGCGCTTCTCCAAGCCAAACCGAAAGGGAATTTTTAAACTGCTGGCAATTTCTCCAAGTTAGAAAAGGGAATGGAAGGGAGTTTTCGCCTCACCGCACCGCAGCCGCATCCTTCTGTTCGTTTATTCTCCTCACAGCGAATACGCCAGAGCGTCTGGAACCACCAAATTGGAGTACATTTGTGATTATAAGAATTAAATTTTAATTTAATTACATGGTCTGTTTTATGAATGTCTTGCCCAACTCTAAAACCTTAAAATGAAATGACCTTAAAAACTGAAAATGAAATAATTCTAAAACATTAAAATGAAGTAATTAATCTCACAATAATTAAGGCAAACAACGTGGTCACCTTGTAGTCCACAGAAAATAGGTGGTTAGGGATATTTTGTTTTATTTTAATAGTGGATTTATTACAGCCATCGAACTCCAGCAATATGACACTGGGAAATGTACAGTCGTTTTCTTCTTCTTGAAAAGCAAGGGACAAATGTGGTGGTACAGTAAAATTTATCCACTTTTGTAAAATAATTCCTTTTCCCTTTTGATTGATTATGCAGTATTGCATCACTCTTGACTCCTAGACCAGTGGTGGGTTCCTACCAGTTCGGACCAGTTTGGCCAAACCGCTAGTGGTTTGATAGCCTGGGTTGCTGGAAGCGGCAGTGATCCAGGCTTCCACACCCCTGAACTGGTTCTCCTGGTGGCGCTGTACATGCCACCATCTTGTTTTTCACTTCTGCACATGTGCAGAACAATTTTTATTGCACTGTGCATGTGTGTGCATGCGCAGCGCACCAATGATGAAACTGGCAGTAGTGCCTGCTGGGACCCACCCCTGTCCTAGACACCACAGAAATACTTCTCTTGAGAGATAAGTGAGCCAACATATTTATCAGCCTGTGATAGGTCCCACAAAATGTTCTCTGAAAAGGAATCTACATCTTAATTTTAATTCTTAATTATAAAATTTAAAAACCACACACTTTATTTCTTCATTATTTGGCTTATTAATACATTTCTGTTAATAACTATCTGAATATTCCAATTGAGCAGCACACGAGTTTCATGCTGGAAAGGTGAGTGAAGGGGTAAATGTAAAATAAAATATTCCAGCATTTAAAACTGAAAAAATGATAATAAAACTATTTTTAAAAAGATGGCAAGATTTTGGAGCCTCTCTTTATAGCAGTTGCTGCCTCATTGCCATCTTGTCTCCTCCCACCCTCCTCGATGTTCTGTAATTGTACCCTGTAAAAATTTCAAAAATCTTTTCCCCAAAAGTGGAAGTCAAAGACTTGGCAAAATTGTTGAAGAGATTTGGGCTAAGAGAGAGAAAGAGACCTTCGTCAGGAGAAAGTGCACCTCTGCTCCTTTCAAAGCTGATGGGATCCCACTTTTCCTCAAAAGCTATTATTCATTTTCAGATCCAACTGTATAGACACACACCCAGTTTTCCCAAAGTGCCAGGCTGGGTGGGAATCCAGAATTCAATTTGCAATGCTCCAAAGAATTTAAGCTCATATTTTTAAAATACCTTCCTTGGTCACTATCCATGCCTCTTTGCCTTATTGGTATGTATAATAGAATAAAGGTAAAGGTATAGATTCCCCTCACAAATATGTGCTAGTCATTCCCGACTCATCTCCATTTCTAAGCTGAAGAGCCAGAGCTGTCCAAAGATGTCTCCGTGGTCATGTGGCCAGCATGATTAAATGCCAAAGGCACACGGAACGCTGTTACCTTCACACCAAAAGTGGTTCCTATTTTTCTACTTGCATTTTTACATGGTTTTGAACTGTTAGGTTGGCAGAAGTTGGGACAAGTAATGGAAGCTCACTCCATTATGCAGTGCTAGGGATTAGAATCAACAAACTGCCAACCAAACTGCCGACTTGTCATTTCTGATTGACAAGCTCAGCATCTTAGCCAGTGAGTCACTGTGTCCCTTATCTGTAGTAGAATACATAGAAACAATTGTATATATGAAGGAACTCACAGAAAACTTGATTTATTTGGTCTTCTCCTTCCCCTAAGACAAGGGTGTCAAAGTCCTTGGATCTAGCCTATGGCGCCACCCTGGACACAGCAATGCTTGGGGTGCCTCTGCCAGTAAAAACAGAGCTCGAGAGAGCCACACGCAGCCCTCCTGAGCTCCATTTTCAGTGGCAGATGGTTGTAGGAGGCTGTCAAAGCTGAAAGCTCAGGAACCCGTTTTCGCTGGCAGAGAGCTTGAGCCACCATAGGCGCCCTCGACACAAGTGATGTCATGCTGACATGCACCCTGGCCATGTCCACCCCCCACCCTGAGGTCAAACACAACCCTGATGTGGCCCTCAATGAAATCAAGTTTAATACCCCTGCTCTAAGATGTCTTGGCCACATTGAACAAACCCACTGGATAAGAGATGGAGAACAACTGATTCAGCCAAATCTATGATTGTGCCAGGACTCAAATTGACCAAGCAGAATTGTTACTTTATTGACAGAACTGAACTATTTTCTATTTGTTTCAATTCTCCTATTCCTCTAAACAGTAGAATGATTTTGTGTTTTGAGTAATCCTAGTGGAGTAATCCTAGTAGTCCTAGTGGACAACCATTTAAATATGAGCCAGCATGTGCAGCAGCTGCCAAAAAAGCCAACACAGTTCTAGGCTGCATCAACAGAGGGATAGAATCAAGATCACGTGAAGTGTTAATACCACTTTATAATGCCTTGGTAAGGCCACACTTGGAATACTGCATTCAGTTCTGGTCGCCACGATGTAAAAAAGATGTGGAGACTCTAGAAAGAGTGCAGAGAAGAGCAACAAAGATGATTAGGGGACTGGAGACTAAAACATATGAAGAACGGTTGCAGGAACTGGGTATGTTTAGCTTAAGAGAAAGAAGGACTAGGGGAGACATGATAGCATTATTCCAATATCTCAGAGGTTGCCACAAAGAAGAGGGAGTCAAACTATTCTCCAAAGCACCTGAGGGTAGAACAAGAAGCAATGGGTGGAAACTAATCAAGGAGAGAAGCAACTTAGAACTGAGGAGAAATTTCCTGACAGTGAGAACAATTAATCAGTGGAACAGCTTGCCTCCAGAAGTTGTGAATGCCCCAACACTGGAAGTCTTTAAGAAGATGTTGGATAGCTATTTGTCTGAAACGGTATAGGGTTTCCTGCCTAGGCAGGGGGTTGGACTAGAAGACCTCCAAGGTCCCTTCCAACTCTACTATTGTATTGTATTGTATTGTATTGTATTGTAATCAGATCAATCAACAGAATGATCACATTTTTCCTTTGAGAAACAAACAAAAGCAATATGTCTCACTTTTGTACTCAGTTCCATGATAGAACTGAATGAATGATAGAATTAATTCAAGAAACTGAAATTATGTTTCATTTGGTTCATTTTTCATTTTTCCATAGATGCACTGGCCATGTATAACAGTTAATTTTCATCCTTTAAAATAATCACTGTTGTCCCGGCTCAGTTTTATTCAGGTGTATTTTCAAGGAAAATTTAACACACACAAATACTACCTCTTTTTGGGTACCTATTTGGCACATAAGAGCCAATTGCAACAGGAAAACTTTTTTCCTATTATTTGGTCCTAATATAATCTTCATATAACTTGCTCTTATTTCATATTTTAGTTTATATTTGGGAGAATAAAGTAAAATAAAAAACAAAACAATGAAACCATTGTTCAAAGTTGCTTGCCAAATTCCTAAGGAAGCTAAGCATCAGTTCCGAATCAATTGATTTTTTTAAAAAATTAAATTACTAATATCCCTAAATAAAATAATTTTCCTCCCTCCCTCCCACTCTAAGAAAATTTGGTAGGGAGTAGTTTGCCCACGCATTAAAATATCATTTAAAAAAAGAGAGGTCATAGCTAGAATACTGCAGTTAAGCAAAATTAAGCACTTTAAAGCTAAATAGAGCATGTATAAGTGGGACCACCAGAGATACAGAGTCAGAATGATATTTTCTCCAAAAAAGTGTTCTCTCTATCAACTATCAAAAATACCTTCATCCTAAGGCACCACAAAGTACTCTTGACCTCAATAGCAGAAGATGGCATGCCACTTTGGCAAATGACTTTTGCACATCATCCTCTATCACTGTTCTGCTAGATTTGATAACTATCTGAAATAGGTTCTGCAATAAGGAAATTGTTGGAAAAATCATATTTTTGCCATTCCACTGTTTTTGCTACTGTAGTGTGCAGCTTGTTTCTCATTTCCACATCCCAACATGCCGTAGAATAGCTCATATTGAAATGAATAAAGCATATACTATCATAAAAATAATTATATTTGGGGAATTTAATTATGGATTTGGGCATTTTAGAACTTTGAAATGTTCCCAATGGGCTTTTTGTATTTAGCCTTCTAGTCAAATCTTTTAGATTTGATTTGGGTCTCAGGGATATTTTTGAGATTACCATAACTGTAAATTGCTCTGGTGTATTGCATTTGGGCAGTATAGAAATCATACCAACCAATAAATAGTCAATGTTTTATTTGGTCCTGAATTTTATGGACTTATGTTCATTGCTAGTCTCATTGTGATCCCCCCGCCCCCGGTCATGAAGCATTCAGTGAAAGCTAGCTGATATGTTTATTCTCCTAGTACTATCCTCTGGATAGTTATTTTCCTGAAAAAGTGTAATGGACAATGTTTTTACTAGTGACGTTGAAAAGAAATCAGTTTTCATAGGTGATTATTTCCCCTGTAATTATCAAATCAACCAGGATTACTTCTACGCCTTAAAGGTATCACAGATAAATTACAAGGTTAATAGGTGCCTAGACAGGCATAATTTCCTCTGTCTACTAACACAATTGTCCAGATAAAACTCCAAGAATAAGTTAACTGAAATCAGTGTGTCTGATTTAAATATCAAAGTAAATATACATGTTTTGGAATATAGGTGGATGATGTAAATGCAAGATGATGGTGGTTGTGACATTGGTTGTAGTAACATTGAGATTTCAAATCGTTCAGAACAGGTCTTCTGTGAAATGTCCCATGAGCCACCCTCTTTCTATTCTTCACAAATACTATTATCCTGGTGACTTTACCATTGGTGGCATCCTTTCTCAGATTTATGTATTTTCCAACCTATTAAACTTTAAAGAAGATCCTTCTACTGAAGTATTTGATTTTACCAAGTAAGGTAGACCATATTTTCCATTGGTTTAGAACCACATGATATTCTTAATGAGCGAGCCTAATCAACACTGATATGAATTCTGAGTTATTTGCAATTCTGTCTGTCTAAGAAACTCTTCACTTTTCCTTTCCACAGTCATTATGTCAATGGTATCAAAAATGGGGATTTTCATAAAGACATCAATTCATATAGGCTATTGGTGGTCATCACAAATGTTAATCATCTCCTATTTTATATAGTTGTTATGTCATGCAAAAAGATTGCATTAAACAGCAAGAATGGAGCATGTGTAATGTTGAGAAAAGACTCCCCTGACTAGTGTGAGATTTATGTATTTTCCTAAAACTTTGAAGAAAATACTTCTTCTGTAGTATTTGATTTCATCAAGTAAGATAGCCAAGGTTTTCTTTGGTTGGAAACCACTTTATAGCCTTAGCAAGCCAAACTAACACTGATATTAATCTCTCTGAATTCTTAGGAGATTTATTTGATATGTTGCATTTCTAAGAAGCACTCTGCTTTTCCTTTCATTATGTTTATGATATAAGAATGGGGATTTTCATGAAGATATCAATACACATAGACTATTGGAGAAACAATGGAACATGTGTCATATGTTCATATGCTTTTGGGAAGAGATTCTACTGACTAGAATGAGCTTTTCCTTCAGTGATACCAATCATGGAAATATAGTACAATGTTTGTTCAGAATATTTTAGGAGGAATTAGAGTGAATGTTTCCAAAAGTATTTTGTCATCAAAGACAAGGAAAAATAGTGTTCTCATTTCTCATTTGATAGTATTTTAGTTGATGCTTTAGCTATTACTACAATTGTGCCTGCTTATAACCTGTGGTTTAATTTTCCTTTACAAGGTATCCCAGAATATTTGATATCAAGCCAAATGATGGTTTGCATGTAATCCACTCTGAATATTTTACCAAAATTGCTCTTCCTGTTCCAGACCATACCTATAAAAATTGAAATATTTTTTTTGAACAAATTAACTTTGAAATGTACAGTATATGGTAGGGGAGCGAGAATAAAATTGGAAATGTTACAAGAACACAAAGAAAATGGAGGCTTTGGGTTACAAGATTGGTTTTTATATTACCAAGCTTGTATGATAATATGATTAAAAGAATGGATAACCCTTAGGCACCAGAGATTGTTATATTTAGAAGAACATGTTTTAGAAGAAAGTTTTTTATTCTTATTACAGCGTATTAACTCAGAACTACCAACATATTCTGGCTTTGCAATTTGCAGTCGAAACAGTTAATGAAAATCCAAGGATCTTACCTAATGTCACTTTGGGATTCTATGTGTTGAACAGCAATTTTCGTGCCAGATGGACTTATCGTGCTTCGGTAGAACTCCTCTCTACACGGGGCAGGTTTGTCCCGAACTATAAGTGTGATGTCCAGACCAGTATAGCTGCTGTTATTGGTGGTCCTAACACTAATGTCTGTCATTTTATGACAAGCATTTTATGCATGTACAAAATTCCACAGGTGAGTTTCCTTGATACAAATTTTAAAAAGTGTGTGTGGGGGGGTTGTGCATTTTATATATGCCTTTGTCATTACTCAGAAGTTTTTTTTTCCTGTTTTCTGAAGAGAAACTGTATCATGTGGCTGTTGGTCAGTTCAAAGATTTCAAAAACCCATTTGTTACATTGATTGATGAGTCAGAATTACAAGAAAATGTAAATGTTTTTAGATTTTCTTGTAATTCTGACTCATCAGTCAAAGTAATGAATGGGTTTTTGTAATCTTTGAACTGATCAACAGCCACATGATACATTTTCATACGCTGAGGTAAGTTTCAGAATCTTAACACACATATTTTAAAATCAAAAACTTCCAATTATCCTTGATGAAAAAATGGCACTTCTGTCCTTGTTTTCTGTCATTTGTGGCATTCAGAAGCTACCTTAATGCTCTTCTAAGTGATTGTGATGGCATAGATCAGCATTTCTGCTACTCTTTATAAACTTATCCAAAGTTGCCTTTTGAGGAATGAAGTTAAGCTATGTCACTTCAAGCAACTCTTTCTGATTGATTGATTGATTATGTGCTATTAAGTTGGTGATGACTCATTGAGATCACAGAGACAGACCTTTTCCAGGATGAGCTATCACAACAGCTGTCTCATCTCAAGGGCTGCCACAAAGAAGAGGGAGTCAAGCTATTCTCCAAAGTACCTGAGGGTAGGTACAAGAAGCAATGGTTGAAAACTAATCAAGAAGAGAAGCAACTTAGAACTAAGAATAAATTTCCTGAAAGTTAGAAAAATTAATCAGTGGAACAACTTGCCTCCAGAACTTGTAAATGCTCCAACACTGGAAGTTTTTAAGAACATGTTGGATAACCATTTGTCTGAAGTGATATAGGGTTTCCTGCCTAAGCAGGGGGGTTCTATTCTATTCTATTCTACTCTACTCTACTCTACTCTACTCTACTCTACTCTACTCTACTCTACTCCATTCCATTCCATTCCATTCCATTCCATTCCATTCCATTCCATTCCATTCTATTCTATTCTATTCTATTCTATTCTATTCTATTCTATTAACCTGACCTACATGTCTTCCAAAACTGCTTCAATCCAGTCTATCCACCTTGCTACAACCATTACTTCTTTTCTTTTCCTTACCTTTTCCATCACTATAGACTTTATATGACAGTACCATGTGTACCAAATAAGATTATTTAATTCTTGAGATAGAACTGTGATTGTTCTATGTTCTCATTTTGGAGTAGGCTGGAGATGTAATTAATAATATTTTCAGATGTTCTCTAGCACGATGCTATCTAGTTTGAGTAATGAAACATCTGCAAGAAATCAACCAAACTCAGAAAGCACCAAGGACTCCTCCTGTCATCCCTGAACTACAAATATTCTTCTTTATTGGCTTTCTACCTCTAAAAGTTAACGGCCTTGTTGAATGTTAATTTATTTTAATCCCCTGCTTATCTGTCTCTGCCCCCCCCCTCTCTCCTTCTGTCTTTCTCTCTGTTTCTCTCTGTCTCTGTCTCTCTTTTGATCAACTTAGTTGCTTTGAATACATCTTGTTTCTCCTTAAGGAAGTCATGGCATCTTATTGAGCAATGACTTTATTTATATCTATATTAAATTTTCTCTATATGAATTTTGCATTTAATTAATTTGCAAAAAGTTTGGAGCTTATTGTTTTAAAAAATGAATAAATTTTGGATCGAAACATACCAAAAAAAAATCATTTCTGCTTCTCCATCCATTTTATTACTCTGAAAAATCTCTGTTCAACATCATTTGTTTTCTCTCATTGAATTTTCTTATTTCCAATTGTCAAGTTACAAGAAAAAAAAAGAATATGATCAGCTCAGAGGAAAGTAACTTCAATTAAACCAGATTTTTAAAAAGGAACTTCGTTTGAAATTGGCAGATACAGTGGAGAAGACTTAAGGAAATGAGGACCTTAGAGACTTAGAACTAACTGAATAGATGAGTAATACATTGGTTTCCCTTTAGTAGATAAAAGAAGATTGGGGAACAGATATATCATATTCAACTGGAAAACAATTGCATCTGGACTAATATGGGACAATAGGTTGATTTGGGAGAATGATTTTAATATATTTAAACAAGCAATAATTGATAAGAGATGTTATTAAGAAACAAGGAAATTTGAGCTAGGACAAATTTCTAGGCCTGGCTCAACTTTGATCCAACTATATCGCTCCTGACGGGTTTTTTATTTGGGGTATTTTAATTGTATTAAATTATTTAGGGGTTTTTAAACATTGTGTTTTTAATTGTTTTTTATTCATCAGCTCACCTCCTCCTTGTATATGTATATGTCTTGGTATACGTTTTTGTTATATGTATGTTTGTTTATATATTTATTTCCTATGTTTTATTGTACGCCGCCCCGAGTCCTTCAGGAGAGGGTGCGGCTAAGAAATAAATAATTATTATTATTATTATTATTATTATTATTATTATTATTATTATTATTATTATTATTATTAAATTAGAGTTAACTATTGGGTGATATATACTTTCTACAAATGAAATACAATAATAGTTTTTAATAGAAGTTTTTAAAATTTTAATCTTGTCTTTCTTGTTGCTGTTTTACCGGTTAACTGTTTTGATATTAATATAGAAGATAGATGACTGGTCCTTTTTTTAATGCTGGAAGTGCTATTTTAATACTTTCTGAAGTCTTGTTAATTTGGGGTTTTTTTCTGTTACTGTAATAACTCTTTTTTGGAATTTTATATTTTATTTTTTAATAAAAACACAAGCCATAATATTCGTTATTAATATTAACATTTTTTTAGTTTGCTTATGGTTCAGGTGCCATGATGAATGACAAATCCCAGGGAGTTTTCCTTCATCAGCTATTCCCAAATCTTGACCATCACTATAAGGGGATTCTCCAGCTATTGCTGCATTTCAAGTGGACATGGATTGGTGTTATATATATCAATGATGACGTTGGCGAGAGCTCTGTGGAAAGCATACTATCCATTTTTGCTCAGGAAGATATCTGCTTTGATTTTGTAGAAACATTTCCACAAATAGGTTTTTCCTCAGAAATCAACTCCATAGCATTGGAAGGACTGAAGACAATAAGCATTGTTATGGAAAGGACAGCCAATGTAGTACTTGTACTGGGTGAAATCCAAAGTATTATGGTTTTAAGAATTATGCTTCAGTTCTCCAAATTCCATGAAATATCAATGAAAGCCAAAGTATGGATTTTCACCGCCCAAACAGACTTCACATCCCTTCCGCTGCTACGGAGCTGGGATGTGGACTTCATCCATGGGGCTCTCTCCTTTGCAGTTCACACCAAGGATGTTTTCAGCTTCCACCAGTTCCTTCGATTGAGAAAGCTTCCATCAGAAAAAGAAGACGGTTTCTTCAAAGACTTCTGGGAAGAAGCATTCCAGTGCTCTTTCTCTCATTCCAATGCAGAAACGAAGTCAGGGGGACTCTGCACTGGAGAGGAGAAGTTAGAAACCCTCCCTGGGTCTGTTTTTGAAATGAGCATGACCAGCCACAGCTACAGCCTCTATAATGCTGTTCATGCAGTGGCAGAAGCCTTGCATGCTATGCATTCCTGGAAAGTGAACAAAAGAACAATCCAGAGAAGAGGAAGAAAAGAGATTCTCAATCAACAACCATGGGAGGTAATGTCTCATGAATACTAATGCAGGAAACCCCATTTTCTGTGGGTCCTAGGAATACTGCTCAACTGAACAATAGCATTCCAGGCTGCTATCACAATGTATGCTTCTTATTTATACTGATCTCCACACTAATAGGCAATATCTTTTAGAAGCTTCTTACTGAAGCTTCTAAATAAGCTACTGAAGCTACTCAGAAATAAGAGGACAAAATCTTGGAGCACCCCAGAAATTATGGAAATTAGTGCCCACCCTTTCTCCTTCTCATTAGAAAAGGAAGCAATTCTCCATGAAAAAAGTTTTTCCAACCTTCAGCTTTTATAGGCAACCCTGAATGAGAAATGATCATTTATTGAACTGTGTTTGAAAATTAGTAGCTAGGTTTAGTAGGTAGGGTGTTGGTTTGAGCGCCGAGTTTGGCAATTTGGTTGCAAACATTCCATTACCATTCAAGGGGTGGATTTTGAATTCAGTGCATTTTGAATTGAATTGATAATTCAAAACATGTTGACAATGTCTCCTTGAATGGTGACAAAATGTTTGCAATCAAATTGCCAAACTTGGAACTCAAACCAAGAGCCTAATGATTAATACTAGCCTCATCTATCAACAGAATCAGGAAGAGCTTCCCCATTCATTCAGCTTCAAACAAAACTTATATACTAGATTACAGTGGCTAAAGCCAAATCTGTTCAACAACCAGACTTTAACTCTAAAAGAGAATGACCAATTTAGGATTTTAGCTATGGCTTGACTAGAGGCATCTTTTATTAGTTCTAGCCTTGGCTTAAATACAAAGCCAGTCTTTTGCACCAGACACTTTCCCTCAGCTTGGAAACCAAGCCTCCTCCTCCTCCTCCCTCCTCCTTCCTATTGAATTTACACATTGCAAGAACATTCCAAAACCAAACCAAAATGAAACCAAAATGAATTAATTTAACTTTAATTTTTAATTTAATTTAATTTTTTATTAAGTTATTTTTAATTTTTTCTCCTAAGTGTATTTTTTAAAAGGGTACAGGGTTGCAGAGGAAAAGAGAAGCAGCAACCATACAAAACATGGAGAAACATGCTGGAAGTGCTCCAAATCGTGGCACCATCCATGATTAATCTAATTTTAGGTGCATCAATAAGTATTGTCCTTTGAATAGATTCCAATTTTGTGAAGGATAAGATAGGATCTTATTGTATTCCCAGATCTTTTATTATCATACAGATGCACCTTTTTCCCTCAAAAAATAGGGTGAAAATCTGGGTGTGTCTTATACACTGAATACAGCATTTTTGGCCTCCCAAAACCCCAGCCCCTTTGTAAAAATGGCCATGCATAACCTTTAGGAGGCTTCCAGAGTGTTGCTTGGAGCTCGGGAGGGCAAAAATGATTTTAAAGGGGCCTTTTTTTTCTCATTTTTGCTTTCCCCCAAACCCCCCCCCCCCCGTGCCCCAGGAGCACTCTATAAGCCTCCTAAAGGCTATGCATGCCCTTTTTTGACAAAAAAATGGACCAATTTTTGGAAAAAAAAAAAAACCAGGGTGTTTTTGGGAAATCTGCAGAGTGCAATCTGCATTTTTTTAAATTTGCCTCTTCAAAATCTTGGTACATCTTATATTCCAGTGCATCTTATACCCTGAAAAATACGGTATATCTGTGTTAATAGGTACAGTTTCTCAGAGCCATTTATTTGACCCAATGAAACAGAAGGTGTTGTATTTCACTCCTTAAAAAGTCTCAAGGCACATCACAGGTGTGAAATTCAGCAGGTTCTGACAGGTTCTGAATAACTGGTAGCGGAAATTTTGAGTAGTTCAGAGAACTGGCAAATACCACCTCCGCCTGGCCCCAGAGTATGATAGGAATGGAGATTTTGCAATATCCTTCCCTCAGGAGTGGGGAGGAAATGGGGATTTTGCAGTGTCCTTCCCCTGCCATGCCCGCCAAGCCACGCCCACAGAACCGGTAGTAAAAAAAAAAAAAAAAAACAATTTCACCACTGGGTTAAAGGGAGAGAGCCAAGAAGAAACAGAATGAATGTCCACCATGATAGGTTAATAATATTTATATGTAAAATAATGGACTATTATTGGACTATTATTCCTGAAGTTCTTGTCCTTATAATTACTTTTGCTCCCATTCCAATTTAGCTTCACCACTGTTTGAAAAGCAACTCATTTAACAATAGCGTTGGAGAAACCTTCACATTCAGTTCACATGGAGAATTAATAGCTGGATTTGATATTTTAAATTGGGTCACATTTCCCAATCAATCCTTCCAGAGGGTAAAAGTTGGGAGAGTAGCACCACTGGGCTCTCCTGGGAAAGAATTCATCATCTCCGAAAATGCTATTATATGGCACAACAATTTCAACCAGGTGATGTTCAACGCAGTTTTTTTTAACACTTTCCTGAGGATTTAAAATGTAGAAATGACGAGAGAGAAAAATTACTTTAAGGTGAGGGGCGGGGAGGTAAAACAATCTCTTCTGGAATTTTATTTTTATTTTGGTGTAATTTTTACAGCCCCGCTTATAACTTGTGCCAAGTCATCATCAATGTATAACCCGTAATACTAGGCACCAGGCTAGAAGTCAAGAGACTGTGAGTTCTAATCCCACTTTAGTCACAAAGCTAGCTGGATGACTTTGGACCAATCCGTTTCTCTTTTAACCCCTGGGAAGGAGGCAATGGCAAATCACTTCTGAAATGTTGCCAAGAGAAGCACATGGACTTATCCAGGCAGTCACTCGGTCCGTGATGGCAAACTTGTGGCACATGTATTCCTTTATGCGGGCAAGCGAGCGATCACCCCAGCTCAGCTCCACTGTGCATATGTGCACCTCACTCCAGCCAGCTGATTTTCAAGTCTCTGCCATGTATGCATGGGGGCAGGGCACATGTGGGAGAGGCACACATGTGGGTTGAGCACACATGCATGTGATGGGGGGAGCATGCCCCCCACACCTCATTTTTGGTCCCAGGAGGCTACAGGGAGGCATGCTAGGTCCAGAATTGGGTGTGTGGGGGTCACACATGTATGTGCAGCTAGGCAGGGGGCCACGCACACCTGTGCAGGGGCTGGGGCACACGTGAGGCTGTCACACAGGCATTGTATTATGGGTGAGGGCACACACACACATACACACACACCGTGCTGTCGGCACACAATGACAAAAAGGTTAGCCATCACTGCACTAGATATTAAGACTGACTGAAAGAGACAAAAAAGAAAAAGAAAATAGATTGGACCCCCCCCACACACACACACAATTACAAAATGAGTTTTCTGAAGAGTGGCATTTTTTCATCTCTTCCATCCAGCAATGGAACAATTAATCAGTGGAACAAACTGCCTCCAGAAGTTGTGAATGCCCCAACACTGGAAGTCTTTAAGAAGATGTTGGATAGCTATTTGTCTGAAACGGTATAGGGTTTCCTGCCTAGGCAGGGGGTTGGACTAGAAGACCTCCAAGGCCCCTTCCAACTCTACTATTGTATTGTATTATTTCCACACAGATTCAGCCTATTTCTCTGTGTAATGGCAATTGCCATTCTGGTTATAGTAAAACCAAGATTGAAGGGAAGCCATTTTGCTGCTATGATTGTCATTTATGTCCCGAAGGAAAGATTTCAAACCAAAATGGTAAGTGTTCCAATAACGGAGAGTAAAGATGCAGAACCCAGAGAATAAAATATCTAATTCAGGGCAGCAAAGGAATCCCATTCCATGTGCCTTTTTTCTTAGGTCTTACTGATGCTAAGATATTTGTACAATATGTCAACTTTTGCAGTGTGATTTGTCACTGCAAAGATTTTTTTTAAAAGAAAAGATTGTAAAGAAAGCTCAAGAGGTAGGAAATTACTCAATGGAAATACATTACACAGCAATTAAATTGACATGCTTGGAAGACAATTTTCCAGGAGGAAAAACAGATTTCAAAGATTAAAGGATTAGAAATAATTTTCAGTGTTTCACATTCAAAGTCCAGTACAAACATTGAGGTAATTGTTTGAGCTCTGGGGAAAATGGACGGCATGGCAAAAGTTTGTTGCTATTTTTTTAAAGAAATGATTTCTTTATTTATGTATTATTTTAGTTTTTGTTTTTATAACCTGCCTAGTTTATGCAATAAAAGAAAAGGGGTTTTTAGCAAGTATTTTTATCAACTTTTCAGGGACTGTTCTGACCTAGGCTTCAAAAAGCATGAACTTCTGACCTAGCATGAAGCAAACTCCTTGTCCCAACAAAAACCCCTTTTATTAATTTACCGTAAATTCTGTTCATCCACATACAGCAAATTCTTTCAAGGGAGGATTTACAGTCACAGAACTTATCTGGCTTGGAGAGATGACAGGCCAATATCTGCAAAACGTTGCAAGGAATCTCAGAGAGTCACGAACCAATTAAGCGAACTAATTGTCTCCTGAAAACCCCCTCCTCTTTTATTTCATTCATCATCCACCTGTGGCCTTACTCCCAAGCCCTGTTCTTTAGCTGTTCCCTTCATTGAGCAACTCTGCATATGTGCACACTAGGAACAGGCTCCAGCTGTTCATCTGCCTCACTGATGTCTGACTCTGAAGGCAGCTCATAACTGGCATACGGCTCTGCCCCCCCCTCTGCCTCTGAGAGAAAGCCCTCATCAGAGCCTTCCCCAGACTCCAGGACTGACCCATGTTCCTCCCCAACCTCCTCTGCTAGTCCGAATCTGCTGACTGCTGGATGGCCACAACAGAGACATCTTAAAATTTGCTAAAACTTGATAGGTTTAACAAATCTATAAATGGTGGTTATTTTAAATGAAATTGGAGGAATGAAGATTGTTTGTGTTTCCTAACGCATGTTTCTTTCATAGATATGGAAGACTGTTTTCAATGTCCAAAAGATCAGTATCCCAATGTGGATCGGAATCTGTGCCTTCTAAAAGGGATCAGCTTCCTCTCATTTGAAGAACCTTTGGGAATTACCCTCACTCTTTTTGGCCTATTGTTTTCTTTCCTCACAGCGTTGGTGCTTTACATCTTCATTAAGCACCGGGAGACTCCCATTGTCAAAGCCAACAACCGGAACCTCAGCTACATTCTCCTCCTTTCTCTTTTGTTTTGTTTCCTTTGCACTTTGCTCTTCATTGGACAGCCCACAAAGCTGATGTGTCTCCTTCGACAAACAACCTTTGGCATCATCTTCTCAATAGCCATTTCTTCAGTTTTGGCCAAGACTATCATTGTGGTCCTTGCCTTCATGGCAACCACACCAGGGGGTGGGATGAGAAAATGGAGGTCTGGAAAGCAAATGGCCAGGTCCATTGTCCTCTCCTGCACTTTTATTCAAGCTTTGATTTACACTGTGTGGTTGGTAACTGGTCCTCCCTTTCCAGATGTTGACATGTACTCCCTGGTAGAAGAAATTATCCTGGAATGTAAAGAAGGTTATATCACCATGTTTTATGTTGTCCTGGGCTTCCTGGGCTTCCTGGCTACCATCAGCTTTACAGTGGCCTTCCTGTCCAGGAACTTGCCTGACAGTTTCAATGAAGCCAAGTTTATCACCTTCAGCATGTTGGTCTTCTGCAGTGTCTGGGTGTCTTTTGTTCCAACTTATTTAAGTACAAAGGGCAAATACATGGTGGCCGTGGAGATTTTTTCCATCTTGGCCTCCAGTGCTGGTTTATTGCTCTGCATATTTTCCCCTAAATGCTATATCATTATAGTGAGGCCTGAACTGAATAACAAGGAACAACTAAGAATGCGAAAGACATAGCCAAAGAATAGTTTATTTATTATAATATAAAATATATTGAGCCTTGGTGGCCCAGTAGTTAGAATGCAGTACCGCAGGCTAGTTCGGCTGACTGTCAGCTGCCTGCAATTTAACAGTTGAATGCCCATGTGGCTCATGGTTAACTTAGCCTTCCATTCTTCCGAGGTGGGTAAAATGAGGATCCAGATTGTTGGGTGCAATATGCTGACTCTGTAAACTGCTTAGAGAGGGCTGTAAAGCACTGTAAATCCGAATATACCATGTTTCCCCAAAATTATGACATGTCCCGATAATAAGGCCATGCCATATTTTTCCTGTGAGCAAAAATATATGCCCTCCCCCAATAATAAGCCCCCTGGACAACCCTCCCTCCAGCCAGGCAGAGCGCCACTCACCAACCTAGTGATATCCCGAAGGTGCATAGCTGCAGGAGCCGGGGAGAGGGGTGACAAAGGTGCTCACATTGCTTTACACCTTTGGGATACCACTAGGTTGGTGGGTGGCGCTGTGCCCAGCTGGAGTGGCACCCCTTTCCAGCCAGGCAGAGCACCACTCATCAACCCAGTAATATCCCAAAGGCGCTGAGCTGCGTGGCACTCTGCCTGGCTATAAAGAGAGGTTGCATGAGCACTTGTTCTGTTTCCAGCTCGCATGTCTCCCAGCCTCACCATGCCCAGCTCTCCCTGCAGGGCTGGGTAAGATTGAGATTGTCTTGGCAACGTTTTGGCGAGGTCTCACTCACCATCTTCAGGCTCGTGTTTTCCCAAAAATCTATGAAATATATATATATATATATATATATATATATATATGTATGTATGTATGTATGTATGTATGTATGTATGTATGTATGTGTGTTATATATTCATGTTTAAGAGCCAAATCTTAGAATGTCATCTGGAATTTAATTTTTACCTAGCATAATATTTAGCTTAAAGGATATTATACATCCTTTTTCCATTTATTTATGTTAATACTTGACACCAAGATATTGACCTCAAGTATATGTACTATTGGTATTTTGGAAACATCTTGCTCTAAAATCATTAAATATAATGAATACCATCACTATCTGTTTGATCATGTTGCAAGTAGCAGGACAAGCCAGGATATGGCATGCATCTTTGGCAAATGATTTTTGGACATCATCCTCTTGATCAAAATCATGCAAATACAGTACAAAGTTTGTTCAGAATATTTTAGGAAGAATTAGAGTGAATGTTTCACACCATACCCTTACTGGACCTTCCTCCCATATTTAGGCATACCAGGGGTTGTAACACAAATATATACTTATTTCCCTGGCTCAACTGATAAGGAAGAGAACCCGTGGCTTAGTGGTTAAGACTCCTGCCTAAGATATATACAGCCTGGGTTCTAATCCCAGTAAGGGTATGGCTAGCTGATGAGAGCTAATTAGCTCGAAATAGATCTATCCTAGTCTCCCTTTATTTATTTATCAGTACAAATACAACACAAATATAAAAGGCAACATTAAAAATAAAAATATGGTTTTCTGCCTGCATGGTCTTCTGTGATGAAGCCGAAGGACAGAATGAGGGAGTGTGACCTTCCTCCCATATTTAGGCATACCAGGGGTTGTAACACAAATATATATATATATATATATATATATATATATATATATATATATATATATATATATATATATATATATATATATATATATATATATATATATATATATATATATATATATATATATATATATATATATATATATATATATATATATATATATATATATATATATATATATATATATATATATATATATATATATATATATATATATATATATATATATATATTACTACCAGTTCTAGGGGCATGGCTTGGTGGGTGTGGCAGGGGAAAGATATTACAAAATCTCCATTCCCACCCCACTCTGGGGTTAGCCAGAGGAGGTATTTGCCAGTTCTCTGAACTACTCTCCAGAACCTATCAGAACCTGCTGAATTTTCACTCCTGCCCTCTCCCCACCACCAGCAGTTAATCCACAAAGCTGGAAAACCTATAAGTTTGGAAAATCTTGTCCTATAAGTTTGAAGTTGATCTGCTGTTTACAT